>NC_083722.1:52366311-52679823 GCF_028564815.1 Eubalaena glacialis | reverse complement strand
TTGGATGTTGCCATTCTTTGCTAGGTGCTCATCCTTCGGTAATCTTCAGTGAATTGGAGAACCCGTTTGGCAACTAGCCTCAAGCTAACGTTCTTCTTGGATCCTGCCACAGGTTGGCATGCAGCAGAATCCATGTCGAGTTCTTCAGTGTGGTTCTTGAGCTCTAGGAAGCCTTCCCGGTCTCTTAGTACTGTTGGATCTGCACTAGGATGAGAAACTTTCAAGAGGACGGCTTGTGTGTTAGGGGAGTTCTGAGCATTGAAGGGTTGGGAACAGCTAGAGGCCGAGTCATGGGAAGTGAAGGGCTTCTTTTGATAAACCTCTAGAATGTGGTAAGTTGAAACAACTCAGTATCTCCCTTCGAAAGCACCTTTGAGATTCAAAAGAGAGAAGGAAACTGCAGGGACAATGCTCTGCGACCCTTTTGAAAATAAGGCTTGAAAGGAAACTTTATTTTCCTCTTTGGGATTTAGAGAGTTGTGGGCTCAATTCTCCCCGAGAAACACTGTAGTTGCACATGCTCCCTTCATAGCACAATTGCCTACTTGAAGACAAGTGAGTTTCTAGGCAAGAAACTTGGAGGTTGCCATTCTATGCTAGGTGCTCATCCTTCAGTCATCGGCAGTGAATTGGAGAACCCTTTTGACAGCTAGCCTCAAGCTAACGTTCCTCTTGTATCCTGCCACAGATTGGCATGCAGCAGAATCCATGGAGCGTTCTTCGGTGTGGTTCCTGAGCTCTAGGATGCATTCCGGGTCTCTTAGTACTGGCAGTTCTGCACTAGGGTGCGAAAAGTACAAGTAGGACGACCTGTGTGTTTGGGCCTTTCTGAGCAATGCAGCGTTGGGAACAGCTAGATGCCGAGTCATGGGCAGTGAAGGCCTTCTTTGGTTAAACCTCTAGATTGTTGCAAGTGGAAACAACTCAAGTATCTCCTTTCTAAAGCACCTGGAGGTACAAAAGAGAGAAGGAAACATCAGGGTCAAAGCTCTGTGGGCCCCTTTTCAAAATAAGGCTTGAAGGGAAACTTGATTTCCCTCGTTGGGAGTAAGAGCGTTGCGGGCTCAATTCTCCCTGAGAAACACTGTAGTTGCACATGCTCCCTTCATAGCACAATTGCCTTTGTGATGCCAAGTGTGTTTCTAGGCAAGGAACTTGGAGGTTGCCATTCTTTGCTAGGTGCTCATCCTTCAGTAATCTTCAGTGACTTGGCGACCCGTTTGAACACTAGCCTCATGCTAGTCTACCTCTTCTATCATGCCACAGATTGGCTTGCAAGTGAATCCATGTAGCGTTGTTCCGTGTGGTTCTTGAGCTCTAGGAAGCATTCCAGGTCTCAGTACTGTCGGATCTGCACTAGGATGAGAAACTTTCAAGAGGACGGCTTGTGTGTTTGGGGTTCGGAGCAGTGCAGCGTTGAGAACAGCTAGATGCCGAGTGTTGGGAAGTGAAAGGCTTCTTGTGATAAACCTCTAGAATGTTGTAAGTTGAAACAACTCAAGTATCTCCCGTCTAAAGCACCGTTGAGGTACAAAATAGAGAAAGAAACAGCAGGGTCGATGCTCTGCGGGTCTTTTGTAAATAAGGCTTGAAAGGAAACTTTAGTTTCATCATTGGGATTTATAGAGTTGCGGGCTGAATTCCCCCTGAGAAACACTGTAGTTGCACATGTTCCCTTCATAGCACAATTGCCTTTGTGATGACAAGTGAGTTTCTAAGAAAGAAACTTGGAAGTTGCCATTCTTTGCTAGGTGCTCATCCTTCAGTCATCTTCAGGGAATTGGAGAACCCGTTTGACCACCAGTCTCAAGCTAACGTTCTTCTTGGATCCTGACACAGATTGGCATGTAGCAGAATCCATGTAGAGTTATTCTGTGTGGTTCCTGAGCTCTAGGAAGCATTCCATGTCTCTTAGTACTGGCGGTCGGCACTAGGATACGAAAAGTACAAGAATGACGGCCTCTGTGTTCGAGCCTTTGTGAGCAAAGCAGCGTTAGCAACAGCTAGATGCCGAGTCATGGGCAGTGAAGGACTTCTTTGGTTAAACCTCTAGATTGTTGCAAGTGGAAACAACTCACGTATCTCCTTTCTAAAGCACCTGGAGGTACAAAGAGAGAAGGAAACATCAGGGTCAAAGCTCTGTGGGCCCTTTTCAATATAAGGCTTGAAGGGGAACTTGGGTTTCCTCATTGGGAGTAAGAGAGTTGCGGGCTCAATTCTCCCTGAATAACACTGTAGTTGCACATGCTCCCTTCATAGCACAATTGCCTACGTGATGACAAGTGAGTTTCCTGGAAAGAAACTTGGAGGTTGCCATTCTTTGCTAGGTGCTCATCCTTCGGTAATCTTCAGTGAATTGGAGAACCCGTTTGGCCACTAGCCTCAAGCTAACGTTCTTCTTGGATCCTGCCACAGATTGGCATGCAGCAGAATCCATGTCGAGTTCTTCAGTGTGGTTCTTGAGCTCTAGGAAGCCTTCCCGGTCTCTTAGTACTGTTGGATCTGCACTAGGATGAGAAACTTTCAAGAGGACGGCTTGTGTGTTAGGGGAGTTCTGAGCATTGAAGGGTTGGGAACAGCTAGAGGCCGAGTCATGGGAAGTGAAGGGCTTCTTTTGATAAACCTCTAGAATGTGGTAAGTTGAAACAACTCAGTATCTCCCTTTGAAAGCACCTTTGAGATTCAAAAGAGAGAAGGAAACTGCAGGGACAATGCTCTGCGACCCTTTTGAAAATAAGGCTTGAAAGGAAACTTTATTTTCCTCTTTGGGATTTAGAGAGTTGTGGGCTCAATTCTCCCCGAGAAACACTGTAGTTGCACATGCTCCCTTCATAGCAAAATTGCCTACGTGATGACAAGTGAGTTTCTAGGCAAGAATCTTGGAGGTTGCCATTCTTTGCTAGGTGCTCATCCTTCTGTCATCGGCAGTGAATTGGAGAACCCGTTTGACAGCTAGCCTCAAGCTAACGTTCCTCTTGTATCCTGCCACAGATTGGCATGCAGCAGAATCCATGGAGCGTTCTTCGGTGTGGTTCCTGAGCTCTAGGATGCATTCCGGGTCTCTTAGTACTGGCAGTCCTGCACTAGGGTGCGAAAAGTACAAGTAGGACGACCTGTGTGTTTGGGCCTTTCTGAGCAATGCAGCGTTGGGAACAGCTAGATGCCGAGTCATGGGCAGTGAAGGCCTTCTTTGGTTAAACCTCTAGATTGTTGCAAGTGGAAACAACTCAAGTATCTCCTTTCTAAAGCACCTGGAGGTACAAAAGAGAGAAGGAAACATCAGGGTCAAAGCTCTGTGGGCCCCTTTTCAAAATAAGGCTTGAAGGGAAACTTGATTTCCCTCGTTGGGAGTAAGAGCGTTGCGGGCTCAATTCTCCCTGAGAAACACTGTAGTTGCACATGCTCCCTTCATAGCACAATTGCCTTTGTGATGCCAAGTGTGTTTCTAGGCAAGGAACTTGGAGGTTGCCATTCTTTGCTAGGTGCTCATCCTTCAGTAATCTTCAGTGACTTGGCGACCCGTTTGAACACTAGCCTCATGCTAGTCTACCTCTTCTATCATGCCACAGATTGGCTTGCAAGTGAATCCATGTAGCCTTGTTCCGTGTGGTTCTTGAGCTCTAGGAAGCATTCCAGGTCTCAGTACTGTCGGATCTGCACTAGGATGAGAAACTTTCAAGAGGACGGCTTGTGTGTTTGGGGTTCGGAGCAGTGCAGCGTTGAGAACAGCTAGATGCCGAGTGTTGGGAAGTGAAAGGCTTCTTGTGATAAACCTCTAGAATGTTGTAAGTTGAAACAACTCAAGTATCTCCCGCCTAAAGCACCGTTGAGGTACAAAATAGAGAAAGAAACAGCAGGGTCAATGCTCTGCGGGTCTTTTGTAAATAAGGCTTGAAAGGAAACTTTAGTTTCATCATTGGGATTTATAGAGTTGCGGGCTGAATTCCCCCTGAGAAACACTGTAGTTGCACATGTTCCCTTCATAGCACAATTGCCTTTGTGATGACAAGTGAGTTTCTAAGAAAGAAACTTGGAGGTTGCCATTCTTTGCTAGGTGCTCATCCTTCGGTAATCTTCAGTGAATTGGAGAACCCGTTTGACCACTAGCCTCAAGCTAACGTTCTTCTTGGATCCTGACACAGATTGGCATGCAGCAGAATCCATGTCGAGTTCTTCAGTGTGGTTCTTGAGCTCTAGGAAGCCTTCCCGGTCTCTTAGTACTGTTGGATCTGCACTAGGATGAGAAACTTTCAAGAGGACGGCTTGTGTGTTAGGGGAGTTCTGAGCATTGAAGGGTTGGGAACAGCTAGAGGCCGAGTCATGGGAAGTGAAGGGCTTCTTTTGATAAACCTCTAGAATGTGGTAAGTTGAAACAACTCAGTATCTCCCTTTGAAAGCACCTTTGAGATTCAAAAGAGAGAAGGAAACTGCAGGGACAATGCTCTGCGACCCTTTTGAAAATAAGGCTTGAAAGGAAACTTTATTTTCCTTTTTGGGATTTAGAGAGTAGTGGGCTCAATTCTCCCCGAGAAACACTGTAGTTGCACATGCTCCCTTCATAGCACAATTGCCTACGTGATGACAAGTGAGTTTCCTGGAAAGAAACTTGGAGGTTGCCATTCTTTGCTAGGTGCTCATCCTTCGGTAATCTTCAGTGAATTGGAGAACCCGTTTGACCACTAGCCTCAAGCTAACGTTCTTCTTGGATCCTGCCACAGATTGGCATGCAGCAGAATCCATGTCGAGTTCTTCAGTGTGGTTCTTGAGCTCTAGGAAGCCTTCCCGGTCTCTTAGTACTGTTGGATCTGCACTAGGATGAGAAACTTTCAAGAGGACGGCTTGTGTGTTAGGGGAGTTCTGAGCATTGAAGGGTTGGGAACAGCTAGAGGCCGAGTCATGGGAAGTGAAGGGCTTCTTTTGATAAACCTCTAGAATGTGGTAAGTTGAAACAACTCAGTATCTCCCTTTGAAAGCACCTTTGAGATTCAAAAGAGAGAAGGAAACTGCAGGGACAATGCTCTGCGACCCTTTTGAAAATAAGGCTTGAAAGGAAACTTTATTTTCCTCTTTGGGATTTAGAGAGTTGTGGGCTCAATTCTCCCCGAGAAACACTGTAGTTGCACATGCTCCCTTCATAGCACAATTGCCTACGTGATGACAAGTGAGTTTCTAGGCAAGAATCTTGGAAGTTGCCATTCTTTGCTAGGTGCTCATCCTTCCGTCATCGGCAGTGAATTGGAGAACCCGTTTGACAGCTAGCCTCAAGCTAACGTTCCTCTTGTATCCTGCCACAGATTGGCATGCAGCAGAATCCATGGAGCGTTCTTCGGTGTGGTTCCTGAGCTCTAGGATGCATTCCGGGTCTCTTAGTACTGGCAGTCCTGCACTAGGGTGCGAAAAGTACAAGTAGGACGACCTGTGTGTTTGGGCCTTTCTGAGCAATGCAGCGTTGGGAACAGCTAGATGCCGAGTCATGGGCAGTGAAGGCCTTCTTTGGTTAAACCTCTAGATTGTTGCAAGTGGAAACAACTCAAGTATCTCCTTTCTAAAGCACCTGGAGGTACAAAAGAGAGAAGGAAACATCAGGGTCAAAGCTCTGTGGGCCCCTTTTCAAAATAAGGCTTGAAGGGAAACTTGATTTCCCTCGTTGGGAGTAAGAGCGTTGCGGGCTCAATTCTCCCTGAGAAACACTGTAGTTGCACATGCTCCCTTCATAGCACAATTGCCTTTGTGATGCCAAGTGTGTTTCTAGGCAAGGAACTTGGAGGTTGCCATTCTTTGCTAGGTGCTCATCCTTCAGTAATCTTCAGTGACTTGGCGACCCGTTTGAACACTAGCCTCATGCTAGTCTACCTCTTCTATCATGCCACAGATTGGCTTGCAAGTGAATCCATGTAGCGTAGTTCCGTGTGGTTCTTCAGCTCTAGGAAGCATTCCAGGTCTCAGTACTGTCGGATCTGCACTAGGATGAGAAACTTTCAAGAGGACGGCTTGTGTGTTTGGGGTTCGGAGCAGTGCAGCGTTGAGAACAGCTAGATGCCGAGTGTTGGGAAGTGAAAGGCTTCTTGTGATAAACCTCTAGAATGTTGTAAGTTGAAACTACTCAAGTATCTCCCGTCTAAAGCACCCTTGAGGTACAAAATAGAGAAAGAAACAGCAGGGTCGATGCTCTGCGGGTCTTTTGTAAATAAGGCTTGAAAGGAAACTTTAGTTTCATCATTGGGATTTATAGAGTTGCGGGCTGAATTCCCCCTGAGAAACACTGTAGTTGCACATGTTCCCTTCATAGCACAATTGCCTTTGTGATGACAAGTGAGTTTCTAAGAAAGAAACTTGGAGGTTGCCATTCTTTGCTAGGTGCTCATCCTTCAGTCATCTTCAGTGAATTGGAGAACCCGTTTGACCACCAGTCTCAAGCTAACGTTCTTCTTGGATCCTGACACAGATTGGCATGTAGCAGAATCCATGTAGAGTTATTCTGTGTGGTTCCTGAGCTCTAGGAAGCATTCCATGCCTCTTAGTACTGGCGGTCTGCACTAGGATACGAAAAGTACAAGAATGACGGCCTCTGTGTTCGAGCCTTTGTGAGCAAAGCAGCGTTAGCAACAGCTAGATGCCGAGTCATGGGCAGTGAAGGACTTCTTTGGTTAAACCTCTAGATTGTTGCAAGTGGAAACAACTCACGTATCTCCTTTCTAAAGCACCTGGAGGTACAAAGAGAGAAGGAAACATCAGGGTCAAAGCTCTGTGGGCCCTTTTCAATATAAGGCTTGAAGGGGAACTTGGGTTTCCTCATTGGGAGTAAGAGAGTTGCCGGCTCAATTCTCCCTGAATAACACTGTAATTGCACATTCTCCCTTCATAGCACAATTGCCTACGTGATGACAAGTGAGTTTCCTGGAAAGAAACTTGGAGGTTGCCATTCTTTGCTAGGTGCTCATCCTTCGGTAATCTTCAGTGAATTGGAGAACCCGTTTGGCCACTAGCCTCAAGCTAACGTTCTTCTTGGATCCTGCCACAGATTGGCATGCAGCAGAATCCATGTCGAGTTCTTCAGTGTGGTTCTTGAGCTCTAGGAAGCCTTCCCGGTCTCTTAGTACTGTTGGATCTGCACTAGGATGAGAAACTTTCAAGAGGACGGCTTGTGTGTTAGGGGAGTTCTGAGCATTGAAGGGTTGGGAACAGCTAGAGGCCGAGTCATGGGAAGTGAAGGGCTTCTTTTGATAAACCTCTAGAATGTGGTAAGTTGAAACAACTCAGTATCTCCCTTTGAAAGCACCTTTGAGATTCAAAAGAGAGAAGGAAACTGCAGGGACAATGCTCTGCGACCCTTTTGAAAATAAGGCTTGAAAGGAAACTTTATTTTCCTCTTTGGGATTTAGAGAGTAGTGGGCTCAATTCTCCCCGAGAAACACTGTAGTTGCACATGCTCCCTTCATAGCACAATTGCCTACGTGATGACAAGTGAGTTTCTAGGCAAGAATCTTGGAGGTTGCCATTCTTTGCTAGGTGCTCATCCTTCTGTCATCGGCAGTGAATTGGAGAACCCGTTTGACAGCTAGCCTCAAGCTAACGTTCCTCTTGTATCCTGCCACAGATTGGCATGCAGCAGAATCCATGGAGCGTTCTTCGGTGTGGTTCCTGAGCTCTAGGATGCATTCCGGGTCTCTTAGTACTGGCAGTCCTGCACTAGGGTGCGAAAAGTACAAGTAGGACGACCTGTGTGTTTGGGCCTTTCTGAGCAATGCAACGTTGGGAACAGCTAGATGCCGAGTCATGGGCAGTGAAGGCCTTCTTTGGTTAAACCTCTAGATTGTTGCAAGTGGAAACAACTCAAGTATCTCCTTTCTAAAGCACCTGGAGGTACAAAAGAGAGAAGGAAACATCAGGGTCAAAGCTCTGTGGGCCCCTTTTCAAAATAAGGCTTGAAGGGAAACTTGATTTCCCTCGTTGGGAGTAAGAGCGTTGCGGGCTCAATTCTCCCTGAGAAACACTGTAGTTGCACATGCTCCCTTCATAGCACAATTGCCTTTGTGATGCCAAGTGTGTTTCTAGGCAAGGAACTTGGAGGTTGCCATTCTTTGCTAGGTGCTCATCCTTCAGTAATCTTCAGTGACTTGGCGACCCGTTTGAACACTAGCCTCATGCTAGTCTACCTCTTCTATCATGCCACAGATTGGCTTGCAAGTCAATCCATGTAGCCTTGTTCCGTGTGGTTCTTGAGCTCTAGGAAGCATTCCAGGTCTCAGTACTGTCGGATCTGCACTAGGATGAGAAACTTTCAAGAGGACGGCTTGTGTGTTTGGGGTTCGGAGCAGTGCAGCGTTGAGAACAGCTAGATGCCGAGTGTTGGGAAGTGAAAGGCTTCTTGTGATAAACCTCTAGAATGTTGTAAGTTGAAACAACTCAAGTATTTCCCGTCTAAAGCACCGTTGAGGTACAAAATAGAGAAAGAAACAGCAGGGTCGATGCTCTGCGGGTCTTTTGTAAATAAGGCTTGAAAGGAAACTTTAGTTTCATCATTGGGATTTATAGAGTTGCGGGCTGAATTCCCCCTGAGAAACACTGTAGTTGCACATGTTCCCTTCATAGCACAATTGCCTTTGTGATGACAAGTGAGTTTCTAAGAAAGAAACTTGGAGGTTGCCATTCTTTGCTAGGTGCTCATCCTTCAGTCATCTTCAGTGAATTGGAGAACCCGTTTGACCACCAGTCTCAAGCTAACGTTCTTCTTGGATCCTGACACAGATTGGCATGTAGCAGAATCCATGTAGAGTTATTCTGTGTGGTTCCTGAGCTCTAGGAAGCATTCCATGCCTCTTAGTACTGGCGGTCTGCACTAGGATACGAAAAGTACAAGAATGACGGCCTCTGTGTTCGAGCCTTTGTGAGCAAAGCAGCGTTAGCAACAGCTAGATGCCGAGTCATGGGCAGTGAAGGACTTCTTTGGTTAAACCTCTAGATTGTTGCAAGTGGAAACAACTCACGTATCTCCTTTCTAAAGCACCTGGAGGTACAAAAGAGAGAAGGAAACATCAGGGTCAAAGCTCTGTGGGCCCTTTTCAATATAAGGCTTGAAGGGGAACTTGGGTTTCCTCATTGGGAGTAAGAGAGTTGCGGGCTCAATTCTCCCTGAGAAACACTGTAGTTGCACATGCTCCCTTCATAGCACAATTGCCTACGTGATGACAAGTGAGTTTCCTGGAAAGAAACTTGGAGGTTGCCATTCTTTGCTAGGTGCTCATCCTTCGGTAATCTTCAGTGAATTGGAGAACCCGTTTGGCCACTAGCCTCAAGCTAACGTTCTTCTTGGATCCTGCCACAGATTGGCATGCAGCAGAATCCATGTCGAGTTCTTCAGTGTGGTTCTTGAGCTCTAGGAAGCCTTCCCGGTCTCTTAGTACTGTTGGATCTGCACTAGGATGAGAAACTTTCAAGAGGACGGCTTGTGTGTTAGGGGAGTTCTGAGCATTGAAGGGTTGGGAACAGCTAGAGGCCGAGTCATGGGAAGTGAAGGGCTTCTGTTGATAAACCTCTAGAATGTGGTAAGTTGAAACAACTCAGTATCTCCCTTCGAAAGCACCTTTGAGATTCAAAAGAGAGAAGGAAACTGCAGGGACAATGCTCTGCGACCCTTTTGAAAATAAGGCTTGAAAGGAAACTTTATTTTCCTCTTTGGGATTTAGAGAGTTGTGGGCTCAATTCTCCCCGAGAAACACTGTAGTTGCACATGCTCCCTTCATAGCACAATTGCCTACTTGAAGACAAGTGAGTTTCTAGGCAAGAAACTTGGAGGTTGCCATTCTATGCTAGGTGCTCATCCTTCAGTCATCGGCAGTGAATTGGAGAACCCGTTTGACAGCTAGCCTCAAGCTAACGTTCCTCTTGTATCCTGCCACAGATTGGCATGCAGCAGAATCCATGGAGCTTTCTTCGGTGTGGTTCCTGAGCTCTAGGATGCATTCCGGGTCTCTTAGTACTGGCAGTTCTGCACTAGGATGCGAAAAGTACAAGTAGGACGACCTGTGTGTTTGGGCCTTTCTGAGCAATGCAGCGTTGGGAACAGCTAGATGCCGAGTCATGGGCAGTGAAGGCCTTCTTTGGTTAAACCTCTAGATTGTTGCAAGTGGAAACAACTCACGTATCTCCTTTCTAAAGCACCTGGAGGTACAAAAGAGAGAAGGAAACATCAGGGTCAAAGCTCTGTGGGCCCTTTTCAATATAAGGCTTGAAGGGGAACTTGGGTTTCCTCATTGGGAGTAAGAGAGTTGCGGGCTCAATTCTCCCTGAATAACACTGTAGTTGCACATGCTCCCTTCATAGCACAATTGCCTACGTGATGACAAGTGAGTTTCCTGGAAAGAAACTTGGAGGTTGCCATTCTTTGCTAGGTGCTCATCCTTCGGTAATCTTCAGTGAATTGGAGAACCCGTTTGGCCACTAGCCTCAACCTAACGTTCTTCTTGGATCCTGCCACAGATTGGCATGCAGCAGAATCCATGTCGAGTTCTTCAGTGTCGTTCTTGAGCTCTACGAAGCCTTCCCGGTCTCTTAGTACTGTTGGATCTGCACTAGGATGAGAAACTTTCAAGAGGACGGCTTGTGTGTTAGGGGAGTTCTGAGCATTGAAGGGTTGGGAACAGCTAGAGGCCGAGTCATGGGAAGTGAAGGGCTTCTTTTGATAAACCTCTAGAATGTGGTAAGTTGAAACAACTCAGTATCTCCCTTCGAAAGCACCTTTGAGATTCAAAAGAGAGAAGGAAACTGCAGGGACAATGCTCTGCGACCCTTTTGAAAATAAGGCTTGAAAGGAAACTTTATTTTCCTCTTTGGGATTTAGAGAGTTGTGGGCTCAATTCTCCCCGAGAAACACTGTAGTTGCACATGCTCCCTTCATAGCACAATTGCCTACGTGATGACAAGTGAGTTTCTAGGCAAGAATCTTGGAGGTTGCCATTCTTTGCTAGGTGCTCATCCTTCCGTCATCGGCAGTGAATTGGAGAACCCGTTTGACAGCTAGCCTCAAGCTAACGTTCCTCTTGTATCCTGCCACAGATTGGCATGCAGCAGAATCCATGGAGCGTTCTTCGGTGTGGTTCCTGAGCTCTAGGATGCATTCCGGGTCTCTTAGTACTGGCAGTCCTACACTAGGGTGCGAAAAGTACAAGTAGGACGACCTGTGTGTTTGGGCCTTTCTGAGCAATGCAGCGTTGGGAACAGCTAGATGCCGAGTCATGGGCAGTGAAGGCCTTCTTTGGTTAAACCTCTAGATTGTTGCAAGTGGAAACAACTCACGTATCTCCTTTCTAAAGCACCTGGAGGTACAAAAGAGAGAAGGAAACATCAGGGTCAAAGCTCTGTGGGCCCCTTTTCAAAATAAGGCTTGAAGGGAAACTTGATTTCCCTCGTTTGGAGTAAGAGAGTTGCGGGCTCAATTCTCCCTGAATAACACTGTAGTTGCACATGCTCCCTTCATAGCACAATTGCCTTTGTGATGCCAAGTGTGTTTCTAGGCAAGGAACTTGGAGGTTGCCATTCTTTGCTAGGTGCTCATCCTTCAGTAATCTTCAGTGATTTGGCGACCCGTTTGAACACTAGCCTCATGCTAGTCTACCTCTTCTATCATGCCACAGATTGGCTTGCAAGTGAATCCATGTAGCCTTGTTCCGTGTGGTTCTTGAGCTCTAGGAAGCATTCCAGGTCTCAGTACTGTCGGATCTGCACTAGGATGAGAAACTTTCAAGAGGACGGCTTGTGTGTTTGGGGTTCGGAGCAGTGCAGCGTTGAGAACAGCTAGATGCCGAGTGTTGGGAAGTGAAAGGCTTCTTGTGATAAACCTCTAGAATGTTGTAAGTTGAAAGAACTCAAGTATCTCCCGTCTAAAGCACCCTTGAGGTACAAAATAGAGAAAGAAACAGCAGGGTCGATGCTCTGCGGGTCTTTTGTAAATAAGGCTTGAAAGGAAACTTTAGTTTCATCATTGGGATTTATAGAGTTGCGGGCTGAATTCCCCCTGAGAAACACTGTAGTTGCACATGTTCCCTTCATAGCACAATTGCCTTTGTGATGACAAGTGAGTTTCTAAGAAAGAAACTTGGAGGTTGCCATTCTTTGCTAGGTGCTCATCCTTCAGTCATCTTCAGTGATTTGGAGAACCCGTTTGACCACCAGTCTCAAGCTAACGTTCTTCTTGGATCCTGACACAGATTGGCATGTAGCAGAATCCATGTAGAGTTATTCTGTGTGGTTCCTGAGCTCTAGGAAGCATTCCATGTCTCTTAGTACTGGCGGTCTGCACTAGGATACGAAAAGTACAAGAATGACGGCCTCTGTGTTCGAGCCTTTGCGAGCAAAGCAGCGTCAGGAACAGCTAGATGCCGAGTCATGGGCAGTGAAGGACTTCTTTGGTTAAACCTCTAGATTGTTGCAAGTGGAAACAACTCACGTATCTCTTTTCTAAAGCACCTGGAGGTACAAAAGAGAGAAGGAAACATCAGGGTCAAAGCTCTGTGGGCCCTTTTCAATATAAGGTTTGAAGGGGAACTTGGGTTTCCTCATTGGGAGTAAGAGAGCTGCGGGCTCAATTCTCCCTGAATAACACTGTAGTTGCACATGCTCCCTTCATAGCACAATTGCCTACGTGATGACAAGTGAGTTTCCTGGAAAGAAACTTGGAGGTTGCCATTCTTTGCTAGGTGCTCATCCTTCAGTAATCTTCAGTGAATTGGAGAACCCGTTTGGCCACTAGCCTCAAGCTAACGTTCTTCTTGGATCCTGCCACAGATTGGCATGCAGCAGAATCCATGTCGAGTTCTTCAGTGTGGTTCTTGAGCTCTAGGAAGCCTTCCCGGTCTCTTAGTACTGTTGGATCTGCACTAGGATGAGAAACTTTCAAGAGGACGGCTTGTGTGTTAGGGGAGTTCTGAGCATTGAAGGGTTGGGAACAGCTAGAGGCCGAGTCATGGGAAGTGAAGGGCTTCTGTTGATAAACCTCTAGAATGTGGTAAGTTGAAACAACTCAGTATCTCCCTTCGAAAGCACCTTTGAGATTCAAAAGAGAGAAGGAAACTGCAGGGACAATGCTCTGCGACCCTTTTGAAAATAAGGCTTGAAAGGAAACTTTATTTTCCTCTTTGGGATTTAGAGAGTTGTGGGCTCAATTCTCCCCGAGAAACACTGTAGTTGCACATGCTCCCTTCATAGCACAATTGCCTACGTGATGACAAGTGAGTTTCTAGGCAAGAATCTTGGAGGTTGCCATTCTTTGCTAGGTGCTCATCCTTCCGTCATCGGCAGTGAATTGGAGAACCCGTTTGACAGCTAGCCTCAAGCTAACGTTCCTCTTGTATCCTGCCACAGATTGGCATGCAGCAGAATCCATGGAGCGTTCTTCGGTGTGGTTCCTGAGCTCTAGGATGCATTCCGGGTCTCTTAGTACTGGCAGTCCTACACTAGGGTGCGAAAAGTACAAGTAGGACGACCTGTGTGTTTGGGCCTTTCTGAGCAATGCAGCGTTGGGAACAGCTAGATGCCGAGTCATGGGCAGTGAAGGCCTTCTTTGGTTAAACCTCTAGATTGTTGCAAGTGGAAACAACTCACGTATCTCCTTTCTAAAGCACCTGGAGGTACAAAAGAGAGAAGGAAACATCAGGGTCAAAGCTCTGTGGGCCCCTTTTCAAAATAAGGCTTGAAGGGAAACTTGATTTCCCTCGTTGGGAGTAAGAGCGTTGCGGGCTCAATTCTCCCTGAGAAACACTGTAGTTGCACATGCTCCCTTCATAGCCCAATTGCCTTTGTGATGCCAAGTGTGTTTCTAGGAAAGGAACTTGGAGGTTGCCATTCTTTGCTAGGTGCTCATCCTTCAGTAATCTTCAGTGATTTGGCGACCCGTTTGAACACTAGCCTCATGCTAGTCTACCTCTTCTATCATGCCACAGATTGGCTTGCAAGTGAATCCATGTAGCCTTGTTCCGTGTGGTTCTTGAGCTCTAGGAAGCATTCCAGGTCTCAGTACTGTCGGATCTGCACTAGGATGAGAAACTTTCAAGAGGACGGCTTGTGTGTTTGGGGTTCGGAGCAGTGCAGCGTTGAGAACAGCTAGATGCCGAGTGTTGGGAAGTGAAAGGCTTCTTGTGATAAACCTCTAGAATGTTGTAAGTTGAAACAACTCAAGTATCTCCCGTCTAAAGCACCGTTGAGGTACAAAATAGAGAAAGAAACAGCAGGGTCGATGCTCTGCGGGTCTTTTGTAAATAAGGCTTGAAAGGAAACCTTAGTTTCATCATTGGGATTTATAGAGTTGCGGGCTGAATTCCCCCTGAGAAACACTGTAGTTGCACATGTTCCCTTCATAGCACAATTGCCTTTGTGATGACAAGTGAGTTTCTAAGAAAGAAACTTGGAGGTTGCCATTCTTTGCTAGGTGCTCATCCTTCAGTCATCTTCAGTGAATTGGAGAACCCGTTTGACCACCAGTCTCAAGCTAACGTTCTTCTTGGATCCTGACACAGATTGGCATGTAGCAGAATCCATGTAGAGTTATTCTGTGTGGTTCCTGAGCTCTAGGAAGCATTCCATGCTTCTTAGTACTGGCGGTCTGCACTAGGATACGAAAAGTACAAGAATGACGGCCTCTGTGTTCGAGCCTTTGTGAGCAAAGCAGCGTTAGCAACAGCTAGATGCCGAGTCATGGGCAGTGAAGGACTTCTTTGGTTAAACCTCTAGATTGTTGCAAGTGGAAACAACTCACGTATCTCCTTTCTAAAGCACCTGGAGGTACAAAAGAGAGAAGGAAACATCAGGGTCAAAGCTCTGTGGGCCCTTTTCAATATAAGGCTTGAAGGGGAACTTGGGTTTCCTCATTGGGAGTAAGAGAGTTGCGGGCTCAATTCTCCCTGAATAACACTGTAGTTGCACATGCTCCCTTCATAGCACAATTGCCTACGTGATGACAAGTGAGTTTCCTGGAAAGAAACTTGGAGGTTGCCATTCTTTGCTAGGTGCTCATCCTTCGGTAATCTTCAGTGAATTGGAGAACCCGTTTGGCCACTAGCCTCAAGCTAACGTTCTTCTTGGATCCTGCCACAGATTGGCATGCAGCAGAATCCATGTCGAGTTCTTCAGTGTGGTTCTTGAGCTCTAGGAAGCCTTCCCGGTCTCTTAGTACTGTTGGATCTGCACTAGGATGAGAAACTTTCAAGAGGACGGCTTGTGTGTTAGGGGAGTTCTGAGCATTGAAGGGTTGGGAACAGCTAGAGGCCGAGTCATGGGAAGTGAAGGGCTTCTTTTGATAAACCTCTAGAATGTGGTAAGTTGAAACAACTCAGTATCTCCCTTCGAAAGCACCTTTGAGATTCAAAAGAGAGAAGGAAACTGCAGGGACAATGCTCTGCGACCCTTTTGAAAATAAGGCTTGAAAGGAAACTTTATTTTCCTCTTTGGGATTTAGAGAGTTGTGGGCTCAATTCTCCCCGAGAAACACTGTAGTTGCACGTGCTCCCTTCATAGCACAATTGCCTACGTGATGACAAGTGAGTTTCTAGGCAAGAAACTTGGAGGTTGCCATTCTATGCTAGGTGCTCATCCTTCCGTCATCGTCAGTGAATTGGAGAACCCGTTTGACAGCTAGCCTCAAGCTAACGTTCCTCTTGTATCCTGCCACAGATTGGCATGCAGCAGAATCCATGGAGCGTTCTTTGGTGTGGTTCCTGAGCTCTAGGATGCATTCCGGGTCTCTTAGTACTGGCAGTTCTGCACTAGGGTGCGAAAAGTACAAGTAGGACGACCTGTGTGTTTGGGCCTTTCTGAGCAATGCAGCGTTGGGAACAGCTAGATGCCGAGTCATGGGCAGTGAAGGCCTTCTTTGGTTAAACCTCTAGATTGTTGCAAGTGGAAACAACTCACGTATCTCCTTTCTAAAGCACCTGGAGGTACAAAAGAGAGAAGGAAACATCAGGGTCAAATCTCTGTGGGCCCCTTTTCAAAATAAGGCTTGAAGGGAAACTTGATTTCCCTCGTTGGGAGTAAGAGAGTTTCGGGCTCAATTCTCCCTGAGAAACACTGTAGTTGCACATGCTCCCTTCATAGCACAATTGCCTTTGTGATGCCAAGTGTGTTTCTAGGAAAGGAACTTGGAGGTTGCCATTCTTTGCTAGGTGCTCATCCTTCAGTAATCTTCAGTGACTTGGCGACCCGTTTGAACACTAGCCTCATGCTAGTCTACCTCTTCTATCATGCCACAGATTGGCTTGCAAGTGAATCCATGTAGCCTTGTTCCGTGTGGTTCTTGAGCTCTAGGAAGCATTCCAGGTCTCAGTACTGTCGGATCTGCACTAGGATGAGAAACTTTCAAGAGGACGGCTTGTGTGTTTGGGGTTCGGAGCAGTGCAGCGTTGAGAACAGCTAGATGCCGAGTGTTGGGAAGTGAAAGTCTTCTTGTGATAAACCTCTAGAATGTTGTAAGTTGAAACAACTCAAGTATCTCCCTTCTAAAGCACCGTTGAGGTACAAAATAGAGAAAGAAACAGCAGGGTCGATGCTCTGCGGGTCTTTTGTAAATAAGGCTTGAAAGGAAACCTTAGTTTCATCATTGGGATTTATAGAGTTGCGGGCTGAATTCCCCCTGAGAAACACTGTAGTTGCACATGTTCCCTTCATAGCACAATTGCCTTTGTGATGACAAGTGAGTTTCTAAGAAAGAAACTTGGAGGTTGCCATTCTTTGCTAGGTGCTCATCCTTCAGTCATCTTCAGTGAATTGGAGAACCCGTTTGACCACCAGTCTCAAGCTAACGTTCTTCTTGGATCCTGACACAGATTGGCATGTAGCAGAATCCATGTAGAGTTATTCTGTGTGGTTCCTGAGCTCTAGGAAGCATTCCATGCCTCTTAGTACTGGCGGTCTGCACTAGGATACGAAAAGTACAAGAATGACGGCCTCTGTGTTCGAGCCTTTGTGAGCAAAGCAGCGTTAGCAACAGCTAGATGCCGAGTCATGGGCAGTGAAGGACTTCTTTGGTTAAACCTCTAGATTGTTGCAAGTGGAAACAACTCACGTATCTCCTTTCTAAAGCACCTGGAGGTACAAAAGAGAGAAGGAAACATCAGGGTCAAAGCTCTGTGGGCCCTTTTCAATATAAGGCTTGAAGGGGAACTTGGGTTTCCTCATTGGGAGTAAGAGAGTTGCGGGCTCAATTCTCCCTGAGAAACACTGTAGTTGCACATGCTCCCTTCATAGCACAATTGCCTACGTGATGACAAGTGAGTTTCCTGGAAAGAAACTTGGAGGTTGCCATTCTTTGCTAGGTGCTCATCCTTCGGTAATCTTCAGTGAATTGGAGAACCCGTTTGGCCACTAGCCTCAAGCTAACGTTCTTCTTGGACCCTGCCACAGATTGGCATGCAGCAGAATCCATGTCGAGTTCTTCAGTGTGGTTCTTGAGCTCTAGGAAGCCTTCCCGGTCTCTTAGTACTGTTGGATCTGCACTAGGATGAGAAACTTTCAAGAGGACGGCTTGTGTGTTAGGGGAGTTCTGAGCATTGAAGGGTTGGGAACAGCTAGAGGCCGAGTCATGGGAAGTGAAGGGCTTCTTTTGATAAACCTCTAGAATGTTGTAAGTTGAAACAACTCAGTATCTCCCTTCGAAAGCACCTTTGAGATACAAAAGAGAGAAGGAAACTGCAGGGACAATGCTCTGCGACCCTTTTGAAAATAAGGCTTGAAAGGAAACTTTATTTTCCTCTTTGGGATTTAGAGAGTTGTGGGCTCAATTCTCCCCGAGAAACACTGTAGTTGCACGTGCTCCCTTCATAGCACAATTGCCTACGTGATGACAAGTGAGTTTCTAGGCAAGACACTTGGAGGTTGCCATTCTATGCTAGGTGCTCATCCTTCCGTCATCGTCAGTGAATTGGAGAACCCGTTTGACAGCTAGCCTCAAGCTAACGTTCCTCTTGTATCCTGCCACAGATTGGCATGCAGCAGAATCCATGGAGCGTTCTTCGGTGTGGTTCCTGAGCTCTAGGATGCATTCCGGGTCTCTTAGTACTGGCAGTTCTGCACTAGGGTGCGAAAAGTACAAGTAGGACGACCTGTGTGTTTGGGCCTTTCTGAGCAATGCAGCGTTGGGAACAGCTAGATGCCGAGTCATGGGCAGTGAAGGCCTTCTTTGGTTAAACCTCTAGATTGTTGCAAGTGGAAACAACTCAAGTATCTCCTTTCTAAAGCACCTGGAGGTACAAAAGAGAGAAGGAAACATCAGGGTCAAAGCTCTGTGGGCCCCTTTTCAAAATAAGGCTTGAAGGGAAACTTGATTTCCCTCGTTGGGAGTAAGAGCGTTGCGGGCTCAATTCTCCCTGAGAAACACTGTAGTTGCACATGCTCCCTTCATAGCACAATTGCCTTTGTGATGCCAAGTGTGTTTCTAGGCAAGGAACTTGGAGGTTGCCATTCTTTGCTAGGTGCTCATCCTTCAGTAATCTTCAGTGACTTGGCGACCCGTTTGAACACTAGCCTCATGCTAGTCTACCTCTTCTATCATGCCACAGATTGGCTTGCAAGTGAATCCATGTAGCCTTGTTCCGTGTGGTTCTTGAGCTCTAGGAAGCATTCCAGGTCTCAGTACTGTCGGATCTGCACTAGGATGAGAAACTTTCAAGAGGACGGCTTGTGTGTTTGGGGTTCGGAGCAGTGCAGCGTTGAGAACAGCTAGATGCCGAGTGTTGGGAAGTGAAAGGCTTCTTGTGATAAACCTCTAGAATGTTGTAAGTTGAAACAACTCAAGTATTTCCCGTCTAAAGCACCGTTGAGGTACAAAATAGAGAAAGAAACAGCAGGGTCGATGCTCTGCGGGTCTTTTGTAAATAAGGCTTGAAAGGAAACTTTAGTTTCATCATTGGGATTTATAGAGTTGCGGGCTGAATTCCCCCTGAGAAACACTGTAGTTGCACATGTTCCCTTCATAGCACAATTGCCTTTGTGATGACAAGTGAGTTTCTAAGAAAGAAACTTGGAGGTTGCCATTCTTTGCTAGGTGCTCATCCTTCAGTCATCTTCAGTGAATTGGAGAACCCGTTTGACCACCAGTCTCAAGCTAACGTTCTTCTTGGATCCTGACACAGATTGGCATGTAGCAGAATCCATGTAGAGTTATTCTGTGTGGTTCCTGAGCTCTAGGAAGCATTCCATGCCTCTTAGTACTGGCGGTCTGCACTAGGATACGAAAAGTACAAGAATGACGGCCTCTGTGTTCGAGCCTTTGTGAGCAAAGCAGCGTTAGCAACAGCTAGATGCCGAGTCATGGGCAGTGAAGGACTTCTTTGGTTAAACCTCTAGATTGTTGCAAGTGGAAACAACTCACGTATCTCCTTTCTAAAGCACCTGGAGGTACAAAAGAGAGAAGGAAACATCAGGGTCAAAGCTCTGTGGGCCCTTTTCAATATAAGGCTTGAAGGGGAACTTGGGTTTCCTCATTGGGAGTAAGAGAGTTGCGGGCTCAATTCTCCCTGAATAACACTGTAGTTGCACATGCTCCCTTCATAGCACAATTGCCTACGTGATGACAAGTGAGTTTCCTGGAAAGAAACTTGGAGGTTGCCATTCTTTGCTAGGTGCTCATCCTTCGGTAATCTTCAGTGAATTGGAGAACCCGTTTGGCCACTAGCCTCAAGCTAACGTTCTTCTTGGATCCTGCCACAGATTGGCATGCAGCAGAATCCATGTCGAGTTCTTCAGTGTGGTTCTTGAGCTCTAGGAAGCCTTCCCGGTCTCTTAGTACTGTTGGATCTGCACAAGGATGAGAAACTTTCAAGAGGACGGCTTGTGTGTTAGGGGAGTTCTGAGCATTGAAGGGTTGGGAACAGCTAGAGGCCGAGTCATGGGAAGTGAAGGGCTTCTTTTGATAAACCTCTAGAATATTGTAAGTTGAAACAACTCAGTATCTCCCTTCGAAAGCACCTTTGAGATTCAAAAGAGAGAAGGAAACTGCAGGGACAATGCTCTGCGACCCTTTTGAAAATAAGGCTTGAAAGGAAACTTGATTTCTCTCGTTGGGAGTAAGAGCGTTGCGGGCTGAATTCTCCCTGAGAGACACTGTAGTTGCACATGCTCCCTTCATAGCACAATTGCCTTTGTGATGCCAAGTGTGTTTCTAGGCAAGGAACTTGGAGGTTGACATTCTTTGCTAGGTGCTCATCCTTCAGTAATCTTCAGTGACTTGGCGACCCGTTTGAACACTAGCCTCATGCTAGTCTACCTCTTCTATCATGCCACAGATTGGCTTGCAAGTGAATCCATGTAGCGTTGTTCCGTGTGGTTCTTGAGCTCTAGGAAGCATTCCAGGTCTCAGTACTGTCGGATCTGCACTAGGATGAGAAACTTTCAAGAGGACGGCTTGTGTGTTTGGGGTTCGGAGCAGTGCAGCGTTGAGAACAGCTAGATGCCGAGTGTTGGGAAGTGAAAGGCTTCTTGTGATAAACCTCTAGAATGTTGTAAGTTGAAACAACTCAAGTATCTCCCGTCTAAAGCACCGTTGAGGTACAAAATAGAGAAAGAAACAGCAGGGTCGATGTTCTGCGGGTCTTTTGTAAATAAGGCTTGAAAGGAAACTTTAGTTTCATCATTGGGATTTATAGAGTTGCGGGCTGAATTCCCCCTGAGAAACACTGTAGTTGCACATGTTCCCTTCATAGCACAATTGCCTTTGTGATGACAAGTGAGTTTCTAAGAAAGAAACTTGGAGGTTGCCATTCTTTGCTAGGTGCTCATCCTTCAGTCATCTTCAGTGAATTGGAGAACCCGTTTGGCCACCAGTCTCAAGCTAACGTTCTTCTTGGATCCTGACACAGATTGGCATGTAGCAGAATCCATGTAGAGTTATTCTGTGTGGTTCCTGAGCTCTAGGAAGCATTCCATGTCTCTTAGTACTGGCGGTCTGCACTAGGATACGAAAAGTACAAGAATGACGGCCTCTGTGTTCGAGCCTTTGTGAGCAAAGCAGCGTCAGGAACAGCTAGATGCCGAGTCATGGGCAGTGAAGGACTTCTTTGGTTAAACCTCTAGATTGTTGCAAGTGGAAACAACTCACGTATCTCCTTTCTAAAGCACCTGGAGGTACAAAAGAGAGAAGGAAACATCAGGGTCAAAGCTCTGTGGGCCCTTTTCAATATAAGGCTTGAAGGGGAACTTGGGATTTCCTCATTGGGAGTAAGAGAGTTGCGGGCTCAATTCTCTCTGAATAACACTGTAGTTGCACATGCTCCCTTCATAGCACAATTGCCTACGTGATGACAAGTGAGTTTCCTGGAAAGAAACTTGGAGGTTGCCATTCTTTGCTAGGTGCTCATCCTTCGGTAATCTTCAGTGAATTGGAGAACCCGTTTGGCCACTAGCCTCAAGCTAACGTTCTTCTTGGATCCTGCCACAGATTGGCATGCAGCAGAATCCATGTCGAGTTCTTCAGTGTGGTTCTTGAGCTCTAGGAAGCCTTCCCGGTCTCTTAGTACTGTTGGATCTGCACTAGGATGAGAAACTTTCAAGAGGACGGCTTGTGTGTTAGGGGAGTTCTGAGCATTGAAGGGTTGGGAACAGCTAGAGGCCGAGTCATGGGAAGTGAAGGGCTTCTTTTGATAAACCTCTAGAATGTGGTAAGTTGAAACAACTCAGTATCTCCCTTCGAAAGCACCTTTGAGATTCAAAAGAGAGAAGGAAACTGCAGGGACAATGCTCTGCGACCCTTTTGAAAATAAGGCTTGAAAGGAAACTTTATTTTCCTCTTTGTGATTTAGAGAGTTGTGGGCTCAATTCTCCCCGAGAAACACTGTAGTTGCACATGCTCCCTTCATAGCACAATTGCCTACGTGATGACAAGTGAGTTTCTAGGCAAGAATCTTGGAGGTTGCCATTCTTTGCTAGGTGCTCATCCTTCTGTCATCGGCAGTGAATTGGAGAACCCGTTTGACAGCTAGCCTCAAGCTAACGTTCCTCTTGTATCCTGCCACAGATTGGCATGCAGCAGAATCCATGGAGCGTTCTTCGGTGTGGTTCCTGAGCTCTAGGATGCATTCCGGGTCTCTTAGTACTGGCAGTCCTGCACTAGGGTGCGAAAAGTACAAGTAGGACGACCTGTGTGTTTGGGCCTTTCTGAGCAATGCAGCGTTGGGAACAGCTAGATGCCGAGTCATGGGCAGTGAAGGCCTTCTTTGGTTAAACCTCTAGATTGTTGCAAGTGGAAACAACTCAAGTATCTCCTTTCTAAAGCACCTGGAGGTACAAAAGAGAGAAGGAAACATCAGGGTCAAAGCTCTGTGGGCCCCTTTTCAAAATAAGGCTAAAAGGGAAACTTGATTTCCCTCGTTGGGAGTAAGAGCGTTGCGGGCTCAATTCTCCCTGAGAAACACTGTAGTTGCACATGCTCCCTTCATAGCACAATTGCCTTTGTGATGCCAAGTGTGTTTCTAGGCAAGGAACTTGGAGGTTGCCATTCTTTGCTAGGTGCTCATCCTTCAGTAATCTTCAGTGACTTGGCGACCCGTTTGAACACTAGCCTCATGCTAGTCTACCTCTTCTATCATGCCACAGATTGGCTTGCAAGTGAATCCATGTAGCCTTGTTCCGTGTGGTTCTTCAGCTCTAGGAAGCATTCCAGGTCTCAGTACTGTCGGATCTGCACTAGGATGAGAAACTTTCAAGAGGACGGCTTGTGTGTTTGGGGTTCGGAGCAGTGCAGCGTTGAGAACAGCTAGATGCCGAGTGTTGGGAAGTGAAAGGCTTCTTGTGATAAACCTCTAGAATGTTGTAAGTTGAAACAACTCAAGTATTTCCCGTCTAAAGCACCGTTGAGGTACAAAATAGAGAAAGAAAAAGCAGGGTCGATGCTCTGCGGGTCTTTTGTAAATAAGGCTTGAAAGGAAACTTTAGTTTCATCATTGGGATTTATAGAGTTGCGGGCTGAATTCCCCCTGAGAAACACTGTAGGTGCACATGTTCCCTTCATAGCACAATTGCCTTTGTGATGACAAGTGAGTTTCTAAGAAAGAAACTTGGAGGTTGCCATTCTTTGCTAGGTGCTCATCCTTCAGTCATCTTCAGTGAATTGGAGAACCCGTTTGACCACCAGTCTCAAGCTAACGTTCTTCTTGGATCCTGACACAGATTGGCATGTAGCAGAATCCATGTAGAGTTATTCTGTGTGGTTCCTGAGCTCTAGGAAGCATTCCATGCCTCTTAGTACTGGCGGTCTGCACTAGGATACGAAAAGTACAAGAATGACGGCCTCTGTGTTCGAGCCTTTGTGAGCAAAGCAGCGTTAGCAACAGCTAGATGCCGAGTCATGGGCAGTGAAGGACTTCTTTGGTTAAACCTCTAGATTGTTGCAAGTGGAAACAACTCACGTATCTCCTTTATAAAGCACCTGGAGGTACAAAAGAGAGAAGGAAACATCAGGGTCAAAGCTCTGTGGGCCCTTTTCAATATAAGGCTTGAAGGGGAACTTGGGTTTCCTCATTGGGAGTAAGAGAGTTGCGGGCTCAATTCTCCCTGAATAACACTGTAGTTGCACATGCTCCCTTCATAGCACAATTGCCTACGTGATGACAAGTGAGTTTCCTGGAAAGAAACTTGGAGGTTGCCATTCTTTGCTAGGTGCTCATCCTTCGGTAATCTTCAGTGAATTGGAGAACCCGTTTGGCCACTAGCCTCAAGCTAACGTTCTTCTTGGATCCTGCCACAGATTGGCATGCAGCAGAATCCATGTCGAGTTCTTCAGTGTGGTTCTTGAGCTCTAGGAAGCCTTCCCGGTCTCTTAGTACTGTTGGATCTGCACTAGGATGAGAAACTTTCAAGAGGACGGCTTGTGTGTTAGGGGAGTTCTGAGCATTGAAGGGTTGGGAACAGCTAGAGGCCGAGTCATGGGAAGTGAAGGGCTTCTTTTGATAAACCTCTAGAATGTGGTAAGTTGAAACAACTCAGTATCTCCCTTCGAAAGCACCTTTGAGATTCAAAAGAGAGAAGGAAACTGCAGGGACAATGCTCTGCGACCCTTTTGAAAATAAGGCTTGAAAGGAAACTTTATTTTCCTCTTTGGGATTTAGAGAGTTGTGGGCTCAATTCTCCCCGAGAAACACTGTAGTTGCACATGCTCCCTTCATAGCACAATTGCCTACGTGATGACAAGTGAGTTTCTAGGCAAGAATCTTGGAGGTTGCCATTCTTTGCTAGGTGCTCATCCTTCCGTCATCGGCAGTGAATTGGAGAACCCGTTTGACAGCTAGCCTCAAGCTAACGTTCCTCTTGTATCCTGCCACAGATTGGCATGCAGCAGAATCCATGGAGCGTTCTTCGGTGTGGTTCCTGAGCTCTAGGATGCATTCCGGGTCTCTTAGTACTGGCAGTCCTACACTAGGGTGCGAAAAGTACAAGTAGGACGACCTGTGTGTTTGGGCCTTTCTGAGCAATGCAGCGTTGGGAACAGCTAGATGCCGAGTCATGGGCAGTGAAGGCCTTCTTTGGTTAAACCTCTAGATTGTTGCAAGTGGAAACAACTCAAGTATCTCCTTTCTAAAGCACCTGGCGGTACAAAAGAGAGAAGGAAACATCAGGGTCAAAGCTCTGTGGGCCCCTTTTCAAAATAAGGCTTGAAGGGAAACTTGATTTCCCTCGTTGGGAGTAAGAGCGTTGCGGGCTCAATTCTCCCTGAGAGACACTGTAGTTGCACATGCTCCCTTCATAGCACAATTGCCTTTGTGATGCCAAGTGTGTTTCTAGGCAAGGAACTTGGAGGTTGCCATTCTTTGCTAGGTGCTCATCCTTCAGTAATCTTCAGTGACTTGGCGACCCGTTTGAACACTAGCCTCATGCTAGTCTACCTCTTCTATCATGCCACAGATTGGCTTGCAAGTGAATCCATGTAGCGTTGTTCCGTGTGGTTCTTGAGCTCTAGGAAGCATTCCAGGTCTCAGTACTGTCGGATCTGCACTAGGATGAGAAACTTTCAAGAGGACGGCTTGTGTGTTTGGGGTTCGGAGCAGTGCAGCGTTGAGAACAGCTAGATGCCGAGTGTTGGGAAGTGAAAGGCTTCTTGTGATAAACCTCTAGAATGTTGTAAGTTGAAACAACTCAAGTATCTCCCGTCTAAAGCACCGTTGAGGTACAAAATAGAGAAAGAAACAGCAGGGTCGATGCTCTGCGGGTCTTTTGTAAATAAGGCTTGAAAGGAAACCTTAGTTTCATCATTGGGATTTATAGAGTTGCGGGCTGAATTCCCCCTGAGAAACACTGTAGTTGCACATGTTCCCTTCATAGCACAATTGCCTTTGTGATGACAAGTGAGTTTCTAAGAAAGAAACTTGGAGGTTGCCATTCTTTGCTAGGTGCTCATCCTTCAGTCATCTTCAGTGAATTGGAGAACCCGTTTGACCACCAGTCTCAAGCTAACGTTCTTCTTGGATCCTGACACAGATTGGCATGTAGCAGAATCCATGTAGAGTTATTCTGTGTGGTTCCTGAGCTCTAGGAAGCATTCCATGCCTCTTAGTACTGGCGGTCTGCACTAGGATACGAAAAGTACAAGAATGACGGCCTCTGTGTTCGAGCCTTTGTGAGCAAAGCAGCGTTAGCAACAGCTAGATGCCGAGTCATGGGCAGTGAAGGACTTCTTTGGTTAAACCTCTAGATTGTTGCAAGTGGAAACAACTCACGTATCTCCTTTCTAAAGCACCTGGAGGTACAAAGAGAGAAGGAAACATCAGGGTCAAAGCTCTGTGGGCCCTTTTCAATATAAGGCTTGAAGGGGAACTTGGGTTTCCTCATTGGGAGTAAGAGAGTTGCGGGCTCAATTCTCCCTGAATAACACTGTAGTTGCACATGCTCCCTTCATAGCACAATTGCCTACGTGATGACAAGTGAGTTTCCTGGAAAGAAACTTGGAGGTTGCCATTCTTTGCTAGGTGCTCATCCTTCCGTCATCGGCAGTGAATTGGAGAACCCGTTTGGCCACTAGCCTCAAGCTAACGTTCTTCTTGGATCCTGCCACAGATTGGCATGCAGCAGAATCCATGTCGAGTTCTTCAGTGTGGTTCTTGAGCTCTAGGAAGCCTTCCCGGTCTCTTAGTACTGTTGGATCTGCACTAGGATGAGAAACTTTCAAGAGGACGGCTTGTGTGTTAGGGGAGTTCTGAGCATTGAAGGGTTGGGAACAGCTAGAGGCCGAGTCATGGGAAGTGAAGGGCTTCTTTTGATAAACCTCTAGAATATTGTAAGTTGAAACAACTCAGTATCTCCCTTCGAAAGCACCTTTGAGATTCAAAAGAGAGAAGGAAACTGCAGGGACAATGCTCTGCGACCCTTTTGAAAATAAGGCTTGAAAGGAAACTTTATTTTCCTCTTTGGGATTTAGAGAGTTGTGGGCTCAATTCTCCCCGAGAAACACTGTAGTTGCACATGCTCCCTTCATAGCACAATTGCCTACTTGAAGACAAGTGAGTTTCTAGGCAAGAAACTTGGAGGTTGCCATTCTATGCTAGGTGCTCATCCTTCAGTCATCGGCAGTGAATTGGAGAACCCGTTTGACAGCTAGCCTCAAGCTAACGTTCCTCTTGTATCCTGCCACAGATTGGCATGCAGCAGAATCCATGGAGCGTTCTTCGGTGTGGTTCCTGAGCTCTAGGATGCATTCCGGGTCTCTTAGTACTGGCAGTTCTGCACTAGGATGCGAAAAGTACAAGTAGGACGACCTGTGTGTTTGGGACTTTCTGAGCAATGCAGCGTTGGGAACAGCTAGATGCCGAGTCATGGGCAGTGAAGGCCTTCTTTGGTTAAACCTCTAGATTGTTGCAAGTGGAAACAACTCAAGTATCTCCTTTCTAAAGCACCTGGAGGTACAAAAGAGAGAAGGAAACATCAGGGTCAAAGCTCTGTGGGCCCCTTTTCAAAATAAGGCTTGAAGGGAAACTTGATTTCCCTCGTTGGGAGTAAGAGCGTTGCGGGCTCAATTCTCCCTGAATAACACTGTAGTTGCACATGCTCCCTTCATAGCACAATTGCCTACGTGATGACAAGTGAGTTTCCTGGAAAGAAACTTGGAGGTTGCCATTCTTTGCTAGGTGCTCATCCTTCGGTAATCTTCAGTGAATTGGAGAACCCGTTTGGCCACTAGCCTCAACCTAACGTTCTTCTTGGATCCTGCCACAGATTGGCATGCAGCAGAATCCATGTCGAGTTCTTCAGTGTGGTTCTTGAGCTCTAGGAAGCCTTCCCGGTCTCTTAGTACTGTTGGATCTGCACTAGGATGAGAAACTTTCAAGAGGACAGCTTGTGTGTTAGGGGAGTTCTGAGCATTGAAGGGTTGGGAACAGCTAGAGGCCGAGTCATGGGAAGTGAAGGGCTTCTTTTGATAAACCTCTAGAATGTGGTAAGTTGAAACAACTCAGTATCTCCCTTCGAAAGCACCTTTGAGATTCAAAAGAGAGAAGGAAACTGCAGGGACAATGCTCTGCGACCCTTTTGAAAATAAGGCTTGAAAGGAAACTTTATTTTCCTCTTTGGGATTTAGAGAGTTGTGGGCTCAATTCTCCCTGAGAAACACTGTAGTTGCACATGCTCCCTTCATAGCACAATTGCCTACGTGATGACAAGTGAGTTTCTAGGCAAGAATCTTGGAGGTTGCCATTCTTTGCTAGGTGCTCATCCTTCCGTCATCGGCAGTGAATTGGAGAACCCGTTTGACAGCTAGCCTCAAGCTAACGTTCCTCTTGTATCCTGCCACAGATTGGCATGCAGCAGAATCCATGGAGCGTTCTTCGGTGTGGTTCCTGAGCTCTAGGATGCATTCCGGGTCTCTTAGTACTGGCAGTTCTGCACTAGGATGCGAAAAGTACAAGTAGGACGACCTGTGTGTTTGGGCCTTTCTGAGCAATGCAGCGTTGGGAACAGCTAGATGCCGAGTCATGGGCAGTGAAGGCCTTCTTTGGTTAAACCTCTAGATTGTTGCAAGTGGAAACAACTCACGTATCTCCTTTCTAAAGCACCTGGAGGTACAAAAGAGAGAAGGAAACATCAGGGTCAAAGCTCTGTGGGCCCCTTTTCAAAATAAGGCTTGAAGGGAAACTTGATTTCCCTCGTTTGGAGTAAGAGAGTTGCGGGCTCAATTCTCCCTCAATAACACTGTAGTTGCACATGCTCCCTTCATAGCACAATTGCCTTTGTGATGCCAAGTGTGTTTCTAGGCAAGGAACTTGGAGGTTGCCATTCTTTGCTAGGTGCTCATCCTTCAGTAATCTTCAGTGACTTGGCGACCCGTTTGAACACTAGCCTCATGCTAGTCTACCTCTTCTATCATGCCACAGATTGGCTTGCAAGTGAATCCATGTAGCGTTGTTCCGTGTGGTTCTTGAGCTCTAGGAAGCATTCCAGGTCTCAGTACTGTCGGATCTGCACTAGGATGAGAAACTTTCAAGAGGACGGCTTGTGTGTTTGGGGTTCGGAGCAGTGCAGCGTTGAGAACAGCTAGATGCCGAGTGTTGGGAAGTGAAAGACTTCTTGTGATAAACCTCTAGTATGTTGTAAGTTGAAAGAACTCAAGTATCTCCCGTCTAAAGCACCGTTGAGGTACAAAATAGAGAAAGAAACAGCAGGGTCGATGCTCTGCGGGTCTTTTGTAAATAAGGCTTGAAAGGAAACTTTAGTTTCATCATTGGGATTTATAAAGTTGCGGGCTGAATTCCCCCTGAGAAACACTGTAGTTGCACATGTTCCCTTCATAGCACAATTGCCTTTGTGATGACAAGTGAGTTTCTAAGTAAGAAACTTGGAGGTTGCCATTCTTTGCTAGGTGCTCATCCTTCAGTCATCTTCAGTGATTTGGAGAACCCGTTTTACCACTAGTCTCAAGCTAACGTTCTTCTTGGATCCTGACACAGATTGGCATGTAGCAGAATCCATGTAGAGTTATTCTGTGTGGTTCCTGAGCTCTAGGAAGCATTCCATGTCTCTTAGTACTGGCGGTCTGCACTAGGATACGAAAAGTACAAGAATGACGGCCTCTGTGTTCGAGCCTTTGCGAGCAAAGCAGCGTCAGGAACAGCTAGATGCCGAGTCATGGGCAGTGAAGGACTTCTTTGGTTAAACCTCTAGATTGTTGCAAGTGGAAACAACTCACGTATCTCTTTTCTAAAGCACCTGGAGGTACAAAAGAGAGAAGGAAACATCAGGGTCAAAGCTCTGTGGGCCCTTTTCAATATAAGGCTTGAAGGGGAACTTGGGTTTCCTCATTGGGAGTAAGAGAGCTGCGGGCTCAATTCTCCCTGAATAACACTGTTGTTGCACATGCTCCCTTCATAGCACAATTGCCTACGTGATGACAAGTGAGTTTCCTGGAAAGAAACTTGGAGGTTGCCATTCTTTGCTAGGTGCTCATCCTTCGGTAATCTTCAGTGAATTGGAGAACCCGTTTGGCCACTAGCCTCAAGCTAACGTTCTTCTTGGATCCTGCCACAGATTGGCATGCAGCAGAATCCATGTCGAGTTCTTCAGTGTGGTTCTTGAGCTCTAGGAAGCCTTCCCGGTCTCTTAGTACTGTTGGATCTGCACTAGGATGAGAAACTTTCAAGAGGACGGCTTGTGTGTTAGGGGAGTTCTGAGCATTGAAGGGTTGGGAACAGCTAGAGGCCGAGTCATGGGAAGTGAAGGGCTTCTTTTGATAAACCTCTAGAATGTGGTAAGTTGAAACAACTCAGTATCTCCCTTCGAAAGCACCTTTGAGATTCAAAAGAGAGAAGGAAACTGCAGGGACAATGCTCTGCGACCCTTTTGAAAATAAGGCTTGAAAGGAAACTTTATTTTCCTCTTTGGGATTTAGAGAGTTGTGGGCTCAATTCTCCCCGAGAAACACTGTAGTTGCACATGCTCCCTTCATAGCACAATTGCCTACGTGATGACAAGTGAGTTTCCTGGAAAGAAACTTGGAGGTTGCCATTCTTTGCTAGGTGCTCATCCTTCGGTAATCTTCAGTGAATTGGAGAACCCGTTTGACCACCAGTCTCAAGCTAACGTTCTTCTTGGATCCTGACACAGATTGGCATGTAGCAGAATCCATGTAGAGTTATTCAGTGTGGTTCTTAAGCTCTAGGAAGCCTTCCCGGTCTCTTAGTACTGTTGGATCTGCACTAGGATGAGAAACTTTCAAGAGGACGGCTTGTGTGTTAGGGGAGTTCTGAGCATTGAAGAGTTGGGAACAGCTAGAGGCCGAGTCATGGGAAGTGAAGGGCTTCTTTTGATAAACCTCTAGAATGTTGTAAGTTGAAACAACTCAGTATCTCCCTTCGAAAGCACCTTTGAGATACAAAAGAGAGAAGGAAACTGCAGGGACAATGCTCTGCGGCCCTTTTGAAAATAAGGCTTGAAAGGAAACTTTATTTTCCTCTTTGGGATTTAGAGAGTTGTGGGCTCAATTCTCCCCGAGAAACACTGTAGTTGCACATGCTCCCTTCATAGCACAATTGCCTACTTGAAGACAAGTGAGTTTCTAGGCAAGAAACTTGGAGGTTGCCATTCTATGCTAGGTGCTCATCCTTCAGTCATCGGCAGTGAATTGGAGAACCCGTTTGACAGCTAGCCTCAAGCTAACGTTCCTCTTGTATCCTGCCACAGATTGGCATGCAGCAGAATCCATGGAGCGTTCTTCGGTGTGGTTCCTGAGCTCTAGGATGCATTCCGGGTCTCTTAGTACTGGCAGTTCTGCACTAGGATGCGAAAAGTACAAGTAGGACGACCTGTGTGTTTGGGCCTTTCTGAGCAATGCAGCGTTGGGAACAGCTAGATGCCGAGTCATGGGCAGTGAAGGCCTTCTTTGGTTAAACCTCTAGATTGTTGCAAGTGGAAACAACTCAAGTACCTCCTTTCTAAAGCACCTGGCGGTACAAAAGAGAGAAGGAAACATCAGGGTCAAAGCTCTGTGGGCCCCTTTTCAAAATAAGGCTTGAAGGGAAACTTGATTTCCCTCGTTGGGAGTAAGAGCGTTGCGGGCTCAATTCTCCCTGAGAAACACTGTAGTTGCACATGCTCCCTTCATAGCACAATTGCCTTTGTGATGCCAAGTGTGTTTCTAGGAAAGGAACTTGGAGGTTGCCATTCTTTGCTAGGTGCTCATCCTTCAGTAATCTTCAGTGACTTGGCGACCCGTTTGAACACTAGCCTCATGCTAGTCTACCTCTTCTATCATGCCACAGATTGGCTTGCAAGTGAATCCATGTAGCGTTGTTCCGTGTGGTTCTTGAGCTCTAGGAAGCATTCCAGGTCTCAGTACTGTCGGATCTGCACTAGGATGAGAAACTTTCAAGAGGACGGCTTGTGTGTTTGGGGTTCGGAGCAGTGCAGCGTTGAGAACAGCTAGATGCCGAGTGTTGGGAAGTGAAAGGCTTCTTGTGATAAACCTCTAGAATGTTGTAAGTTGAAACAACTCAAGTATCTCCCGTCTAAAGCACCGTTGAGGTACAAAATAGAGAAAGAAACAGCAGGGTCGATGCTCTGCGGGTCTTTTGTAAATAAGGCTTGAAAAGAAACTTTAGTTTCATCATTGGGATTTATAGAGTTGCGGGCTGAATTCCCCCTGAGAAACACTGTAGTTGCACATGTTCCCTTCATAGCACAATTGCCTTTGTGATGACAAGTGAGTTTCTAAGAAAGAAACTTGGAGGTTGCCATTCTTTGCTAGGTGCTCATCCTTCAGTCATCTTCAGTGAATTGGAGAACCCGTTTGACCACCAGTCTCAAGCTAACGTTCTTCTTGGATCCTGACACAGATTGGCATGTAGCAGAATCCATGTAGAGTTATTCTGTGTGGTTCCTGAGCTCTAGGAAGCATTCCATGCCTCTTAGTACTGGCGGTCTGCACTAGGATACGAAAAGTACAAGAATGACGGCCTCTGTGTTCGAGCCTTTGTGAGCAAAGCAGCGTTAGCAACAGCTAGATGCCGAGTCATGGGCAGTGAAGGACTTCTTTGGTTAAACCTCTAGATTGTTGCAAGTGGAAACAACTCACGTATCTCCTTTCTACAGCACCTGGAGGTACAAAGAGAGAAGGAAACATCAGGGTCAAAGCTCTGTGGGCCCTTTTCAATATAAGGCTTGAAGGGGAACTTGGGTTTCCTCATTGGGAGTAAGAGAGTTGCGGGCTCAATTCTCCCTGAATAACACTGTAGTTGCACATGCTCCCTTCATAGCACAATTGCCTACGTGATGACAAGTGAGTTTCCTGGAAAGAAACTTGGAGTTTGCCATTCTTTGCTAGGTGCTCATCCTTCGGTAATCTTCAGTGAATTGGAGAACCCGTTTGGCCACTAGCCTCAAGCTAACGTTCTTCTTGGATCCTGCCACAGATTGGCATGCAGCAGAATCCATGTCGAGTTCTTCAGTGTGGTTCTTGAGCTCTAGGAAGCCTTCCCGGTCTCTTAGTACTGCTGGATCTGCACTAGGATGAGAAACTTTCAAGAGGACGGCTTGTGTGTTAGGGGAGTTCTGAGCATTGAAGGGTTGGGAACAGCTAGAGGCCGAGTCATGGGAAGTGAAGGGCTTCTTTTGATAAACCTCTAGAATGTGGTAAGTTGAAACAACTCAGTATCTCCCTTCGAAAGCACCTTTGAGATTCAAAAGAGAGAAGGAAACTGCAGGGACAATGCTCTGCGACCCTTTTGAAAATAAGGCTTGAAAGGAAACTTTATTTTCCTCTTTGGGATTTAGAGAGTTGTGGGCTCAATTCTCCCCGAGAAACACTGTAGTTGCACGTGCTCCCTTCATAGCACAATTGCCTACGTGATGACAAGTGAGTTTCTAGGCAAGAAACTTGGAGGTTGCCATTCTATGCTAGGTGCTCATCCTTCCGTCATCGTCAGTGAATTGGAGAACCCGTTTGACAGCTAGCCTCAAGCTAACGTTCCTCTTGTATCCTGCCACAGATTGGCATGCAGCAGAATCCATGGAGCGTTCTTCGGTGTGGTTCCTGAGCTCTAGGATGCATTCCGGGTCTCTTAGTACTGGCAGTTCTACACTAGGGTGCGAAAAGTACAAGTAGGACGACCTGTGTGTTTGGGCCTTTCTGAGCAATGCAGCGTTGGGAACAGCTAGATGCCGAGTCATGGGCAGTGAAGGCCTTCTTTGGTTAAACCTCTAGATTGTTGCAAGTGGAAACAACTCACGTATCTCCTTTCTAAAGCACCTGGAGGTACAAAAGAGAGAAGGAAACATCAGGGTCAAATCTCTGTGGGCCCCTTTTCAAAATAAGGCTTGAAGGGAAACTTGATTTCCCTCGTTGGGAGTAAGAGCGTTGCGGGCTCAATTCTCCCTGAGAGACACTGTAGTTGCACATGCTCCCTTCATAGCACAATTGCCTTTGTGATGCCAAGTGTGTTTCTAGGCAAGGAACTTGGAGGTTGCCATTCTTTGCTAGGTGCTCATCCTTCAGTAATCTTCAGTGACTTGGCGACCCGTTTGAACACTAGCCTCATGCTAGTCTACCTCTTCTATCATGCCACAGATTGGCTTGCAAGTGAATCCATGTAGCGTTGTTCCGTGTGGTTCTTGAGCTCTAGGAAGCATTCCAGGTCTCAGTACTGTCGGATCTGCACTAGGATGAGAAACTTTCAAGAGGACGGCTTGTGTGTTTGGGGTTCGGAGCAGTGCAGCGTTGAGAACAGCTAGATGCCGAGTGTTGGGAAGTGAAAGGCTTCTTGTGATAAACCTCTAGAATGTTGTAAGTTGAAACAACTCAAGTATCTCCCGTCTAAAGCACCGTTGAGGTACAAAATAGAGAAAGAAACAGCAGGGTCGATGCTCTGCGGGTCTTTTGTAAATAAGGCTTGAAAGGAAACCTTAGTTTCATCATTGGGATTTATAGAGTTGCGGGCTGAATTCCCCCTGAGAAACACTGTAGTTGCACATGTTCCCTTCATAGCACAATTGCCTTTGTGATGACAAGTGAGTTTCTAAGAAAGAAACTTGGAGGTTGCCATTCTTTGCTAGGTGCTCATCCTTCAGTCATCTTCAGTGAATTGGAGAACCCGTTTGACCACCAGTCTCAAGCTAACGTTCTTCTTGGATCCTGACACAGATTGGCATGTAGCAGAATCCATGTAGAGTTATTCTGTGTGGTTCCTGAGCTCTAGGAAGCATTCCATGCCTCTTAGTACTGGCGGTCTGCACTAGGATACGAAAAGTACAAGAATGACGGCCTCTGTGTTCGAGCCTTTGTGAGCAAAGCAGCGTTAGCAACAGCTAGATGCCGAGTCATGGGCAGTGAAGGACTTCTTTGGTTAAACCTCTAGATTGTTGCAAGTGGAAACAACTCACGTATCTCCTTTCTAAAGCACCTGGAGGTACAAAAGAGAGAAGGAAACATCAGGGTCAAATCTCTGTGGGCCCCTTTTCAAAATAAGGCTTGAAGGGAAACTTGATTTCCCTCGTTGGGAGTAAGAGCGTTGCGGGCTCAATTCTCCCTGAGAGACACTGTAGTTGCACATGCTCCCTTCATAGCACAATTGCCTTTGTGATGCCAAGTGTGTTTCTAGGCAAGGAACTTGGAGGTTGCCATTCTTTGCTAGGTGCTCATCCTTCAGTAATCTTCAGTGACTTGGCGACCCGTTTGAACACTAGCCTCATGCTAGTCTACCTCTTCTATCATGCCACAGATTGGCTTGCAAGTGAATCCATGTAGCGTTGTTCCGTGTGGTTCTTGAGCTCTAGGAAGCATTCCAGGTCTCAGTACTGTCGGATCTGCACTAGGATGAGAAACTTTCAAGAGGACGGCTTGTGTGTTTGGGGTTCGGAGCAGTGCAGCGTTGAGAACAGCTAGATGCCGAGTGTTGGGAAGTGAAAGGCTTCTTGTGATAAACCTCTAGAATGTTGTAAGTTGAAACAACTCAAGTATCTCCCGTCTAAAGCACCGTTGAGGTACAAAATAGAGAAAGAAACAGCAGGGTCGATGCTCTGCGGGTCTTTTGTAAATAAGGCTTGAAAGGAAACCTTAGTTTCATCATTGGGATTTATAGAGTTGCGGGCTGAATTCCCCCTGAGAAACACTGTAGTTGCACATGTTCCCTTCATAGCACAATTGCCTTTGTGATGACAAGTGAGTTTCTAAGAAAGAAACTTGGAGGTTGCCATTCTTTGCTAGGTGCTCATCCTTCAGTCATCTTCAGTGAATTGGAGAACCCGTTTGACCACCAGTCTCAAGCTAACGTTCTTCTTGGATCCTGACACAGATTGGCATGTAGCAGAATCCATGTAGAGTTATTCTGTGTGGTTCCTGAGCTCTAGGAAGCATTCCATGCCTCTTAGTACTGGCGGTCTGCACTAGGATACGAAAAGTACAAGAATGACGGCCTCTGTGTTCGAGCCTTTGTGAGCAAAGCAGCGTTAGCAACAGCTAGATGCCGAGTCATGGGCAGTGAAGGACTTCTTTGGTTAAACCTCTAGATTGTTGCAAGTGGAAACAACTCACGTATCTCCTTTCTAAAGCACCTGGAGGTACAAAGAGAGAAGGAAACATCAGGGTCAAAGCTCTGTGGGCCCTTTTCAATATAAGGCTTGAAGGGGAACTTGGGTTTCCTCATTGGGAGTAAGAGAGTTGCGGGCTCAATTCTCCCTGAATAACACTGTAGTTGCACATGCTCCCTTCATAGCACAATTGCCTACGTGATGACAAGTGAGTTTCCTGGAAAGAAACTTGGAGGTTGCCATTCTTTGCTAGGTGCTCATCCTTCCGTCATCGGCAGTGAATTGGAGAACCCGTTTGGCCACTAGCCTCAAGCTAACGTTCTTCTTGGATCCTGCCACAGATTGGCATGCAGCAGAATCCATGTCGAGTTCTTCAGTGTGGTTCTTGAGCTCTAGGAAGCCTTCCCGGTCTCTTAGTACTGTTGGATCTGCACTAGGATGAGAAACTTTCAAGAGGACGGCTTGTGTGTTAGGGGAGTTCTGAGCATTGAAGGGTTGGGAACAGCTAGAGGCCGAGTCATGGGAAGTGAAGGGCTTCTTTTGATAAACCTCTAGAATATTGTAAGTTGAAACAACTCAGTATCTCCCTTCGAAAGCACCTTTGAGATTCAAAAGAGAGAAGGAAACTGCAGGGACAATGCTCTGCGACCCTTTTGAAAATAAGGCTTGAAAGGAAACTTTATTTTCCTCTTTGGGATTTAGAGAGTTGTGGGCTCAATTCTCCCCGAGAAACACTGTAGTTGCACATGCTCCCTTCATAGCACAATTGCCTACTTGAAGACAAGTGAGTTTCTAGGCAAGAAACTTGGAGGTTGCCATTCTATGCTAGGTGCTCATCCTTCAGTCATCGGCAGTGAATTGGAGAACCCGTTTGACAGCTAGCCTCAAGCTAACGTTCCTCTTGTATCCTGCCACAGATTGGCATGCAGCAGAATCCATGGAGCGTTCTTCGGTGTGGTTCCTGAGCTCTAGGATGCATTCCGGGTCTCTTAGTACTGGCAGTTCTGCACTAGGATGCGAAAAGTACAAGTAGGACGACCTGTGTGTTTGGGACTTTCTGAGCAATGCAGCGTTGGGAACAGCTAGATGCCGAGTCATGGGCAGTGAAGGCCTTCTTTGGTTAAACCTCTAGATTGTTGCAAGTGGAAACAACTCAAGTATCTCCTTTCTAAAGCACCTGGAGGTACAAAAGAGAGAAGGAAACATCAGGGTCAAAGCTCTGTGGGCCCCTTTTCAAAATAAGGCTTGAAGGGAAACTTGATTTCCCTCGTTGGGAGTAAGAGCGTTGCGGGCTCAATTCTCCCTGAATAACACTGTAGTTGCACATGCTCCCTTCATAGCACAATTGCCTACGTGATGACAAGTGAGTTTCCTGGAAAGAAACTTGGAGGTTGCCATTCTTTGCTAGGTGCTCATCCTTCGGTAATCTTCAGTGAATTGGAGAACCCGTTTGGCCACTAGCCTCAACCTAACGTTCTTCTTGGATCCTGCCACAGATTGGCATGCAGCAGAATCCATGTCGAGTTCTTCAGTGTGGTTCTTGAGCTCTAGGAAGCCTTCCCGGTCTCTTAGTACTGTTGGATCTGCACTAGGATGAGAAACTTTCAAGAGGACAGCTTGTGTGTTAGGGGAGTTCTGAGCATTGAAGGGTTGGGAACAGCTAGAGGCCGAGTCATGGGAAGTGAAGGGCTTCTTTTGATAAACCTCTAGAATGTGGTAAGTTGAAACAACTCAGTATCTCCCTTCGAAAGCACCTTTGAGATTCAAAAGAGAGAAGGAAACTGCAGGGACAATGCTCTGCGACCCTTTTGAAAATAAGGCTTGAAAGGAAACTTTATTTTCCTCTTTGGGATTTAGAGAGTTGTGGGCTCAATTCTCCCTGAGAAACACTGTAGTTGCACATGCTCCCTTCATAGCACAATTGCCTACGTGATGACAAGTGAGTTTCTAGGCAAGAATCTTGGAGGTTGCCATTCTTTGCTAGGTGCTCATCCTTCCGTCATCGGCAGTGAATTGGAGAACCCGTTTGACAGCTAGCCTCAAGCTAACGTTCCTCTTGTATCCTGCCACAGATTGGCATGCAGCAGAATCCATGGAGCGTTCTTCGGTGTGGTTCCTGAGCTCTAGGATGCATTCCGGGTCTCTTAGTACTGGCAGTCCTGCACTAGGGTGCGAAAAGTACAAGTAGGACGACCTGTGTGTTTGGGCCTTTCTGAGCAATGCAGCGTTGGGAACAGCTAGATGCCGAGTCATGGGCAGTGAAGGCCTTCTTTGGTTAAACCTCTAGATTGTTGCAAGTGGAAACAACTCACGTATCTCCTTTCTAAAGCACCTGGAGGTACAAAAGAGAGAAGGAAACATCAGGGTCAAAGCTCTGTGGGCCCCTTTTCAAAATAAGGCTTGAAGGGAAACTTGATTTCCCTCGTTTGGAGTAAGAGAGTTGCGGGCTCAATTCTCCCTGAATAACACTGTAGTTGCACATGCTCCCTTCATAGCACAATTGCCTTTGTGATGCCAAGTGTGTTTCTAGGCAAGGAACTTGGAGGTTGCCATTCTTTGCTAGGTGCTCATCCTTCAGTAATCTTCAGTGACTTGGCGACCCGTTTGAACACTAGCCTCATGCTAGTCTACCTCTTCTATCATGCCACAGATTGGCTTGCAAGTGAATCCATGTAGCGTTGTTCCGTGTGGTTCTTGAGCTCTAGGAAGCATTCCAGGTCTCAGTACTGTCGGATCTGCACTAGGATGAGAAACTTTCAAGAGGACGGCTTGTGTGTTTGGGGTTCGGAGCAGTGCAGCGTTGAGAACAGCTAGATGCCGAGTGTTGGGAAGTGAAAGACTTCTTGTGATAAACCTCTAGTATGTTGTAAGTTGAAAGAACTCAAGTATCTCCCGTCTAAAGCACCGTTGAGGTACAAAATAGAGAAAGAAACAGCAGGGTCGATGCTCTGCGGGTCTTTTGTAAATAAGGCTTGAAAGGAAACTTTAGTTTCATCATTGGGATTTATAAAGTTGCGGGCTGAATTCCCCCTGAGAAACACTGTAGTTGCACATGTTCCCTTCATAGCACAATTGCCTTTGTGATGACAAGTGAGTTTCTAAGTAAGAAACTTGGAGGTTGCCATTCTTTGCTAGGTGCTCATCCTTCAGTCATCTTCAGTGATTTGGAGAACCCGTTTGACCACTAGTCTCAAGCTAACGTTCTTCTTGGATCCTGACACAGATTGTCATGTAGCAGAATCCATGTAGAGTTATTCTGTGTGGTTCCTGAGCTCTAGGAAGCATTCCATGTCTCTTAGTACTGGCGGTCTGCACTAGGATACGAAAAGTACAAGAATGACGGCCTCTGTGTTCGAGCCTTTGCGAGCAAAGCAGCGTCAGGAACAGCTAGATGCCGAGTCATGGGCAGTGAAGGACTTCTTTGGTTAAACCTCTAGATTGTTGCAAGTGGAAACAACTCACGTATCTCTTTTCTAAAGCACCTGGAGGTACAAAAGAGAGAAGGAAACATCAGGGTCAAAGCTCTGTGGGCCCTTTTCAATATAAGGCTTGAAGGGGAACTTGGGTTTCCTCATTGGGAGTAAGAGAGCTGCGGGCTCAATTCTCCCTGAATAACACTGTAGTTGCACATGCTCCCTTCATAGCACAATTGCCTACGTGATGACAAGTGAGTTTCCTGGAAAGAAACTTGGAGGTTGCCATTCTTTGCTAGGTGCTCATCCTTCGGTAATCTTCAGTGAATTGGAGAACCCGTTTGGCCACTAGCCTCAAGCTAACGTTCTTCTTGGATCCTGCCACAGATTGGCATGCAGCAGAATCCATGTCGAGTTCTTCAGTGTGGTTCTTGAGCTCTAGGAAGCCTTCCCGGTCTCTTAGTACTGTTGGATCTGCACTAGGATGAGAAACTTTCAAGAGGACGGCTTGTGTGTTAGGGGAGTTCTGAGCATTGAAGGGTTGGGAACAGCTAGAGGCCGAGTCATGGGAAGTGAAGGGCTTCTTTTGATAAACCTCTAGAATGTGGTAAGTTGAAACAACTCAGTATCTCCCTTCGAAAGCACCTTTGAGATTCAAAAGAGAGAAGGAAACTGCAGGGACAATGCTCTGCGACCCTTTTGAAAATAAGGCTTGAAAGGAAACTTTATTTTCCTCTTTGGGATTTAGAGAGTTGTGGGCTCAATTCTCCCCGAGAAACACTGTAGTTGCACATGCTCCCTTCATAGCACAATTGCCTACGTGATGACAAGTGAGTTTCCTGGAAAGAAACTTGGAGGTTGCCATTCTTTGCTAGGTGCTCATCCTTCGGTAATCTTCAGTGAATTGGAGAACCCGTTTGACCACCAGTCTCAAGCTAACGTTCTTCTTGGATCCTGACACAGATTGGCATGTAGCAGAATCCATGTAGAGTTATTCAGTGTGGTTCTTAAGCTCTAGGAAGCCTTCCCGGTCTCTTAGTACTGTTGGATCTGCACTAGGATGAGAAACTTTCAAGAGGACGGCTTGTGTGTTAGGGGAGTTCTGAGCATTGAAGAGTTGGGAACAGCTAGAGGCCGAGTCATGGGAAGTGAAGGGCTTCTTTTGATAAACCTCTAGAATGTTGTAAGTTGAAACAACTCAGTATCTCCCTTCGAAAGCACCTTTGAGATACAAAAGAGAGAAGGAAACTGCAGGGACAATGCTCTGCGGCCCTTTTGAAAATAAGGCTTGAAAGGAAACTTTATTTTCCTCTTTGGGATTTAGAGAGTTGTGGGCTCAATTCTCCCCGAGAAACACTGTAGTTGCACATGCTCCCTTCATAGCACAATTGCCTACTTGAAGACAAGTGAGTTTCTAGGCAAGAAACTTGGAGGTTGCCATTCTATGCTAGGTGCTCATCCTTCAGTCATCGGCAGTGAATTGGAGAACCCGTTTGACAGCTAGCCTCAAGCTAACGTTCCTCTTGTATCCTGCCACAGATTGGCATGCAGCAGAATCCATGGAGCGTTCTTCGGTGTGGTTCCTGAGCTCTAGGATGCATTCCGGGTCTCTTAGTACTGGCAGTTCTGCACTAGGATGCGAAAAGTACAAGTAGGACGACCTGTGTGTTTGGGCCTTTCTGAGCAATGCAGCGTTGGGAACAGCTAGATGCCGAGTCATGGGCAGTGAAGGCCTTCTTTGGTTAAACCTCTAGATTGTTGCAAGTGGAAACAACTCAAGTACCTCCTTTCTAAAGCACCTGGCGGTACAAAAGAGAGAAGGAAACATCAGGGTCAAAGCTCTGTGGGCCCCTTTTCAAAATAAGGCTTGAAGGGAAACTTGATTTCCCTCGTTTGGAGTAAGAGAGTTGCGGGCTCAATTCTCCCTGAATAACACTGTAGTTGCACATGCTCCCTTCATAGCACAATTGCCTTTGTGATGCCAAGTGTGTTTCTAGGCAAGGAACTTGGAGGTTGCCATTCTTTGCTAGGTGCTCATCCTTCAGTAATCTTCAGTGACTTGGCGACCCGTTTGAACACTAGCCTCATGCTAGTCTACCTCTTCTATCATGCCACAGATTGGCTTGCAAGTGAATCCATGTAGCGTTGTTCCGTGTGGTTCTTGAGCTCTAGGAAGCATTCCAGGTCTCAGTACTGTCGGATCTGCACTAGGATGAGAAACTTTCAAGAGGACGGCTTGTGTGTTTGGGGTTCGGAGCAGTGCAGCGTTGAGAACAGCTAGATGCCGAGTGTTGGGAAGTGAAAGGCTTCTTGTGATAAACCTCTAGAATGTTGTAAGTTGAAACAACTCAAGTATCTCCCGTCTAAAGCACCGTTGAGGTACAAAATAGAGAAAGAAACAGCAGGGTCGATGCTCTGCGGGTCTTTTGTAAATAAGGCTTGAAAAGAAACTTTAGTTTCATCATTGGGATTTATAGAGTTGCGGGCTGAATTCCCCCTGAGAAACACTGTAGTTGCACATGTTCCCTTCATAGCACAATTGCCTTTGTGATGACAAGTGAGTTTCTAAGAAAGAAACTTGGAGGTTGCCATTCTTTGCTAGGTGCTCATCCTTCAGTCATCTTCAGTGAATTGGAGAACCCGTTTGACCACCAGTCTCAAGCTAACGTTCTTCTTGGATCCTGACACAGATTGGCATGTAGCAGAATCCATGTAGAGTTATTCTGTGTGGTTCCTGAGCTCTAGGAAGCATTCCATGCCTCTTAGTACTGGCGGTCTGCACTAGGATACGAAAAGTACAAGAATGACGGCCTCTGTGTTCGAGCCTTTGTGAGCAAAGCAGCGTTAGCAACAGCTAGATGCCGAGTCATGGGCAGTGAAGGACTTCTTTGGTTAAACCTCTAGATTGTTGCAAGTGGAAACAACTCACGTATCTCCTTTCTACAGCACCTGGAGGTACAAAGAGAGAAGGAAACATCAGGGTCAAAGCTCTGTGGGCCCTTTTCAATATAAGGCTTGAAGGGGAACTTGGGTTTCCTCATTGGGAGTAAGAGAGTTGCGGGCTCAATTCTCCCTGAATAACACTGTAGTTGCACATGCTCCCTTCATAGCACAATTGCCTACGTGATGACAAGTGAGTTTCCTGGAAAGAAACTTGGAGTTTGCCATTCTTTGCTAGGTGCTCATCCTTCGGTAATCTTCAGTGAATTGGAGAACCCGTTTGGCCACTAGCCTCAAGCTAACGTTCTTCTTGGATCCTGCCACAGATTGGCATGCAGCAGAATCCATGTCGAGTTCTTCAGTGTGGTTCTTGAGCTCTAGGAAGCCTTCCCGGTCTCTTAGTACTGCTGGATCTGCACTAGGATGAGAAACTTTCAAGAGGACGGCTTGTGTGTTAGGGGAGTTCTGAGCATTGAAGGGTTGGGAACAGCTAGAGGCCGAGTCATGGGAAGTGAAGGGCTTCTTTTGATAAACCTCTAGAATGTGGTAAGTTGAAACAACTCAGTATCTCCCTTCGAAAGCACCTTTGAGATTCAAAAGAGAGAAGGAAACTGCAGGGACAATGCTCTGCGACCCTTTTGAAAATAAGGCTTGAAAGGAAACTTTATTTTCCTCTTTGGGATTTAGAGAGTTGTGGGCTCAATTCTCCCCGAGAAACACTGTAGTTGCACGTGCTCCCTTCATAGCACAATTGCCTACGTGATGACAAGTGAGTTTCTAGGCAAGAAACTTGGAGGTTGCCATTCTATGCTAGGTGCTCATCCTTCCGTCATCGTCAGTGAATTGGAGAACCCGTTTGACAGCTAGCCTCAAGCTAACGTTCCTCTTGTATCCTGCCACAGATTGGCATGCAGCAGAATCCATGGAGCGTTCTTCGGTGTGGTTCCTGAGCTCTAGGATGCATTCCGGGTCTCTTAGTACTGGCAGTTCTACACTAGGGTGCGAAAAGTACAAGTAGGACGACCTGTGTGTTTGGGCCTTTCTGAGCAATGCAGCGTTGGGAACAGCTAGATGCCGAGTCATGGGCAGTGAAGGCCTTCTTTGGTTAAACCTCTAGATTGTTGCAAGTGGAAACAACTCACGTATCTCCTTTCTAAAGCACCTGGAGGTACAAAAGAGAGAAGGAAACATCAGGGTCAAATCTCTGTGGGCCCCTTTTCAAAATAAGGCTTGAAGGGAAACTTGATTTCCCTCGTTGGGAGTAAGAGAGTTTCGGGCTCAATTCTCCCTGAGAAACACTGTAGTTGCACATGCTCCCTTCATAGCACAATTGCCTTTGTGATGCCAAGTGTGTTTCTAGGAAAGGAACTTGGAGGTTGCCATTCTTTGCTAGGTGCTCATCCTTCAGTAATCTTCAGTGATTTGGCGACCCGTTTGAACACTAGCCTCATGCTAGTCTACCTCTTCTATCATGCCACAGATTGGCTTGCAAGTGAATCCATGTAGCCTTGTTCCGTGTGGTTCTTGAGCTCTAGGAAGCATTCCAGGTCTCAGTACTGTCGGATCTGCACTAGGATGAGAAACTTTCAAGAGGACGGCTTGTGTGTTTGGGGTTCGGAGCAGTGCAGCGTTGAGAACAGCTAGATGCCGAGTGTTGGGAAGTGAAAGTCTTCTTGTGATAAACCTCTAGAATGTTGTAAGTTGAAACAACTCAAGTATCTCCCGTCTAAAGCACCGTTGAGGTACAAAATAGAGAAAGAAACAGCAGGGTCGATGCTCTGCGGGTCTTTTGTAAATAAGGCTTGAAAGGAAACCTTAGTTTCATCATTGGGATTTATAGAGTTGCGGGCTGAATTCCCCCTGAGAAACACTGTAGTTGCACATGTTCCCTTCATAGCACAATTGCCTTTGTGATGACAAGTGAGTTTCTAAGAAAGAAACTTGGAGGTTGCCATTCTTTGCTAGGTGCTCATCCTTCAGTCATCTTCAGTGAATTGGAGAACCCGTTTGACCACCAGTCTCAAGCTAACGTTCTTCTTGGATCCTGACACAGATTGGCATGTAGCAGAATCCATGTAGAGTTATTCTGTGTGGTTCCTGAGCTCTAGGAAGCATTCCATGCCTCTTAGTACTGGCGGTCTGCACTAGGATACGAAAAGTACAAGAATGACGGCCTCTGTGTTCGAGCCTTTGTGAGCAAAGCAGCGTTAGCAACAGCTAGATGCCGAGTCATGGGCAGTGAAGGACTTCTTTGGTTAAACCTCTAGATTGTTGCAAGTGGAAACAACTCACGTATCTCCTTTCTAAAGCACCTGGAGGTACAAAAGAGAGAAGGAAACATCAGGGTCAAAGCTCTGTGGGCCCTTTTCAATATAAGGCTTGAAGGGGAACTTGGGTTTCCTCATTGGGAGTAAGAGAGTTGCGGGCTCAATTCTCCCTGAATAACACTGTAGTTGCACATGCTCCCTTCATAGCACAATTGCCTACGTGATGACAAGTGAGTTTCCTGGAAAGAAACTTGGAGGTTGCCATTCTTTGCTAGGTGCTCATCCTTCGGTAATCTTCAGTGAATTGGAGAACCCGTTTGGCCACTAGCCTCAAGCTAACGTTCTTCTTGGATCCTGCCACAGATTGGCATGCAGCAGAATCCATGTCGAGTTCTTCAGTGTGGTTCTTGAGCTCTAGGAAGCCTTCCCGGTCTCTTAGTACTGTTGGATCTGCACTAGGATGAGAAACTTTCAAGAGGACGGCTTGTGTGTTAGGGGAGTTCTGAGCATTGAAGGGTTGGGAACAGCTAGAGGCCGAGTCATGGGAAGTGAAGGGCTTCTTTTGATAAACCTCTAGAATGTGGTAAGTTGAAACAACTCAGTATCTCCCTTCGAAAGCACCTTTGAGATTCAAAAGAGAGAAGGAAACTGCAGGGACAATGCTCTGCGACCCTTTTGAAAATAAGGCTTGAAAGGAAACTTTATTTTCCTCTTTGGGATTTAGAGAGTTGTGGGCTCAATTCTCCCCGAGAAACACTGTAGTTGCACGTGCTCCCTTCATAGCACAATTGCCTACGTGATGACAAGTGAGTTTCTAGGCAAGAAACTTGGAGGTTGCCATTCTATGCTAGGTGCTCATCCTTCCGTCATCGTCAGTGAATTGGAGAACCCGTTTGACAGCTAGCCTCAAGCTAACGTTCCTCTTGTATCCTGCCACAGATTGGCATGCAGCAGAATCCATGGAGCGTTCTTCGGTGTGGTTCCTGAGCTCTAGGATGCATTCCGGGTCTCTTAGTACTGGCAGTTCTACACTAGGGTGCGAAAAGTACAAGTAGGACGACCTGTGTGTTTGGGCCTTTCTGAGCAATGCAGCGTTGGGAACAGCTAGATGCCGAGTCATGGGCAGTGAAGGCCTTCTTTGGTTAAACCTCTAGATTGTTGCAAGTGGAAACAACTCACGTATCTCCTTTCTAAAGCACCTGGAGGTACAAAAGAGAGAAGGAAACATCAGGGTCAAATCTCTGTGGGCCCCTTTTCAAAATAAGGCTTGAAGGGAAACTTGATTTCCCTCGTTGGGAGTAAGAGAGTTTCGGGCTCAATTCTCCCTGAGAAACACTGTAGTTGCACATGCTCCCTTCATAGCACAATTGCCTTTGTGATGCCAAGTGTGTTTCTAGGAAAGGAACTTGGAGGTTGCCATTCTTTGCTAGGTGCTCATCCTTCAGTAATCTTCAGTGATTTGGCGACCCGTTTGAACACTAGCCTCATGCTAGTCTACCTCTTCTATCATGCCACAGATTGGCTTGCAAGTGAATCCATGTAGCCTTGTTCCGTGTGGTTCTTGAGCTCTAGGAAGCATTCCAGGTCTCAGTACTGTCGGATCTGCACTAGGATGAGAAACTTTCAAGAGGACGGCTTGTGTGTTTGGGGTTCGGAGCAGTGCAGCGTTGAGAACAGCTAGATGCCGAGTGTTGGGAAGTGAAAGTCTTCTTGTGATAAACCTCTAGAATGTTGTAAGTTGAAACAACTCAAGTATCTCCCGTCTAAAGCACCGTTGAGGTACAAAATAGAGAAAGAAACAGCAGGGTCGATGCTCTGCGGGTCTTTTGTAAATAAGGCTTGAAAGGAAACCTTAGTTTCATCATTGGGATTTATAGAGTTGCGGGCTGAATTCCCCCTGAGAAACACTGTAGTTGCACATGTTCCCTTCATAGCACAATTGCCTTTGTGATGACAAGTGAGTTTCTAAGAAAGAAACTTGGAGGTTGCCATTCTTTGCTAGGTGCTCATCCTTCAGTCATCTTCAGTGAATTGGAGAACCCGTTTGACCACCAGTCTCAAGCTAACGTTCTTCTTGGATCCTGACACATATTGGCATGTAGCAGAATCCATGTAGAGTTATTCTGTGTGGTTCCTGAGCTCTAGGAAGCATTCCATGCCTCTTAGTACTGGCGGTCTGCACTAGGATACGAAAAGTACAAGAATGACGGCCTCTGTGTTCGAGCCTTTGTGAGCAAAGCAGCGTTAGCAACAGCTAGATGCCGAGTCATGGGCAGTGAAGGACTTCTTTGGTTAAACCTCTAGATTGTTGCAAGTGGAAACAACTCACGTATCTCCTTTCTAAAGCACCTGGAGGTACAAAAGAGAGAAGGAAACATCAGGGTCAAAGCTCTGTGGGCCCTTTTCAATATAAGGCTTGAAGGGGAACTTGGGTTTCCTCATTGGGAGTAAGAGAGTTGCGGGCTCAATTCTCCCTGAATAACACTGTAGTTGCACATGCTCCCTTCATAGCACAATTGCCTACGTGATGACAAGTGAGTTTCCTGGAAAGAAACTTGGAGGTTGCCATTCTTTGCTAGGTGCTCATCCTTCGGTAATCTTCAGTGAATTGGAGAACCCGTTTGACCACCAGTCTCAAGCTAACGTTCTTCTTGGATCCTGACACAGATTGGCATGTAGCAGAATCCATGTAGAGTTATTCAGTGTGGTTCTTAAGCTCTAGGAAGCCTTCCCGGTCTCTTAGTACTGTTGGATCTGCACTAGGATGAGAAACTTTCAAGAGGACGGCTTGTGTGTTAGGGGAGTTCTGAGCATTGAAGAGTTGGGAACAGCTAGAGGCCGAGTCATGGGAAGTGAAGGGCTTCTTTTGATAAACCTCTAGAATGTTGTAAGTTGAAACAACTCAGTATCTCCCTTCGAAAGCACCTTTGAGATACAAAAGAGAGAAGGAAACTGCAGGGACAATGCTCTGCGGCCCTTTTGAAAATAAGGCTTGAAAGGAAACTTTATTTTCCTCTTTGGGATTTAGAGAGTTGTGGGCTCAATTCTCCCCGAGAAACACTGTAGTTGCACATGCTCCCTTCATAGCACAATTGCCTACTTGAAGACAAGTGAGTTTCTAGGCAAGAAACTTGGAGGTTGCCATTCTATGCTAGGTGCTCATCCTTCAGTCATCGGCAGTGAATTGGAGAACCCGTTTGACAGCTAGCCTCAAGCTAACGTTCCTCTTGTATCCTGCCACAGATTGGCATGCAGCAGAATCCATGGAGCGTTCTTCGGTGTGGTTCCTGAGCTCTAGGATGCATTCCGGGTCTCTTAGTACTGGCAGTTCTGCACTAGGATGCGAAAAGTACAAGTAGGACGACCTGTGTGTTTGGGCCTTTCTGAGCAATGCAGCGTTGGGAACAGCTAGATGCCGAGTCATGGGCAGTGAAGGCCTTCTTTGGTTAAACCTCTAGATTGTTGCAAGTGGAAACAACTCAAGTATCTCCTTTCTAAAGCACCTGGCGGTACAAAAGAGAGAAGGAAACATCAGGGTCAAAGCTCTGTGGGCCCCTTTTCAAAATAAGGCTTGAAGGGAAACTTGATTTCCCTCGTTGGGAGTAAGAGCGTTGCGGGCTCAATTCTCCCTGAGAAACACTGTAGTTGCACATGCTCCCTTCATAGCACAATTGCCTTTGTGATGCCAAGTGTGTTTCTAGGAAAGGAACTTGGAGGTTGCCATTCTTTGCTAGGTGCTCATCCTTCAGTAATCTTCAGTGACTTGGCGACCCGTTTGAACACTAGCCTCATGCTAGTCTACCTCTTCTATCATGCCACAGATTGGCTTGCAAGTGAATCCATGTAGCGTTGTTCCGTGTGGTTCTTGAGCTCTAGGAAGCATTCCAGGTCTCAGTACTGTCGGATCTGCACTAGGATGAGAAACTTTCAAGAGGACGGCTTGTGTGTTTGGGGTTCGGAGCAGTGCAGCGTTGAGAACAGCTAGATGCCGAGTGTTGGGAAGTGAAAGGCTTCTTGTGATAAACCTCTAGAATGTTGTAAGTTGAAACAACTCAAGTATCTCCCGTCTAAAGCACCGTTGAGGTACAAAATAGAGAAAGAAACAGCAGGGTCGATGCTCTGCGGGTCTTTTGTAAATAAGGCTTGAAAAGAAACTTTAGTTTCATCATTGGGATTTATAGAGTTGCGGGCTGAATTCCCCCTGAGAAACACTGTAGTTGCACATGTTCCCTTCATAGCACAATTGCCTTTGTGATGACAAGTGAGTTTCTAAGAAAGAAACTTGGAGGTTGCCATTCTTTGCTAGGTGCTCATCCTTCAGTCATCTTCAGTGAATTGGAGAACCCGTTTGACCACCAGTCTCAAGCTAACGTTCTTCTTGGATCCTGACACAGATTGGCATGTAGCAGAATCCATGTAGAGTTATTCTGTGTGGTTCCTGAGCTCTAGGAAGCATTCCATGCCTCTTAGTACTGGCGGTCTGCACTAGGATACGAAAAGTACAAGAATGACGGCCTCTGTGTTCGAGCCTTTGTGAGCAAAGCAGCGTTAGCAACAGCTAGATGCCGAGTCATGGGCAGTGAAGGACTTCTTTGGTTAAACCTCTAGATTGTTGCAAGTGGAAACAACTCACGTATCTCCTTTCTACAGCACCTGGAGGTACAAAGAGAGAAGGAAACATCAGGGTCAAAGCTCTGTGGGCCCTTTTCAATATAAGGCTTGAAGGGGAACTTGGGTTTCCTCATTGGGAGTAAGAGAGTTGCGGGCTCAATTCTCCCTGAATAACACTGTAGTTGCACATGCTCCCTTCATAGCACAATTGCCTACGTGATGACAAGTGAGTTTCCTGGAAAGAAACTTGGAGTTTGCCATTCTTTGCTAGGTGCTCATCCTTCGGTAATCTTCAGTGAATTGGAGAACCCGTTTGGCCACTAGCCTCAAGCTAACGTTCTTCTTGGATCCTGCCACAGATTGGCATGCAGCAGAATCCATGTCGAGTTCTTCAGTGTGGTTCTTGAGCTCTAGGAAGCCTTCCCGGTCTCTTAGTACTGCTGGATCTGCACTAGGATGAGAAACTTTCAAGAGGACGGCTTGTGTGTTAGGGGAGTTCTGAGCATTGAAGGGTTGGGAACAGCTAGAGGCCGAGTCATGGGAAGTGAAGGGCTTCTTTTGATAAACCTCTAGAATGTGGTAAGTTGAAACAACTCAGTATCTCCCTTCGAAAGCACCTTTGAGATTCAAAAGAGAGAAGGAAACTGCAGGGACAATGCTCTGCGACCCTTTTGAAAATAAGGCTTGAAAGGAAACTTTATTTTCCTCTTTGGGATTTAGAGAGTTGTGGGCTCAATTCTCCCCGAGAAACACTGTAGTTGCACGTGCTCCCTTCATAGCACAATTGCCTACGTGATGACAAGTGAGTTTCTAGGCAAGAAACTTGGAGGTTGCCATTCTATGCTAGGTGCTCATCCTTCCGTCATCGTCAGTGAATTGGAGAACCCGTTTGACAGCTAGCCTCAAGCTAACGTTCCTCTTGTATCCTGCCACAGATTGGCATGCAGCAGAATCCATGGAGCGTTCTTCGGTGTGGTTCCTGAGCTCTAGGATGCATTCCGGGTCTCTTAGTACTGGCAGTTCTACACTAGGGTGCGAAAAGTACAAGTAGGACGACCTGTGTGTTTGGGCCTTTCTGAGCAATGCAGCGTTGGGAACAGCTAGATGCCGAGTCATGGGCAGTGAAGGCCTTCTTTGGTTAAACCTCTAGATTGTTGCAAGTGGAAACAACTCACGTATCTCCTTTCTAAAGCACCTGGAGGTACAAAAGAGAGAAGGAAACATCAGGGTCAAATCTCTGTGGGCCCCTTTTCAAAATAAGGCTTGAAGGGAAACTTGATTTCCCTCGTTGGGAGTAAGAGAGTTTCGGGCTCAATTCTCCCTGAGAAACACTGTAGTTGCACATGCTCCCTTCATAGCACAATTGCCTTTGTGATGCCAAGTGTGTTTCTAGGAAAGGAACTTGGAGGTTGCCATTCTTTGCTAGGTGCTCATCCTTCAGTAATCTTCAGTGATTTGGCGACCCGTTTGAACACTAGCCTCATGCTAGTCTACCTCTTCTATCATGCCACAGATTGGCTTGCAAGTGAATCCATGTAGCCTTGTTCCGTGTGGTTCTTGAGCTCTAGGAAGCATTCCAGGTCTCAGTACTGTCGGATCTGCACTAGGATGAGAAACTTTCAAGAGGACGGCTTGTGTGTTTGGGGTTCGGAGCAGTGCAGCGTTGAGAACAGCTAGATGCCGAGTGTTGGGAAGTGAAAGTCTTCTTGTGATAAACCTCTAGAATGTTGTAAGTTGAAACAACTCAAGTATCTCCCGTCTAAAGCACCGTTGAGGTACAAAATAGAGAAAGAAACAGCAGGGTCGATGCTCTGCGGGTCTTTTGTAAATAAGGCTTGAAAGGAAACCTTAGTTTCATCATTGGGATTTATAGAGTTGCGGGCTGAATTCCCCCTGAGAAACACTGTAGTTGCACATGTTCCCTTCATAGCACAATTGCCTTTGTGATGACAAGTGAGTTTCTAAGAAAGAAACTTGGAGGTTGCCATTCTTTGCTAGGTGCTCATCCTTCAGTCATCTTCAGTGAATTGGAGAACCCGTTTGACCACCAGTCTCAAGCTAACGTTCTTCTTGGATCCTGACACAGATTGGCATGTAGCAGAATCCATGTAGAGTTATTCTGTGTGGTTCCTGAGCTCTAGGAAGCATTCCATGCCTCTTAGTACTGGCGGTCTGCACTAGGATACGAAAAGTACAAGAATGACGGCCTCTGTGTTCGAGCCTTTGTGAGCAAAGCAGCGTTAGCAACAGCTAGATGCCGAGTCATGGGCAGTGAAGGACTTCTTTGGTTAAACCTCTAGATTGTTGCAAGTGGAAACAACTCACGTATCTCCTTTCTAAAGCACCTGGAGGTACAAAAGAGAGAAGGAAACATCAGGGTCAAAGCTCTGTGGGCCCTTTTCAATATAAGGCTTGAAGGGGAACTTGGGTTTCCTCATTGGGAGTAAGAGAGTTGCGGGCTCAATTCTCCCTGAATAACACTGTAGTTGCACATGCTCCCTTCATAGCACAATTGCCTACGTGATGACAAGTGAGTTTCCTGGAAAGAAACTTGGAGGTTGCCATTCTTTGCTAGGTGCTCATCCTTCGGTAATCTTCAGTGAATTGGAGAACCCGTTTGGCCACTAGCCTCAAGCTAACGTTCTTCTTGGATCCTGCCACAGATTGGCATGCAGCAGAATCCATGTCGAGTTCTTCAGTGTGGTTCTTGAGCTCTAGGAAGCCTTCCCGGTCTCTTAGTACTGTTGGATCTGCACTAGGATGAGAAACTTTCAAGAGGACGGCTTGTGTGTTAGGGGAGTTCTGAGCATTGAAGGGTTGGGAACAGCTAGAGGCCGAGTCATGGGAAGTGAAGGGCTTCTTTTGATAAACCTCTAGAATGTGGTAAGTTGAAACAACTCAGTATCTCCCTTCGAAAGCACCTTTGAGATTCAAAAGAGAGAAGGAAACTGCAGGGACAATGCTCTGCGACCCTTTTGAAAATAAGGCTTGAAAGGAAACTTTATTTTCCTCTTTGGGATTTAGAGAGTTGTGGGCTCAATTCTCCCCGAGAAACACTGTAGTTGCACGTGCTCCCTTCATAGCACAATTGCCTACGTGATGACAAGTGAGTTTCTAGGCAAGAAACTTGGAGGTTGCCATTCTATGCTAGGTGCTCATCCTTCCGTCATCGTCAGTGAATTGGAGAACCCGTTTGACAGCTAGCCTCAAGCTAACGTTCCTCTTGTATCCTGCCACAGATTGGCATGCAGCAGAATCCATGGAGCGTTCTTCGGTGTGGTTCCTGAGCTCTAGGATGCATTCCGGGTCTCTTAGTACTGGCAGTTCTACACTAGGGTGCGAAAAGTACAAGTAGGACGACCTGTGTGTTTGGGCCTTTCTGAGCAATGCAGCGTTGGGAACAGCTAGATGCCGAGTCATGGGCAGTGAAGGCCTTCTTTGGTTAAACCTCTAGATTGTTGCAAGTGGAAACAACTCACGTATCTCCTTTCTAAAGCACCTGGAGGTACAAAAGAGAGAAGGAAACATCAGGGTCAAATCTCTGTGGGCCCCTTTTCAAAATAAGGCTTGAAGGGAAACTTGATTTCCCTCGTTGGGAGTAAGAGAGTTTCGGGCTCAATTCTCCCTGAGAAACACTGTAGTTGCACATGCTCCCTTCATAGCACAATTGCCTTTGTGATGCCAAGTGTGTTTCTAGGAAAGGAACTTGGAGGTTGCCATTCTTTGCTAGGTGCTCATCCTTCAGTAATCTTCAGTGATTTGGCGACCCGTTTGAACACTAGCCTCATGCTAGTCTACCTCTTCTATCATGCCACAGATTGGCTTGCAAGTGAATCCATGTAGCCTTGTTCCGTGTGGTTCTTGAGCTCTAGGAAGCATTCCAGGTCTCAGTACTGTCGGATCTGCACTAGGATGAGAAACTTTCAAGAGGACGGCTTGTGTGTTTGGGGTTCGGAGCAGTGCAGCGTTGAGAACAGCTAGATGCCGAGTGTTGGGAAGTGAAAGTCTTCTTGTGATAAACCTCTAGAATGTTGTAAGTTGAAACAACTCAAGTATCTCCCGTCTAAAGCACCGTTGAGGTACAAAATAGAGAAAGAAACAGCAGGGTCGATGCTCTGCGGGTCTTTTGTAAATAAGGCTTGAAAGGAAACCTTAGTTTCATCATTGGGATTTATAGAGTTGCGGGCTGAATTCCCCCTGAGAAACACTGTAGTTGCACATGTTCCCTTCATAGCACAATTGCCTTTGTGATGACAAGTGAGTTTCTAAGAAAGAAACTTGGAGGTTGCCATTCTTTGCTAGGTGCTCATCCTTCAGTCATCTTCAGTGAATTGGAGAACCCGTTTGACAACCAGTCTCAAGCTAACGTTCTTCTTGGATCCTGACACAGATTGGCATGTAGCAGAATCCATGTAGAGTTATTCTGTGTGGTTCCTGAGCTCTAGGAAGCATTCCATGCCTCTTAGTACTGGCGGTCTGCACTAGGATACGAAAAGTACAAGAATGACGGCCTCTGTGTTCGAGCCTTTGTGAGCAAAGCAGCGTTAGCAACAGCTAGATGCCGAGTCATGGGCAGTGAAGGACTTCTTTGGTTAAACCTCTAGATTGTTGCAAGTGGAAACAACTCACGTATCTCCTTTCTAAAGCACCTGGAGGTACAAAAGAGAGAAGGAAACATCAGGGTCAAAGCTCTGTGGGCCCTTTTCAATATAAGGCTTGAAGGGGAACTTGGGTTTCCTCATTGGGAGTAAGAGAGTTGCGGGCTCAATTCTCCCTGAATAACACTGTAGTTGCACATGCTCCCTTCATAGCACAATTGCCTACGTGATGACAAGTGAGTTTCCTGGAAAGAAACTTGGAGGTTGCCATTCTTTGCTAGGTGCTCATCCTTCGGTAATCTTCAGTGAATTGGAGAACCCGTTTGGCCACTAGCCTCAAGCTAACGTTCTTCTTGGATCCTGCCACAGATTGGCATGCAGCAGAATCCATGTCGAGTTCTTCAGTGTGGTTCTTGAGCTCTAGGAAGCCTTCCCGGTCTCTTAGTACTGTTGGATCTGCACTAGGATGAGAAACTTTCAAGAGGACGGCTTGTGTGTTAGGGGAGTTCTGAGCATTGAAGGGTTGGGAACAGCTAGAGGCCGAGTCATGGGAAGTGAAGGGCTTCTTTTGATAAACCTCTAGAATGTTGTAAGTTGAAACAACTCAGTATCTCCCTTCGAAAGCACCTTTGAGATACAAAAGAGAGAAGGAAACTGCAGGGACAATGCTCTGCGACCCTTTTGAAAATAAGGCTTGAAAGGAAACTTTATTTTCCTCTTTGGGATTTAGAGAGTTGTGGGCTCAATTCTCCCCGAGAAACACTGTAGTTGCACATGCTCCCTTCATAGCACAAATGCCTACGTGATGACAAGTGAGTTTCAAGGCAAGAAACTTGGAGGTTGCCATTCTATGCTAGGTGCTCATCCTTCCGTCATCGTCAGTGAATTGGAGAACCCGTTTGACAGCTAGCCTCAAGCTAACGTTCCTCTTGTATCCTGCCACAGATTGGCATGCAGCAGAATCCATGGAGCGTTCTTCGGTGTGGTTCCTGAGCTCTAGGATGCATTCCGGGTCTCTTAGTACTGGCAGTTCTGCACTAGGGTGCGAAAACTACAAGTAGGACGACCTGTGTGTTTGGGCCTTTCTGAGCAATGCAGCGTTGGGAACAGCTAGATGCCGAGTCATGGGCAGTGAAGGCCTTCTTTGGTTAAACCTCTAGATTGTTGCAAGTGGAAACAACTCACGTATCTCCTTTCTAAAGCACCTGGAGGTACAAAAGAGAGAAGGAAACATCAGGGTCAAAGCTCTGTGGGCCCCTTTTCAAAATAAGGCTTGAAGGGAAACTTGATTTCCCTCGTTGGGAGTAAGAGAGTTGCGGGCTCAATTCTCCCTGAGAAACACTGTAGTTGCACATGCTCCCTTCATAGCACAATTGCCTTTGTGATGCCAAGTGTGTTTCTAGGAAAGGAACTTGGAGGTTGCCATTCTTTGCTAGGTGCTCATCCTTCAGTAATCTTCAGTGATTTGGCGACCCGTTTGAACACTAGCCTCATGCTAGTCTACCTCTTCTATCATGCCACAGATTGGCTTGCAAGTGAATCCATGTAGCCTTGTTCCGTGTGGTTCTTGAGCTCTAGGAAGCATTCCAGGTCTCAGTACTGTCGGATCTGCACTAGGATGAGAAACTTTCAAGAGGACGGCTTGTGTGTTTGGGGTTCGGAGCAGTGCAGCATTGAGAACAGCTAGATGCCGAGTGTTGGGAAGTGAAAGTCTTCTTGTGATAAACCTCTAGAATGCTGTAAGTTGAAACAACTCAAGTATCTCCCGTCTAAAGCACCGTTGAAGTACAAAATAGAGAAAGAAACAGCAGGGTCGATGCTCTGCGGGTCTTTTGTAAATAAGGCTTGAAAGGAAACTTTAGTTTCATCATTGGGATTTATAGAGTTGCGGGCTGAATTCCCCCTGAGAAACACTGTAGTTGCACATGTTCCCTTCATAGCACAATTGCCTTTGTGATGACAAGTGAGTTTCTAAGAAAGAAACTTGGAGGTTGCCATTCGTTGCTAGGTGCTCATCCTTCAGTCATCTTCAGTGAATTGGAGAACCCGTTTGACCACTAGTCTCAAGCTAACGTTCTTCTTGGATCCTGACACAGATTGGCATGTAGCAGAATCCATGTAGAGTTATTCTGTGTGGTTCCTGAGCTCTAGGAAGCATTCCATGTCTCTTAGTACTGGCGGTCTGCACTAGGATACGAAAAGTACAAGAATGACGGCCTCTGTGTTCGAGCCTTTGTGAGCAAAGCAGCGTCAGGAACAGCTAGATGCCGAGTCATGGGCAGTGAAGGACTTCTTTGGTTAAACCTCTAGATTGTTGCAAGTGGAAACAACTCACGTATCTCCTTTCTAAAGCACCTGGAGGTACAAAAGAGAGAAGGAAACATCAGGGTCAAAGCTCTGTGGGCCCTTTTCAATATAAGGCTTGAAGGGGAACTTGAGTTTCCTCATTGGGAGTAAGAGAGTCGCGGGCTCAATTCTCCCTGAATAACACTGTAGTTGCACATGCTCCCTTCATAGCACAATTGCCTACGTGATGACAAGTGAGTTTCCTGGAAAGAAACTTGGAGGTTGCCATTCTTTGCTAGGTGCTCATCCTTCGGTAATCTTCAGTGAATTGGAGAACCCGTTTGACCACTAGCCTCAAGCTAACGTTCTTCTTGGATCCTGCCACAGATTGGCATGCAGCAGAATCCATGTCGAGTTCTTCAGTGTGGTTCTTGAGCTCTAGGAAGCATTCCCGGTCTCTTAGTACTGTTGGATCTGCACTAGGATGAGAAACTTTCAAGAGGACGGCTTGTGTGTTAGGGGAGTTCTGAGCATTGAAGAGTTGGGAACAGCTAGAGGCCGAGTCATGGGAAGTGAAGGGCTTCTTTTGATAAACCTCTAGAATGTTGTAAGTTGAAACAACTCAGTATCTCCCCTCGAAAGCACCTTTGAGATACAAAATAGAGAAGGAAACTGCAGGGACAATGCTCTGCGACCCTTTTGAAAATAAGGCTTGAAAGGAAATTTTATTTTCCTCTTTGGGATTTAGAGAGTTGTGGGCTCAATTCTCCCCGAGGAACACTGTAGTTGCACATGCTCCCTTCATAGCACAATTGCCTTTGTGATGCCAAGTGTGTTTCTAGGAAAGGAACTTGGAGGTTGCCATTCTTTGCTAGGTGCTCATCCTTCGGTAATCTTCAGTGAATTGGAGAACCCGTTTGACCACTAGCCTCAAGCTAACGTTCTTTTTAGATCCTGCCACAGATTGGCATGCAGCAGAATCCATGTAGAGTTCTTCAGTGTGGTTCTTGAGCTCTAGGAAGCATTCCCGGTCTCTTAGTACTGTTGGATCTGCACTAGGATGAGAAACTTTCAAGAGGAAGGCTTGTGTGTTAGGGGAGTTCTGAGCATTGAAGAGTTGGGAACAGCTAGAGGCCGAGTCATGGGAAGTGAAGGGCTTCTTTTGATAAACCTCTAGAATGTTGTAAGTTGAAACAACTCAGTATCTCCCTTCGAAAGAACCTTTGAGATACAAAAGAGAAAAGGAAACTGCAGGGACAATGCTCTGCGACCCTTTTGAAAATAAGGCTTGAAAGGAAACTTTATTTTCCTCTTTGGGATTTAGAGAGTTGTGGGCTCAATTCTCCCCGAGGAACACTGTAGTTGCACATGCTCCCTTCATAGCACAATTGCCTTTGTGATGCCAAGTGTGTTTCTAGGCAAGGAACTTGGAGGTTGCCATTCTTTGCTAGGTGCTCATCCTTCAGTAATCTTCAGTGATTTGGCGACCCGTTTGAACACTAGCCTCATGCTAGTCTACCTCTTCTATCATGCCACAGATTGGCTTGCAAGTGAATCCATGTAGCCTTGTTCCGTGTGGTTCTTGAGCTCTAGGAAGCATTCCAGGTCTCAGTACTGTCGGATCTGCACTAGAATGAGAAACTTTCAAGAGGACGGCTTGTGTGTTTGGGGTTCGGAGCAGTGCAGCGTTGAGAACAGCTAGATGCCGAGTGTTGGGAAGTGAAAGTCTTCTTGTGATAAACCTCTAGAATGTTGTAAGTTGAAACAACTCAAGTATCTCCCGTCTAAAGCACCGTTGAGGTACAAAATAGAGAAAGAAACAGCAGGGTCGATGCTCTGCGGGTCTTTTGTAAATAAGGCTTGAAAGGAAACTTTAGTTTCATCATTGGGATTTATAGAGTTGCGGGCTGAATTCCCCCTGAGAAACACTGTAGTTGCACATGTTCCCTTCGTAGCACAATTGCCTTTGTGATGACAAGTGAGTTTCTAAGAAAGAAACTTGGAGGTTGCCATTCTTTGCTAGGTGCTCATCCTTCAGTCATCTTCAGTGAATTGGAGAACCCGTTTGACCACTAGTCTCAAGCTAACGTTCTTCTTGGATCCTGACACAGATTGGCATGTAGCAGAATCCATGTAGAGTTATTCTGTGTGGTTCCTGAGCTCTAGGAAGCATTCCATGTCTCTTAGTACTGGCGGTCTGCACTAGGATACGAAAAGTACAAGAATGACGGCCTCTGTGTTCGAGCCTTTGTGAGCAAAGCAGCGTCAGGAACAGCTAGATGCCGAGTCATGGGCAGTGAAGGACTTCTTTGGTTAAACCTCTAGATTGTTGCAAGTGGAAACAACTCACGTATCTCCTTTCTAAAGCACCTGGAGGTACAAAAGAGAGAAGGAAACATCAGGGTCAAAGCTCTGTGGGCCCTTTTCAATATAAGGCTTGAAGGGGAACTTGAGTTTCCTCATTGGGAGTAAGAGAGTCGCGGGCTCAATTCTCCCTGAATAACACTGTAGTTGCACATGCTCCCTTCATAGCACAATTGCCTACGTGATGACAAGTGAGTTTCCTGGAAAGAAACTTGGAGGTTGCCATTCTTTGCTAGGTGCTCATCCTTCGGTAATCTTCAGTGAATTGGAGAACCCGTTTGACCACTAGCCTCAAGCTAACGTTCTTCTTGGATCCTGCCACAGATTGGCATGCAGCAGAATCCATGTCGAGTTCTTCAGTGTGGTTCTTGAGCTCTAGGAAGCATTCCCGGTCTCTTAGTACTGTTGGATCTGCACTAGGATGAGAAACTTTCAAGAGGACGGCTTGTGTGTTAGGGGAGTTCTGAGCATTGAAGAGTTGGGAACAGCTAGAGGCCGAGTCATGGGAAGTGAAGGGCTTCTTTTGATAAACCTCTAGAATGTTGTAAGTTGAAACAACTCAGTATCTCCCTTCGAAAGCACCTTTGAGATACAAAAGAGAGAAGGAAACTGCAGGGACAATGCTCTGTGACCCTTTTGAAAATAAGGCCTGAAAGGAAACTTTATTTTCCTCTTTGGGATTTAGAGAGTTGTGGGCTCAATTCTCCCCGAGAAACACTGTAGTTGCACATGCTCCCTTCATAGCACAATTGCCTACGTGATGACAAGTGAGTTTCTAGGCAAGAAACTTGGAGGTTGCCATTCTATGCTAGGTGCTCATCCTTCCATCATCGTCAGTGAATTGGAGAACCCGTTTGACAGCTAGCCTCAAGCTAACGTTCCTCTTGTATCCTGCCACAGATTGGCATGCAGCAGAATCCATGGAGCGTTCTTCGGTGTGGTTCCTGAGCTCTAGGATGCATTCCGGGTCTCTTAGTACTGGCAGTTCTGCACTAGGATGCGAAAACTACAAGTAGGACGACCTGTGTGTTTGGGCCTTTCTGAGCAATGCAGCGTTGGGAACAGCTAGATGCCGAGTCATGGGCAGTGAAGGCCTTCTTTGGTTAAACCTCTAGATTGTTGCAAGTGGAAACAACTCACGTATCTCCTTTCTAAAGCACCTGGAGGTACAAAAGAGAGAAGGAAACATCAGGGTCAAAGCTCTGTGGGCCCCTTTTCAAAATAAGGCTTGAAGGGAAACTTGATTTCCCTCGTTGGGAGTCAGAGAGTTGCGGGCTCAATTCTCCCTGAGAAACACTGTAGTTGCACATGCTCCCTTCATAGCACAATTGCCTTTGTGATGCCAAGTGTGTTTCTAGGAAAGGAACTTGGAGGTTGCCATTCTTTGCTAGGTGCTCATCCTTCAGTAATCTTCAGTGATTTGGCGACCCGTTTGAACACTAGCCTCATGCTAGTCTACCTCTTCTATCATGCCACAGATTGGCTTGCAAGTGAATCCATGTAGCGTTGTTCCGTGTGGTTCTTGAGCTCTAGGAAGCATTCCAGGTCTCAGTACTGTCGGATCTGCACTAGGATGAGAAACTTTCAAGAGGACGGCTTGTGTGTATGGGGTTCGGAGCAGTGCAGCGTTGAGAACAGCTAGAGGCCGAGTCATGGGAAGTGAAAGTCTTCTTGTGATAAACCTCTAGAATGTTGTAAGTTGAAACAACTCAAGTATCTCCCGTCTAAAGCACCGTTGAGGTACAAAATAGAGAAAGAAACAGCAGGGTCGATGCTCTGCGGGTCTTTTGTAAATAAGGCTTGAAAGGAAACTTTAGTTTCATCATTGGGATTTATAGAGTTGCGGGCTGAATTCCCCCTGAGAAACACTGTAGTTGCACATGTTCCCTTCGTAGCACAATTGCCTTTGTGATGACAAGTGAGTTTCTAAGAAAGAAACTTGGAGGTTGCCATTCTTTGCTAGGTGCTCATCCTTCAGTCATCTTCAGTGAATTGGAGAACCCGTTTGACCACTAGTCTCAAGCTAACGTTCTTCTTGGATCCTGACACAGATTGGCATGTAGCAGAATCCATGTAGAGTTATTCTGTGTGGTTCCTGAGCTCTAGGAAGCATTCCATGTCTCTTAGTACTGGCGGTCTGCACTAGGATACGAAAAGTACAAGAATGACGGCCTCTGTGTTCGAGCCTTTGTGAGCAAAGCAGCGTCAGGAACAGCTAGATGCCGAGTCATGGGCAGTGAAGGACTTCTTTGGTTAAACCTCTAGATTGTTGCAAGTGGAAACAACTCACGTATCTCCTTTCTAAAGCACCTGGAGGTACAAAAGAGAGAAGGAAACATCAGGGTCAAAGCTCTGTGGGCCCTTTTCAATATAAGGCTTGAAGGGGAACTTGAGTTTCCTCATTGGGAGTAAGAGAGTCGCGGGCTCAATTCTCCCTGAATAACACTGTAGTTGCACATGCTCCCTTCATAGCACAATTGCCTACGTGATGACAAGTGAGTTTCCTGGAAAGAAACTTGGAGGTTGCCATTCTTTGCTAGGTGCTCATCCTTCGGTAATCTTCAGTGAATTGGAGAACCCGTTTGACCACTAGCCTCAAGCTAACTTTCTTCTTGGATCCTGCCACAGATTGGCATGCAGCAGAATCCATGTCGAGTTCTTCAGTGTGGTTCTTGAGCTCTAGGAAGCATTCCCGGTCTCTTAGTACTGTTGGATCTGCACTAGGATGAGAAACTTTCAAGAGGACGGCTTGTGTGTTAGGGGAGTTCTGAGCATTGAAGAGTTGGGAACAGCTAGAGGCCGAGTCATGGGAAGTGAAGGGCTTCTTTTGATAAACCTCTAGAATGTTGTAAGTTGAAACAACTCAGTATCTCCCTTCGAAAGCACCTTTGAGATACAAAAGAGAGAAGGAAACTGCAGGGACAATGCTCTGCGACCCTTTTGAAAATAAGGCCTGAAAGGAAACTTTATTTTCCTCTTTGGGATTTAGAGAGTTGTGGGCTCAATTCTCCCCGAGAAACACTGTAGTTGCACATGCTCCCTTCATAGCACAATTGCCTACGTGATGACAAGTGAGTTTCTAGGCAAGAATCTTGGAGGTTGCCATTCTATGCTAGGTTCTCATCCTTCCGTCATCGTCAGTGAATTGGAGAACCCGTTTGACAGCTAGCCTCAAGCTAACGTTCCTCTTGTATCCTGCCACAGATTGGCATGCAGCAGAATCCATGGAGCGTTCTTCGGTGTGGTTCCTGAGCTCTAGGATGCATTCCGGGTCTCTTAGTACTGGCAGTTCTGCACTAGGGTGCGAAAACTACAAGTAGGACGACCTGTGTGTTTGGGCCTTTCTGAGCAATGCAGCGTTGGGAACAGCTAAATGCCGAGTCATGGGCAGTGAAGGCCTTCTTTGGTTAAACCTCTAGATTGTTGCAAGTGGAAACAACTCACGTATCTCCTTTCTAAAGCACCTGGAGGTACAAAAGAGAGAAGGAAACATCAGGGTCAAAGCTCTGTGGGCCCCTTTTCAAAATAAGGCTTGAAGGGAAACTTGATTTCCCTCGTTGGGAGTAAGAGAGTTGCGGGCTCAATTCTCCCTGAGAAACACTGTAGTTGCACATGCTCCCTTCATAGCACAATTGCCTTTGTGATGCCAAGTGTGTTTCTAGGAAAGGAACTTGGAGGTTGCCATTCTTTGCTAGGTGCTCATCCTTCAGTAATCTTCAGTGATTTGGCGACCCGTTTGAACACTAGCCTCATGCTAGTCTACCTCTTCTATCATGCCACAGATTGGCTTGCAAGTGAATCCATGTAGCGTTGTTCCGTGTGGTTCTTGAGCTCTAGGAAGCATTCCAGGTCTCAGTACTGTCGGATCTGCACTAGGATGAGAAACTTTCAAGAGGACGGCTTGTGTGTTTGGGGTTCGGAGCAGTGCAGCGTTGAGAACAGCTAGAGGCCGAGTCATGGGAAGTGAAAGTCTTCTTGTGATAAACCTCTAGAATGTTGTAAGTTGAAACAACTCAAGTATCTCCCGTCTAAAGCACCGTTGAGGTACAAAATAGAGAAAGAAACAGCAGGGTCGATGCTCTGCGGGTCTTTTGTAAATAAGGCTTGAAAGGAAACTTTAGTTTCATCATTGGGATTTATAGAGTTGCGGGCTGAATTCCCCCTGAGAAACACTGTAGTTGCACATGTTCCCTTCGTAGCACAATTGCCTTTGTGATGACAAGTGAGTTTCTAAGAAAGAAACTTGGAGGTTGCCATTCTTTGCTAGGTGCTCATCCTTCAGTCATCTTCAGTGAATTGGAGAACCCGTTTGACCACTAGTCTCAAGCTAACGTTCTTCTTGGATCCTGACACAGATTGGCATGTAGCAGAATCCATGTAGAGTTATTCTGTGTGGTTCCTGAGCTCTAGGAAGCATTCCATGTCTCTCAGTACTGGCGGTCTGCACTAGGATACGAAAAGTACAAGAATGACGGCCTCTGTGTTCGAGCCTTTGTGAGCAAAGCAGCGTCAGGAACAGCTAGATGCCGAGTCATGGGCAGTGAAGGACTTCTTTGGTTAAACCTCTAGATTGTTGCAAGTGGAAACAACTCACGTATCTCCTTTCTAAAGCACCTGGAGGTACAAAAGAGAGAAGGAAACATCAGGGTCAAAGCTCTGTGGGCCCTTTTCAATATAAGGCTTGAAGGGGAACTTGAGTTTCCTCATTGGGAGTAAGAGAGTCGCGGGCTCAATTCTCCCTGAATAACACTGTAGTTGCACATGCTCCCTTCATAGCACAATTGCCTACGTGATGACAAGTGAGTTTCCTGGAAAGAAACTTGGAGGTTGCCATTCTTTGCTAGGTGCTCATCCTTCGGTAATCTTCAGTGAATTGGAGAACCCGTTTGACCACTAGCCTCAAGCTAACGTTCTTCTTGGATCCTGCCACAGATTGGCATGCAGCAGAATCCATGTCGAGTTCTTCAGTGTGGTTCTTGAGCTCTAGGAAGCATTCCCGGTCTCTTAGTACTGTTGGATCTGCACTAGGATGAGAAACTTTCAAGAGGACGGCTTGTGTGTTAGGGGAGTTCTGAGCATTGAAGAGTTGGGAACAGCTAGAGGCCGAGTCATGGGAAGTGAAGGGCTTCTTTTGATAAACCTCTAGAATGTTGTAAGTTGAAACAACTCAGTATCTCCCTTCGAAAGCACCTTTGAGATACAAAAGAGAGAAGGAAACTGCAGGGACAATGCTCTGCGACCCTTTTGAAAATAAGGCCTGAAAGGAAACTTTATTTTCCTCTTTGGGATTTAGAGAGTTGTGGGCTCAATTCTCCCCGAGAAACACTGTAGTTGCACATGCTCCCTTCATAGCACAATTGCCTACGTGATGACAAGTGAGTTTCTAGGCAAGAAACTTGGAGGTTGCCATTCTATGCTAGGTGCTCATCCTTCCGTCATCGTCAGTGAATTGGAGAACCCGTTTGACAGCTAGCCTCAAGCTAACGTTCCTCTTGTATCCTGCCACAGATTGGCATGCAGCAGAATCCATGGAGCGTTCTTCGGTGTGGTTCCTGAGCTCTAGGATGCATTCCGGGTCTCTTAGTACTGGCAGTTCTGCACTAGGGTGCGAAAACTACAAGTAGGACGACCTGTGTGTTTGGGCCTTTCTGAGCAATGCAGCGTTGGGAACAGCTAGATGCCGAGTCATGGGCAGTGAAGGCCTTCTTTGGTTAAACCTCTAGATTGTTGCAAGTGGAAACAACTCACGTATCTCCTTTCTAAAGCACCTGGAGGTACAAAAGAGAGAAGGAAACATCAGGGTCAAAGCTCTGTGGGCCCCTTTTCAAAATAAGGCTTGAAGGGAAACTTGATTTCCCTCGTTGGGAGTAAGAGAGTTGCGGGCTCAATTCTCCCTGAGAAACACTGTAGTTGCACATGCTCCCTTCATAGCACAATTGCCTTTGTGATGCCAAGTGTGTTTCTAGGAAAGGAACTTGGAGGTTGCCATTCTTTGCTAGGTGCTCATCCTTCAGTAATCTTCAGTGATTTGGCGACCCGTTTGAACACTAGCCTCATGCTAGTCTACCTCTTCTATCATGCCACAGATTGGCTTGCAAGTGAATCCATGTAGCGTTGTTCCGTGTGGTTCTTGAGCTCTAGGAAGCATTCCAGGTCTCAGTACTGTCGGATCTGCACTAGGATGAGAAACTTTCAAGAGGACGGCTTGTGTGTTTGGGGTTCGGAGCAGTGCAGCGTTGAGAACAGCTAGAGGCCGAGTCATGGGAAGTGAAAGTCTTCTTGTGATAAACCTCTAGAATGTTGTAAGTTGAAACAACTCAAGTATCTCCCGTCTAAAGCACCGTTGAGGTACAAAATAGAGAAAGAAACAGCAGGGTCGATGCTCTGCGGGTCTTTTGTAAATAAGGCTTGAAAGGAAACTTTAGTTTCATCATTGGGATTTATAGAGTTGCGGGCTGAATTCCCCCTGAGAAACACTGTAGTTGCACATGCTCCCTTCATAGCACAATTGCCTACGTGATGACAAGTGAGTTTCCTGGAAAGAAACTTGGAGGTTGCCATTCTTTGCTAGGTGCTCATCCTTCGGTAATCTTCAGTGAATTGGAGAACCCGTTTGACCACTAGCCTCAAGCTAACGTTCTTCTTGGATCCTGCCACAGATTGGCATGCAGCAGAATCCATGTCGAGTTCTTCAGTGTGGTTCTTGAGCTCTAGGAAGCATTCCCGGTCTCTTAGTACTGTTGGATCTGCACTAGGATGAGAAACTTTCAAGAGGACGGCTTGTGTGTTAGGGGAGTTCTGAGCATTGAAGAGTTGGGAACAGCTAGAGGCCGAGTCATGGGAAGTGAAGGGCTTCTTTTGATAAACCTCTAGAATGTTGTAAGTTGAAACAACTCAGTATCTCCCTTCGAAAGCACCTTTGAGATACAAAAGAGAGAAGGAAACTGCAGGGACAATGCTCTGCGACCCTTTTGAAAATAAGGCCTGAAAGGAAACTTTATTTTCCTCTTTGGGATTTAGAGAGTTGTGGGCTCAATTCTCCCCGAGAAACACTGTAGTTGCACATGCTCCCTTCATAGCACAATTGCCTACGTGATGACAAGTGAGTTTCTAGGCAAGAAACTTGGAGGTTGCCATTCTATGCTAGGTGCTCATCCTTCCGTCATCGTCAGTGAATTGGAGAACCCGTTTGACAGCTAGCCTCAAGCTAACGTTCCTCTTGTATCCTGCCACAGATTGGCATGCAGCAGAATCCATGGAGCGTTCTTCGGTGTGGTTCCTGAGCTCTAGGATGCATTCCGGGTCTCTTAGAACTGGCAGTTCTGCACTAGGGTGCGAAAACTACAAGTAGGACGACCTGTGTGTTTGGGCCTTTCTGAGCAATGCAGCGTTGGGAACAGCTAGATGCCGAGTCATGGGCAGTGAAGGCCTTCTTTGGTTAAACCTCTAGATTGTTGCAAGTGGAAACAACTCACGTATCTCCTTTCTAAAGCACCTGGAGGTACAAAAGAGAGAAGGAAACATCAGGGTCAAAGCTCTGTGGGCCCCTTTTCAAAATAAGGCTTGAAGGGAAACTTGATTTCCCTCGTTGGGAGTAAGAGAGTTGCGGGCTCAATTCTCCCTGAGAAACACTGTAGTTGCACATGCTCCCTTCATAGCACAATTGCCTTTGTGATGCCAAGTGTGTTTCTAGGAAAGGAACTTGGAGGTTGCCATTCTTTGCTAGGTGCTCATCCTTCAGTAATCTTCAGTGATTTGGCGACCCGTTTGAACACTAGCCTCATGCTAGTCTACCTCTTCTATCATGCCACAGATTGGCTTGCAAGTGAATCCATGTAGCGTTGTTCCGTGTGGTTCTTGAGCTCTAGGAAGCATTCCAGGTCTCAGTACTGTCGGATCTGCACTAGGATGAGAAACTTTCAAGAGGACGGCTTGTGTGTTTGGGGTTCGGAGCAGTGCAGCGTTGAGAACAGCTAGAGGCCGAGTCATGGGAAGTGAAAGTCTTCTTGTGATAAACCTCTAGAATGTTGTAAGTTGAAACAACTCAAGTATCTCCCGTCTAAAGCACCGTTGAGGTACAAAATAGAGAAAGAAACAGCAGGGTCGATGCTCTGCGGGTCTTTTGTAAATAAGGCTTGAAAGGAAACTTTAGTTTCATCATTGGGATTTATAGAGTTGCGGGCTGAATTCCCCCTGAGAAACACTGTAGTTGCACATGTTCCCTTCATAGCACAATTGCCTTTGTGATGACAAGTGAGTTTCTAAGAAAAAAACTTGGAGGTTGCCATTCTTTGCTAGGTGCTCATCCTTCAGTCATCTTCAGTGAATTGGAGAACCCGTTTGACCACTAGTCTCAAGCTAACGTTCTTCTTGGATCCTGACACAGATTGGCATGTAGCAGAATCCATGTAGAGTTATTCTGTGTGGTTCCTGAGCTCTAGGAAGCATTCCATGTCTCTCAGTACTGGCGGTCTGCACTAGGATACGAAAAGTACAAGAATGACGGCCTCTGTGTTCGAGCCTTTGTGAGCAAAGCAGCGTCAGGAACAGCTAGATGCCGAGTCATGGGCAGTGAAGGACTTCTTTGGTTAAACCTCTAGATTGTTGCAAGTGGAAACAACTCACGTATCTCCTTTCTAAAGCACCTGGAGGTACAAAAGAGAGAAGGAAACATCAGGGTCAAAGCTCTGTGGGCCCTTTTCAATATAAGCCTTGAAGGGGAACTTGAGTTTCCTCATTGGGAGTAAGAGAGTCGCGGGCTCAATTCTCCCTGAATAACACTGTAGTTGCACATGCTCCCTTCATAGCACAATTGCCTACGTGATGACAAGTGAGTTTCCTGGAAAGAAACTTGGAGGTTGCCATTCTTTGCTAGGTGCTCATCCTTCGGTAATCTTCAGTGAATTGGAGAACCCGTTTGACCACTAGCCTCAAGCTAACGTTCTTCTTGGATCCTGCCACAGATTGGCATGCAGCAGAATCCATGTCGAGTTCTTCAGTGTGGTTCTTGAGCTCTAGGAAGCATTCCCGGTCTCTTAGTACTGTTGGATCTGCACTAGGATGAGAAACTTTCAAGAGGACGGCTTGTGTGTTAGGGGAGTTCTGAGCATTGAAGAGTTGGGAACAGCTAGAGGCCGAGTCATGGGAAGTGAAGGGCTTCTTTTGATAAACCTCTAGAATGTGGTAAGTTGAAACAACTCAGTATCTCCCTTCGAAAGCACCTTTGAGATTCAAAAGAGAGAAGGAAACTGCAGGGACAATGCTCTGCCACCCTTTTGAAAATAAGGCTTGAAAGGAAACTTTATTTTCCTCTTTGGGATTTAGAGAGTTGTGGGCTCAATTCTCCCCGAGAAACACTGTAGTTGCACATGCTCCCTTCATAGCACAATTGCCTACGTGATGACAAGTGAGTTTCTAGGCAAAAAACTTGGAGGTTGCCATTCTTTGCTAGGTGCTCATCCTTCAGTCATCGGCAGTGAATTGGAGAACCCGTTTGACAGCTAGCCTCAAGCTAACGTTCCTCTTGTATCCTGCCACAGATTGGCATGCAGCAGAATCCATGGAGCGTTCTTCGGTGTGGTTCCTGAGCTCTAGGATGCATTCCGGGTCTCTTAGTACTGGCAGTTCTGCACTAGGGTGCGAAAAGTACAAGTAGGACGACCTGTGTGTTTGGGCCTTTCTGAGCAATGCAGCGTTGGGAACAGCTAGATGCCGAGTCATGGTCAGTGAAGGCCTTCTTTGGTTAAACCTCTAGATTGTTGCAAGTGGAAACAACTCACGTATCTCCTTTCTAAAGAACCTGGAGGTACAAAAGAGAGAAGGAAACATCAGGGTCAAAGCTCTGTGGGCCCCTTTTCAAAATAAGGCTTGAAGGGAAACTTGATTTCCCTCGTTGGGAGTAAGAGAGTTGCGGGCTCAATTCTCCCTGAGAAACACTGTAGTTGCACATGCTCCCTTCATAGCACAATTGCCTTTGTGATGCCAAGTGTGTTTCTAGGCAAGGAACTTGGAGGTTGCCATTCTTTGCTAGGTGCTCATCCTTCAGTAATCTTCAGTGATTTGGCGACCCGTTTGAACACTAGCCTCATGCTAGTCTACCTCTTCTATCATGCCACAGATTGGCTTGCAAGTGAATCCATGTAGCCTTGTTCCGTGTGGTTCTTGAGCTCTAGGAAGCATTCCAGGTCTCAGTACTGTCGGATCTGCACTAGGATGAGAAAATTTCAAGAGGACGGCTTGTGTGTTTGGGGTTCGGAGCAGTGCAGCGTTGAGAACAGCTAGATGCCGAGTGTTGGGAAGTGAAAGTCTTCTTGTGATAAACCTCTAGAATGTTGTAAGTTGAAACAACTCAAGTATCTCCCGTCTAAAGCACCGTTGAGGTACAAAATAGAGAAAGAAACAGCAGGGTCGATGCTCTGCGGGTCTTTTGTAAATAAGGCTTGAAAGGAAACTTTAGTTTCATCATTGGGATTTATAGAGTTGCGGGCTGAATTCCCCCTGAGAAACACTGTAGTTGCCCATGTTCCCTTCATAGCACAATTGCCTTTGTGATGACAAGTGAGTTTCTAAGAAAGAAACTTGGAGGTTGCCATTCTTTGCTAGGTGTTCATCCTTCAGTCATCTTCAGTGAATTGGAGAACCCGTTTGACCACTAGTCTCAAGCTAACGTTCTTCTTGGATCCTGACACAGATTGGCATGTAGCAGAATCCATGTAGAGTTATTCTGTGTGGTTCCTGAGCTCTAGGAAGCATTCCATGTCTCTTAGTACTGGCGGTCTGCACTAGGATACGAAAAGTACAAGAATGACGGCCTCTGTGTTCGAGCCTTTGTGAGCAAAGCAGCGTTAGCAACAGCTAGATGCCGAGTCATGGGCAGTGAAGGACTTCTTTGGTTAAACCTCTAGATTGTTGCAAGTGGAAACAACTCACGTATCTCCTTTCTAAAGCACCTGGAGGTACAAAAGAGAGAAGGAAACATCAGGGTCAAAGCTCTGTGGGCCCTTTTCAATATAAGGCTTGAAGGGGAACTTGGGTTTCCTCATTGGGAGTAAGAGAGTTGCGGGCTCAATTCTCCCTGAATAACACTGTAGTTGCACATGCTCCCTTCATAGCACAATTGCCTACGTGATGACAAGTGAGTTTCCTGGAAAGAAACTTGGAGGTTGCCATTCTTTGCTAGGTGCTCATCCTTCGGTAATCTTCAGTGAATTGGAGAACCCGTTTGGCCACTAGCCTCAAGCTAACGTTCTTCTTGGATCCTGCCACAGATTGGCATGCAGCAGAATCCATGTCGAGTTCTTCAGTGTGGTTCTTGAGCTCTAGGAAGCCTTCCCGGTCTCTTAGTACTGTTGGATCTGCACTAGGATGAGAAACTTTCAAGAGGACGGCTTGTGTGTTAGGGGAGTTCTGAGCATTGAAAGGTTGGGAACAGCTAGAGGCCGAGTCATGGGAAGTGAAGGGCTTCTTTTGATAAACCTCTAGAATGTTGTAAGTTGAAACAACTCAGTATCTCCCTTCGAAAGCACCCTTGAGATACAAAAGAGAGAAGGAAACTGCAGGGACAATGCTCTGCGACCCTTTTGAAAATAAGGCTTGAAAGGAAACTTTATTTTCCTCTTTGGGATTTAGAGAGTTGTGGGCTCAATTCTCCCCGAGAAACACTGTAGTTGCACATGCTCCCTTCATAGCACAATTGCCTACGTGATGACAAGTGAGTTTCTAGGCAAAAAACTTGGAGGTTGCCATTCTTTGCTAGGTGCTCATCCTTCAGTCATCGGCAGTGAATTGGAGAACCCGTTTGACCACTAGTCTCAAGCTAACGTTCTTCTTGGATCCTGACACAGATTGGCATGTAGCAGAATCCATGTAGAGTTATTCTGTGTGGTTCCTGAGCTCTAGGAAGCATTCCATGTCTCTTAGTACTGGCGGTCTGCACTAGGATACGAAAAGTACAAGAATGACGGCCTCTGTGTTCGAGCCTTTGTGAGCAAAGCAGCGTTAGCAACAGCTAGATGCCGAGTCATGGGCAGTGAAGGACTTCTTTGGTTAAACCTCTAGATTGTTGCAAGTGGAAACAACTCACGTATCTCCTTTCTAAAGCACCTGGAGGTACAAAAGAGAGAAGGAAACATCAGGGTCAAAGCTCTGTGGGCCCTTTTCAATATAAGGCTTGAAGGGGAACTTGGGTTTCCTCATTGGGAGTAAGAGAGTTGCGGGCTCAATTCTCCCTGAATAACACTGTAGTTGCACATGCTCCCTTCATAGCACAATTGCCTACGTGATGACAAGTGAGTTTCCTGGAAAGAAACTTGGAGGTTGCCATTCTTTGCTAGGTGCTCATCCTTCGGTAATCTTCAGTGAATTGGAGAACCCGTTTGGCCACTAGCCTCAAGCTAACGTTCTTCTTGGATCCTGCCACAGATTGGCATGCAGCAGAATCCATGTCGAGTTCTTCAGTGTGGTTCTTGAGCTCTAGGAAGCCTTCCCGGTCTCTTAGTACTGTTGGATCTGCACTAGGATGAGAAACTTTCAAGAGGACGGCTTGTGTGTTAGGGGAGTTCTGAGCATTGAAAGGTTGGGAACAGCTAGAGGCCGAGTCATGGGAAGTGAAGGGCTTCTTTTGATAAACCTCTAGAATGTTGTAAGTTGAAACAACTCAGTATCTCCCTTCGAAAGCACCCTTGAGATACAAAAGAGAGAAGGAAACTGCAGGGACAATGCTCTGCGACCCTTTTGAAAATAAGGCTTGAAAGGAAACTTTATTTTCCTCTTTGGGATTTAGAGAGTTGTGGGCTCAATTCTCCCCGAGAAACACTGTAGTTGCACATGCTCCCTTCATAGCACAATTGCCTACGTGATGACAAGTGAGTTTCTAGGCAAAAAACTTGGAGGTTGCCATTCTTTGCTAGGTGCTCATCCTTCAGTCATCGGCAGTGAATTGGAGAACCCGTTTGACAGCTAGCCTCAAGCTAACGTTCCTCTTGTATCCTGCCACAGATTGGCATGCAGCAGAATCCATGGAGCGATCTTCGGTGTGGTTTCTGAGCTCTAGGATGCATTCCGGGTCTCTTAGTACTGGCAGTTCTGCACTAGGGTGCGAAAAGTACAAGTAGGACGACCTGTGTGTTTGGGCCTTTCTGAGCAATGCAGCGTTGGGAACAGCTAGATGCCGAGTCATGGGCAGTGAAGGCCTTCTTTGGTTAAACCTCTAGATTGTTGCAAGTGGAAACAACTCACGTATCTCCTTTCTAAAGCACCTGGAGGTACAAAAGAGAGAAGGAAACATCAGGGTCAAAGCTCTGTGGGCCCCTTTTCAAAATAAGGCTTGAAGGGAAACTTGATTTCCCTCGTTGGGAGTAAGAGAGTTGCGGGCTCAATTCTCCCTGAGAAACACTGTAGTTGCACATGCTCCCTTCATAGCACAATTGCCTTTGTGATGCCAAGTGTGTTTCTAGGAAAGGAACTTGGAGGTTGCCATTCTTTGCTAGGTGCTCATCCTTCAGTAATCTTCAGTGATTTGGCGACCCGTTTGAACACTAGCCTCATGCTAGTCTACCTCTTCTATCATGCCACAGATTGGCTTGCAAGTGAATCCATGTAGCCTTGTTCCGTGTGGTTCTTGAGCTCTAGGAAGCATTCCAGGTCTCAGTACTGTCGGATCTGCACTAGGATGAGAAACTTTCAAGAGGACGGCTTGTGTGTTTGGGGTTCGGAGCAGTGCAGCGTTGAGAACAGCTAGATGCCGAGTGTTGGGAAGTGAAAGGCTTCTTGTGATAAACCTCTAGAATGTTGTAAGTTGAAACAACTCAAGTATCTCCCGTCTAAAGCACCGTTGAGGTACAAAATAGAGAAAGAAACAGCAGGGTCGATGCTCTGCGGGTCTTTTGTAAATAAGGCTTGAAAGGAAACTTTAGTTTCATCATTGGGATTTATACAGTTGCGGGCTGAATTCCCCCTGAGAAACACTGTAGTTGCACATGTTCCCTTCATAGCACAATTGCCTTTGTGATGACAAGTGAGTTTCTAAGAAAGAAACTTGGAGGTTGCCATTCTTTGCTAGGTGCTCATCCTTCAGTCATCTTCAGTGAATTGGAGAACCCGTTTGACCACTAGTCTCAAGCTAACGTTCTTCTTGGATCCTGACACAGATTGGCATGTAGCAGAATCCATGTAGAGTTATTCTGTGTGGTTCCTGAGCTCTAGGAAGCATTCCATGTCTCTTAGTACTGGCGGTCTGCACTAGGATACGAAAAGTACAAGAATGACGGCCTCTGTGTTCGAGCCTTTGTGAGCAAAGCAGCGTCAGGAACAGCTAGATGCCGAGTCATGGGCAGTGAAGGACTTCTTTGGTTAAACCTCTAGATTGTTGCAAGTGGAAACAACTCACGTATCTCCTTTCTAAAGCACCTGGAGGTATAAAAGAGAGAAGGAAACATCAGGGTCAAAGCTCTGTGGGCCCTTTTCAATATAAGGCTTGAAGGGGAACTTGATTTTCCTCATTGGGCGTAAGAGAGTTGCGGGCTCAATTCTCCCTGAATAACACTGTAGTTGCACATGCTCCCTTCATAGCACAATTGCCTACGTGATGACAAGTGAGTTTCTAGGAAAGAAACTTGGAGGTTGCCATTCTTTGCTAGGTGCTCATCCTTCGGTAATCTTCAGTGAATTGGAGAACTCGTTTGACCACTAGCCTCAAGCTAACTTTCTTTTTGGATCCTGCCACAGATTGGCATGCAGCAGAATCCATGTAGAGTTCTTCAGTGTGGTTCTTGAGCTCTAGGAAGCATTCCCGGTCTCTTAGTACTGTTGGATCTGCACTAGGATGAGAAACTTTCAAGAGGAAGGCTTGTGTGTTAGGGGAGTTCTGAGCATTGAAGAGTTGGGAACAGCTAGAGGCCGAGTCATGGGAAGTGAAGGGCTTCTTTTGATAAACCTCTAGAATGTTGTAAGTTGAAACAACTCAGTATCTCCCTTCGAAAGAACCTTTGAGATACAAAAGAGAAAAGGAAACTGCAGGGACAATGCTCTGCGACCCTTTTGAAAATAAGGCTTGAAAGGAAACTTTATTTTCCTCTTTGGGATTTAGAGAGTTGTGGGCTCAATTCTCCCCGAGAAACACTGTAGTTGCACATGCTCCCTTCATAGCACAATTGCCTACGTGATGACAAGTGAGTTTCTAGGCAAAAAACTTGGAGGTTGCCATTCTATGCTAGGTGCTCATCCTTCAGTAATCGTCAGTGAATTGGAGAACCCGTTTGACAGCTAGCCTCAAGCTAACGTTCCTCTTGTATCCTGCCACAGATTGGCATGCAGCAGAATCCATGGAGCGTTCTTCGGTGTGGTTCCTGAGCTCTAGGATGCATTCCGGGTCTCTTAGTACTGGCAGTTCTGCACTAGGGTGCGAAAAGTACAAGTAGGACGACCTGTGTGTTTGGGCCTTTCTGAGCAATGCAGCGTTGGGAACAGCTAGATGCCGAGTCATGGGCAGTGAAGGCCTTCTTTGGTTAAACCTCTAGATTGTTGCAAGTGGAAACAACTCACGTATCTCCTTTCTAAATCACCTGGAGGTACAAAAGAGAGAAGGAAACATCAGGGTCAAAGCTCTGTGGGCCCCTTTTCAAAATAAGGCTTGAAGGGAAACTTGATTTCCCTCGTTGGGAGTAAGAGAGTTGCGGGCTCAATTCTCCCTGAGAAACACTGTAGTTGCACATGCTCCCTTCATAGCACAATTGCCTTTGTGATGCCAAGTGTGTTTCTAGGAAAGGAACTTGGAGGTTGCCATTCTTTGCTAGGTGCTCATCCTTCAGTAATCCTCAGTGATTTGGCGACCCGTTTGAACACTAGCCTCATGCTAGTCTACCTCTTCTATCATGCCACAGATTGGCTTGCAAGTGAATCCATGTAGCCTTGTTCCGTGTGGTTCTTGAGCTCTAGGAAGCATTCCAGGTCTCAGTACTGTCGGATCTGCACTAGGATGAGAAACTTTCAAGAGGACGGCTTGTGTGTTTGGGGTTCGGAGCAGTGCAGCGTTGAGAACAGCTAGATGCCGAGTGTTGGGAAGTGAAAGGCTTCTTGTGATAAACCTCTAGAATGTTGTAAGTTGAAACAACTCAAGTATCTCCCATCTAAAGCACCGTTGAAGTACAAAATAGAGAAAGAAACAGCAGGGTCGATGCTCTGCGGGTCTTTTGTAAATAAGGCTTGAAAGGAAACTTTAGTTTCATCATTGGGATTTATACAGTTGCGGGCTGAATTCCCCCTGAGAAACACTGTAGTTGCACATGTTCCCTTCATAGCACAATTGCCTTTGTGATGACAAGTGAGTTTCTAAGAAAGAAACTTGGAGGTTGCCATTCTTTGCTAGGTGCTCATCCTTCAGTCATCTTCAGTGAATTGGAGAACCCGTTTGACCACTAGTCTCAAGCTAACGTTCTTCTTGGATCCTGACACAGATTGGCATGTAGCAGAATCCATGTAGAGTTATTCTGTGTGGTTCCTGAGCTCTAGGAAGCATTCCATGTCTCTTAGTACTGGCGGTCTGCACTAGGATACGAAAAGTACAAGAATGACGGCCTCTGTGTTCGAGCCTTTGTGAGCAAAGCAGCGTCAGGAACAGCTAGATGCCGAGTCATGGGCAGTGAAGGACTTCTTTGGTTAAACCTCTAGATTGTTGCAAGTGGAAACAACTCACGTATCTCCTTTCTAAAGCACCTGGAGGTATAAAAGAGAGAAGGAAACATCAGGGTCAAAGCTCTGTGGGCCCTTTTCAATATAAGGCTTGAAGGGGAACTTGATTTTCCTCATTGGGCGTAAGAGAGTTGCGGGCTCAATTCTCCCTGAATAACACTGTAGTTGCACATGCTCCCTTCATAGCACAATTGCCTACGTGATGACAAGTGAGTTTCTAGGAAAGAAACTTGGAGGTTGCCATTCTTTGCTAGGTGCTCATCCTTCGGTAATCTTCAGTGAATTGGAGAACTCGTTTGACCACTAGCCTCAAGCTAACTTTCTTTTTGGATCCTGCCACAGATTGGCATGCAGCAGAATCCATGTAGAGTTCTTCAGTGTGGTTCTTGAGCTCTAGGAAGCATTCCCGGTCTCTTAGTACTGTTGGATCTGCACTAGGATGAGAAACTTTCAAGAGGAAGGCTTGTGTGTTAGGGGAGTTCTGAGCATTGAAGAGTTGGGAACAGCTAGAGGCCGAGTCATGGGAAGTGAAGGGCTTCTTTTGATAAACCTCTAGAATGTTGTAAGTTGAAACAACTCAGTATCTCCCTTCGAAAGAACCTTTGAGATACAAAAGAGAAAAGGAAACTGCAGGGACAATGCTCTGCGACCCTTTTGAAAATAAGGCTTGAAAGGAAACTTTATTTTCCTCTTTGGGATTTAGAGAGTTGTGGGCTCAATTCTCCCCGAGAAACACTGTAGTTGCACATGCTCCCTTCATAGCACAATTGCCTACGTGATGACAAGTGAGTTTCTAGGCAAAAAACTTGGAGGTTGCCATTCTATGCTAGGTGCTCATCCTTCAGTAATCGTCAGTGAATTGGAGAACCCGTTTGACAGCTAGCCTCAAGCTAACGTTCCTCTTGTATCCTGCCACAGATTGGCATGCAGCAGAATCCATGGAGCGTTCTTCGGTGTGGTTCCTGAGCTCTAGGATGCATTCCGGGTCTCTTAGTACTGGCAGTTCTGCACTAGGGTGCGAAAAGTACAAGTAGGACGACCTGTGTGTTTGGGCCTTTCTGAGCAATGCAGCGTTGGGAACAGCTAGATGCCGAGTCATGGGCAGTGAAGGCCTTCTTTGGTTAAACCTCTAGATTGTTGCAAGTGGAAACAACTCACGTATCTCCTTTCTAAAGCACCTGGAGGTACAAAAGAGAGAAGGAAACATCAGGGTCAAAGCTCTGTGGGCCCCTTTTCAAAATAAGGCTTGAAGGGAAACTTGATTTCCCTCGTTGGGAGTAAGAGAGTTGCGGGCTCAATTCTCCCTGAGAAACACTGTAGTTGCACATGCTCCCTTCATAGCACAATTGCCTTTGTGATGCCAAGTGTGTTTCTAGGAAAGGAACTTGGAGGTTGCCATTCTTTGCTAGGTGCTCATCCTTCAGTAATCTTCAGTGATTTGGCGACCAGTTTGAACACTAGCCTCATGCTAGTCTACCTCTTCTATCATGCCACAGATTGGCTTGCAAGTGAATCCATGTAGCCTTGTTCCGTGTGGTTCTTGAGTTCTAGGAAGCATTCCAGGTCTCAGTACTGTCGGATCTGCACTAGGATGAGAAACTTTCAAGAGGACGGCTTGTGTGTTTGGGGTTCGGAGCAGTGCAGCGTTGAGAACAGCTAGATGCCGAGTGTTGGGAAGTGAAAGGCTTCTTGTGATAAACCTCTAGAATGTTGTAAGTTGAAACAACTCAAGTATCTCCCGTCTAAAGCACCGTTGAGGTACAAAATAGAGAAAGAAACAGCAGGGTCGATGCTCTGCGGGTCTTTTGTAAATAAGGCTTGAAAGGAAACTTTAGTTTCATCATTGGGATTTATAGAGTTGCGGGCTGAATTCCCCCTGAGAAACACTGTAGTTGCACATGTTCCCTTCATAGCACAATTGCCTTTGTGATGACAAGTGAGTTTCTAAGAAAGAAACTTGGAGGTTGCCATTCTTTGCTAGGTGCTCATCCTTCAGTCATCTTCAGTGAATTGGAGAACCCGTTTGACCACTAGTCTCAAGCTAACGTTCTTCTTGGATCCTGACACAGATTGGCATGTAGCAGAATCCATGTAGAGTTATTCTGTGTGGTTCCTGAGCTCTAGGAAGCATTCCATGTCTCTTAGTACTGGCGGTCTGCACTAGGATACGAAAAGTACAAGAATGACGGCCTCTGTGTTCGAGCCTTTGTGAGCAAAGCAGCGTCAGGAACAGCTAGATGCCGAGTCATGGGCAGTGAAGGACTTCTTTGGTTAAAACTCTAGATTGTTGCAAGTGGAAACAACTCACGTATCTCCTTTCTAAAGCACCTGGAGGTACAAAAGAGAGAAGGAAACATCAGGGTCAAAGCTCTGTGGGCCCTTTTCAATATAAGGCTTGAAGGGGAACTTGAGTTTCCTCATTGGGCGTAAGAGAGTTGCGGGCTCAATTCTCCCTGAATAACACTGTAGTTGCACATGCTCCCTTCATAGCACAATTGCCTACGTGATGACAAGTGAGTTTCTAGGAAAGAAACTTGGAGGTTGCCATTCTTTGCTAGGTGCTCATCCTTCGGTAATCTTCAGTGAATTGGAGAACCCGTTTGACCACTAGCCTCAAGCTAACGTTCTTTTTGGATCCTGCCACAGATTGGCATGCAGCAGAATCCATGTAGAGTTCTTCAGTGTGGTTCTTGAGCTCTAGGAAGCATTCCCGGTCTCTTAGTACTGTTGGATCTGCACTAGGATGAGAAACTTTCAAGAGGAAGGCTTGTGTGTTAGGGGAGTTCTGAGCATTGAAGATTTGGGAACAGCTAGAGGCCGAGTCATGGGAAGTGAAGGGCTTCTTTTGATAAACCTCTAGAATGTTGTAAGTTGAAACAACTCAGTATCTCCCTTCGAAAGAACCTTTGAGATACAAAAGAGAAAAGGAAACTGCAGGGACAATGCTCTGCGACCCTTTTGAAAATAAGGCTTGAAAGGAAACTTTATTTTCCTCTTTGGGATTTAGAGAGTTGTGGGCTCAATTCTCCCCGAGAAACACTGTAGTTGCACATGCTCCCTTCATAGCACAATTGCCTTTGTGATGATAAGTGAGTTTCTAGGCAAGAAAGTTGGAGGTTGCCATTCTATGCTAGGTGCTCATCCTTCAGTCATCGTCAGTGAATTGGAGAACCCGTTTGACAGCTAGCCTCAAGCTAACGTTCCTCTTGTATCCTGCCACAGATTGGCAGGCAGCAGAATCCATGGAGCGTTCTTCGGTGTGGTTCCTGAGCTCTAGGATGCATTCCGGGTCTCTTAGTACTGGCAGTTCTGCACTAGGGTGCGAAAAGTACAAGTAGGACGACCTGTGTGTTTGGGCCTTTCTGAGCAATGCAGCGTTGGGAACAGCTAGATGCCGAGTCATGGGCAGTGAAGGCCTTCTTTGGTTAAACCTCTAGATTGTTGCAAGTGGAAACAACTCACGTATCTCCTTTCTAAAGCACCTGGAGGTACAAAAGACAGAAGGAAACATCAGGGTCAAAGCTCTGTGGGCCCCTTTTCAAAATAAGGCTTGAAGGGAAACTTGATTTCACTCGTTGGGAGTAAGTGAGTTGCGGGCTCAATTCTCCCTGAGAAACACTGTACTTGCACATGCTCCCTTCATAGCACAATTGCCTTTGTGATGCCAAGTGTGTTTCTAGGCAAGGAATTTGGAGGTTGCCATTCTTTTCTAGGTGCTCATCCTTCAGTAATCTTCAGTGACTTGGCGACCCGTTTGAACACTAGCCTCATGCTAGTCTACCTCTTCTATCATGCCACAGATTGGCTTGCAAGTGAATCCATGTAGCCTTGTTCCGTGTGGTTCTTGAGCTCTAGGAAGCATTCCAGGTCTCAGTACTGTCGGATCTGCACTAGGATGAGAAACTTTCAAGAGGACGGCTTGTGTGTTTGGGGTTCGGAGCAGTGCAGCGTTGAGAACAGCTAGATGCCGAGTGTTGGGAAGTGAAAGGCTTCTTGTGATAAACCTCTAGAATGTTGTAAGTTGAAACAAGTATCTCCCGACTAAAGCACCGTTGAGGTACAAAATAGAGAAAGAAACAGCAGGGTCAATGCTCTGCGGGTCTTTTGTAAATAAGGCTTGAAAGGAAACTTTAGTTTCATCATTGGGATTTATAGAGTTGCGGGCTGAATTCCCCCTGAGAAACACTGTAGTTGCACATGTTCCCTTCATAGCACAATTGCCTTTGTGATGACAAGTGAGTTTCTAAGAAAGAAACTTGGAGCTTGCCATTCTTTGCTAGGTGCTCATCCTTCAGTCATCTTCAGTGAATTGGAGAACCCGTTTGACCACCAGTCTCAAGCTAACGTTCTTCTTGGATCCTGACACAGATTGGCATGTAGCAGAATCCATGTAGAGTTATTCTGTGTGGTTCCTGAGCTCTAGGAAGCATTCCATGCCTCTTAGTACTGGCGGTCTGCACTAGGATACGAAAAGTACAAGAATGACGGCCTCTGTGTTCGAGCCTTTGTGAGCAAAGCAGCGTTAGCAACAGCTAGATGCCGAGTCATGGGCAGTGAAGGACTTCTTTGGTTAAACCTCTAGATTGTTGCAAGTGGAAACAACTCACGTATCTCCTTTCTAAAGCACCTGGAGGTACAAAAGAGAGAAGGAAACATCAGGGTCAAAGCTCTGTGGGCCCTTTTCAATATAAGGCTTGAAGGGGAACTTGATTTTCCTCATTGGGAGTAAGAGAGTTGCGGGCTCAATTCTCCCTGAATAACACTGTAGTTGCACATGCTCCCTTCATAGCACAATTGCCTACGTGATGACAAGTGAGTTTCCTGGAAAGAAACTTGGAGGTTGCCATTCTTTGCTAGGTGCTCATCCTTCGGTAATCTTCAGTGAATTGGAGAACCCGTTTGGCCACTAGCCTCAAGCTAACGTTCTTCTTGGATCCTGCCACAGATTGGCATGCAGCAGAATCCATGTCGAGTTCTTCAGTGTGGTTCTTGAGCTCTAGGAAGCATTCCCGGTCTCTTAGTACTGTTGGATCTGCACTAGGATGAGAAACTTTCAAAAGGACGGCTTGTGTGTTAGGGGAGTTCTGAGCATTGAAGAGTTGGGAACAGCTAGAGGCTGAGTCATGGGAAGTGAAGGGCTTCTTTTGATAAACCTCTAGAATGTGGTAAGTTGAAACAACTCAGTATCTCCCTTCGAAAGCACCTTTGAGATACAAAAGAGAGAAGGAAACTGCAGGGACAATGCTCTGCGACCCTTTTGAAAATAAGGCTTGAAAGGAAACTTTATTTTCCTCTTTGGGATTTAGAGAGTTGTGGGCTCAATTCTCCCCGAGAAACACTGTAGTTGCACATGCTCCCTTCATAGCACAATTGCCTTTGTGATGATAAGTGAGTTTCTAGGCAAGAAAATTGGAGGTTGCCATTCTATGCTAGGTGCTCATCCTTCAGTAATCGTCAGTGAATTGGAGAACCCTTTTGACAGCTAGCCTCAAGCTAACGTTCCTCTTGTATCCTGCCACAGATTGGCATGCAGCAGAATCCATGGAGCGTTCTTCGGTGTGGTTCCTGAGCTCTAGGATGCATTCCGGGTCTCTTAGTACTGGCAGTTCTGCACTAGGAGGCGAAAAGTACAAGTAGGACGACCTGTGTGTTTGGGCCTTTCTGAGCAATGCAGCGTTGGGAACAGCTAGATGCCGAGTCATGGGCAGTGAAGGCCTTCTTTGGTTAAACCTCTAGATTGTTGCAAGTGGAAACAACTCACGTATCTCCTTTCTAAAGCACCTGGAGGTACAAAAGAGAGAAGGAAACATCAGGGTCAAAGCTCTGTGGGCCCCTTTTCAAAATAAGGCTTGAAGGGAAACTTGATTTCCCTCGTTGGGAGTAAGAGAGTTGCGGGCTCAATTCTCCCTGAGAAACACTGTAGTTGCACATGCTCCCTTCATAGCACAATTGCCTTTGTGATGCCAAGTGTGTTTCTAGGCAAGGAACTTGGAGGTTGCCATTCTTTGCTAGGTGCTCATCCTTCAGTAATCTTCAGTGATTTGGCGACCCGTTTGAACACTAGCCTCATGCTAGTCTACCTCTTCTATCATGCCACAGATTGGCTTGCAAGTGAATCCATGTAGCCTTGTTCCGTGTGGTTCTTGAGCTCTAGGAAGCATTCCAGGTCTCAGTACTGTCGGATCTGCACTAGGATGAGAAACTTTCAAGAGGACGGCTTGTGTTTTTGGGGTTCGGAGCAGTGCAGCGTTGAGAACAGCTAGATGCCGAGTGTTGGGAAGTGAAAGGCTTCTTGTGATAAACCTCTAGAATGTTGTAAGTTGAAACAACTCAAGTATCTCCCATCTAAAGCACCGTTGAGGTACAAAATAGAGAAAGAAACAGCAGGGTCGATGCTCTGCGGGTCTTTTGTAAATAAGGCTTGAAAGGAAACTTTAGTTTCATCATTGGGATTTATAGAGTTGCGGGCTGAATTCCCCCTGAGAAACACTGTAGTTGCACATGTTCCCTTCATAGCACAATTGCCTTTGTGATGACAAGTGAGTTTCTAAGAAAGAAACTTGGAGGTTGCCATTCTTTGCTAGGTGCTCATCCTTCAGTCATCTTCAGTGAATTGGAGAACCCGTTTGACCACTAGTCTCAAGCTAACGTTCTTCTTGGATCCTGACACAGATTGGCATGTAGCAGAATCCATGTAGAGTTATTCTGTGTGGTTCCTGAGCTCTAGGAAGCATTCCATGTCTCTTAGTACTGGCGGTCTGCACTAGGATACGAAAAGTACAAGAATGACGGCCACTGTGTTCGAGCCTTTGTGAGCAAAGCAGCGTCAGGAACAGCTAGATGCCGAGTCATGGGCAGTGAAGGACTTCTTTGGTTAAACCTCTAGATTGTTGCAAGTGGAAACAACTCACGTATCTCCTTTCTAAAGCACCTGGAGGTACAAAAGAGAGAAGGAAACATCAGGGTCAAAGCTCTGTGGGCCCTTTTCAATATAAGGCTTGAAGGGGAACTTGAGTTTCCTCATTGGGAGTAAGAGAGTTGCGGGCTCAATTCTCCCTGAATAACACTGTAGTTGCACGTGCTCCCTTTATAGCACAATTGCCTACGTGATGACAAGTGAGTTTCTAGGAAAGAAACTTGGAGGTTGCCATTCTTTGCTAGGTGCTCATCCTTCGGTAATCTTCAGTGAATTGGAGAACCCGTTTGGCCACTAGCCTCAAGCTAACGTTCTTCTTGGATCCTGCCACAGATTGGCATGCAGCAGAATCCATGTCGAGTTCTTCAGTGTGGTTCTTGAGCTCTAGGAAGCATTCCCAGTCTCTTAGTACTGTTGGATCTGCACTAGGATGAGAAACTTTCAAGAGGACGGCTTGTGTGTTAGGGGAGTTCTGAGCATTGAAGAGTTGGGAACAGCTAGAGGCCGAGTCATGGGAAGTGAAGGGCTTCTTTTGATAAACCTCTAGAATGTTGTAAGTTGAAACAACTCAGTATCTCCCTTCGAAAGCACATTTGAGATACAAAAGAGAGAAGGAAACTGCAGGGACAATGCTCTGCGACCCTTTTGAAAATAAGGCTTGAAAGGAAACTTTATTTTCCTCTTTGGGATTTAGAGAGTTGTGGGCTCAATTCTCCCCGAGAAACACTGTAGTTGCACATGCTCCCTTCATAGCACAATTGCCTTTGTGAAGATAAGTCAGTTTCTAGGCAAGAAACTTGGAGGTTGCCATTCTATGCTAGGTGCTCATCCTTCAGTAATCGTCAGTGAATTGGATAACCCGTTTGACAGCTAGCCTCAAGCTAACGTTCCTCTTGTATCCTGCCACAGATTGGCATGCAGCAGAATCCATGGAGCGTTCTTCGGTGTGGTTCCTGAGCTCTAGGATGCATTCCGGGTCTCTTAGTACTGGCAGTGCTGCACTAGGATGCGAAAAGTACAAGTAGGACGACCTGTGTGTTTGGCCCTTTCTGAGCAATGCAGCGTTGGGAACAGCTAGATGCCGAGTCATGGGCAGTGAAGGCCTTCTTTGGTTAAACCTCTAGATTGTTGCAAGTGGAAACAACTCACGTATCTCCTTTCTAAAGCACCTGGAGGTACAAAAGAGAGAAGGAAACATCAGGGTCAAAGCTCTGTGGGCCCCTTTTCAAAATAAGGCTTGAAGGGAAACTTGATTTCCCTCGTTGGGAGTAAGAGCGTTGCGGGCTCAATTCTCCCTGAGAAACACTGTAGTTGCACATGCTCCCTTCATAGCACAATTGCCTACGTGATGATAAGTGAGTTTCTAGGCAAGAAACTTGGAGGTTGCCATTCTATGCTATGTGCTCATCCTTCAGTCATCGTCAGTGAATTGGAGAACCCGTTTGACAGCTAGCCTCAAGCTAACGTTCCTCTTGTATCCTGCCACAGATTGGCATGCAGCAGAATCCATGGAGCGTTCTTCGGTGTGGTTCCTGAGCTCTAGGATGTATTCCATGTCTCTTAGTACTGGCAGTTCTGCACTAGGATGCGAAAAGTACAAGTAGGACGACCTGTGTGTTCGGGCCTTTCTGAGCAATGCAGCGTTGGGAACAGCTAGATGCCGAGTCATGGGCAGTGAAGGCCTTCTTTGGTTAAACCTCTAGATTGTTGCAAGTGGAAACAACTCACGTATCTCCTTTCTAAAGCACCTGGAGGTACAAAAGAGAGAAGGAAACAGCAGGGTCAAAGCTCTGTGGGCCCCTTTTCAAAATCAGGCTTGAAGGGAAACTTGATTTCCCTCATTGGGAGTAAGAGAGTTGCGGGCTCAATTCTCCCTGAGAAACACTGTAGTTGCACATGCTCCCTTCATAGCACAATTGCCTTTGTGATGACAAGTGAGTTTCTAAGAAAGAAACTTGGAGGTTGCCATTCTTTGCTAGGTGCTCATCCTTCAGTCATCTTCAGTGAATTGGAGAACCCGTTTGACCACTAGTCTCAAGCTAACGTTCTTCTTGGATCCTGACACAGATTGGCATGTAGCAGAATCCATGTAGAGTTATTCTGTGTGGTTCCTGAGCTCTAGGAAGCATTCCATGTCTCTTAGTACTGGCGGTCTGCACTAGGATACGAAAAGTACAAGAATGACGGCCTCTGTGTTCGAGCCTTTGTGAGCAAAGCAGCGTCAGGAACAGCTAGATGCCGAGTCATGGGCAGTGAAGGACTTCTTTGGTTAAACCTCTAGATTGTTGCAAGTGGAAACAACTCACGTATCTCCTTTCTAAAGCACCTGGAGGTACAAAAGAGAGAAGGAAACATCAGGGTCAAAGCTCTGTGGGCCCTTTTCAATATAAGGCTTGAAGGGGAACTTGAGTTTCCTCATTGGGAGTAAGAGAGTTGCGGGCTCAATTCTCCCTGAATAACACTGTAGTTGCACGTGCTCCCTTCATAGCACAATTGCCTACGTGATGACAAGTGAGTTTCTAGGAAAGAAACTTGGAGGTTGCCATTCTTTGCTAAGTGCTCATCCTTCGGTAATCTTCAGTGAATTGGAGAACCCGTTTGACCACTAGCCTCAAGCTAACGTTCTTCTTGGATCCTGCCACAGATTGGCATGCAGCAGAATCCATGTAGAGTTCTTCAGTGTGGTTCTTGAGCTCTAGGAAGCATTCCCGGTCTCTTAGTACTGTCGGATCTGCACTAGGATGAGAAACTTTCAAGAGAACGGCTTGTGTGTTAGGGGAGTTCTGAGCATTGAAGAGTTGGGAACAGCTAGAGGCCGAGTCATGGGAAGTGAAGGGCTTCTTTTGATAAACCTCTAGAATGTTGTAAGTTGAAACAACTCAGTATCTCCCTTCGAAAGCATCTTTGAGATACAAAAGAGAGAAGGAAACTGCAGGGACAATGCTCTGCGACCCTTTTGAAAATAAGGCTTGAAAGGAAACTTTATTTTCCTCTTTGGGATTTAGAGAGTTGTGGGCTCAATTCTCCCCGAGAAACACTGTAGTTGCACCTGCTCCCTTCATAGCACAATTGCCTTTGTGATGATAAGTGAGTTTCTAGGCAAGAAACTTGGAGGTTGCCATTCTATGCTAGGTGCTCATCCTTCAGTAATCGTCAGTGAATTGGAGAACCCGTTTGACAGCTAGCCTCAAGCTAACGTTCCTCTTGTATCCTGCCACAGATTGGCATGCAGCAGAATCCATGGAGCGTTCTTCGGTGTGGTTCCTGAGCTCTAGGATGCATTCCGGGTCTCTTAGTACTGGCAGTTCTGCACTAGGATGCGAAAAGTACAAGTAGGACGACCTGTGTGTTTGGGCCTTTCTGAGCAATGCAGCGTTGGGAAGAGCTAGATGCCGAGTCATGGGCAGTGAAGGCCTTCTTTGGTTAAACCTCTAGATTGTTGCAAGTGGAAACAACTCACGTATCTCCTTTCTAAAGCACCTGGAGGTACAAAAGAGAGAAGGAAACATCAGGGTCAAAGCTCTGTGGGCCCCTTTTCAAAATAAGGCTTGAAGGGAAACTTGATTTCCCTCGTTGGGAGTAAGAGAGTTGCGGGCTCAATTCTCCCTGAGAAACACTGTAGTTGCACATGCTCCCTTCATAGCACAATTGCCTTTGTGATGCCAAGTGTGTTTCTAGGAAAGGAACTTGGAGGTTGCCATTCTTTGCTAGGTGCTCATCCTTCAGTAATCTTCAGTGATTTGGTGACCCGTTTGAACACTAGCCTCATGCTATTCTACCTCTTCTATCATGCCACAGATTGGCTTGCAAGTGAATCCATGTAGCCTTGTTCCGTGTGGTTCTTGAGCTCTAGGAAGCATTCCAGGTCTCAGTACTGTCGGATCTGCACTAGGATGAGAAACTTTCAAGAGGACGGCTTGTGTGTTTGGTGTTCGGAGCAGTGCAGCGTTGAGAACAGCTAGATGCCGAGTGTTGGGAAGTGAAAGGCTTCTTGTGATAAACCTCTAGAATGTTGTAAGTTGAAACAACTCAAGTATCTCCCGTCTAAAGCACCGTTGAGGTACAAAATAGAGAAAGAAACAGCAGGGTCGATGCTCTGCGGGTCTTTTGTAAATAAGGCTTGAAAGGAAACTTTAGTTTCATCATTGGGATTTATAGAGTTGCGGGCTGAATTCCCCCTGAGAAACACTGTAGTTGCACATGTTCCCTTCATAGCACAATTGCCTTTGTGATGACAAGTGAGTTTCTAAGAAAGAAACTTGGAGGTTGCCATTCTTTGCTAGGTGCTCATCCTTCAGTCATCTTCAGTGAATTGGAGAACCCGTTTGACCACTAGTCTCAAGCTAACGTTCTTCTTGGATCCTGACACAGATTGGCATGTAGCAGAATCCATGTAGAGTTATTCTGTGTGGTTCCTGAGCTCTAGGAAGCATTCCATGTCTCTTAGTACTGGCGGTCTGCACTAGGATACAAAAAGTACAAGAATGACGGCCTCTGTGTTTGAGCCTTTGTGAGCAAAGCAGCGTCAGGAACAGCTAGATGCCGAGTCATGGGCAGTGAAGGACTTCTTTGGTTAAACCTCTAGATTGTTGCAAGTGGAAACAACTCACGTATCTCCTTTCTAAAGCACCTGGAGGTACAAAAGAGAGAAGGAAACATCAGGGTCAAAGCTCTGTGGGCCCTTTTCAATATAAGGCTTGAAGGGGAACTTGAGTTTCCTCATTGGGAGTAAGAGAGTTGCGGGCTCAATTCTCCCTGAATAACACTGTAGTTGCACGTGCTCCCCTTCATAGCACAATTGCCTACGTGATGACAAGTGAGTTTCTAGGAAAGAAACTTGGAGGTTGCCATTCTATGCTAGGTGCTCATCCTTCGGTAATCTTCAGTGAATTGGAGAACCCGTTTGACCACTAGCCTCAAGCTAACGTTCTTCTTGGATCCTGCCACAGATTGGCATGCAGCAGAATCCATGTAGAGTTCTTCAGTGTGGTTCTTGAGCTCTAGGAAGCATTCCCGGTCTCTTAGTACTGTTGGATCTGCACTAGGATGAGAAACTTTCAAGAGGACGGCTTGTGTGTTAGGGGCGTTCTGAGCATTGAAGAGTTGGGAACAGCTAGAGGCCGAGTCATGGGAAGTGAAGGGCTTCTTTTGATAAACCTCTAGAATGTTGTAAGTTGAAACAACTCAGTATCTCCCTTCGAAAGCACCTTTGAGATACAAAAGAGAGAAGGAAACTGCAGGGACAATGCTCTGCGACCCTTTTGAAAATAAGGCTTGAAACGAAACTTTATTTTCCTCTTTGGGATTTAGAGAGTTGTGGGCTCAATTCTCCCCGAGAAACACTGTAGTTGCACATGCTCAATTCATAGCACAATTGCCTTTGTGATGATAAGTGAGTTTCTAGGCAAGAAACTTGGAGGTTGCCATTCTATGCTAGGTGCTCATCCTTCAGTCATCGTCAGTGAATTGGAGAACCCGTTTGACAGCTAGCCTCAAGCTAACGTTCGTCTTGTATCCTGCCACAGATTGGCATGCAGCAGAATCCATGGAGCGTTCTTCGGTGTGGTTCCTGAGCTCTAGGATGCATTCCGGGTCTCTTAGTACTGGCAGTTCTGCACTAGGATGCGAAAAGTACAAGTAGGACGACCTGTGTGTTTGGGCCTTTCTGAGCAATGCAGCGTTGGGAACAGCTAGATGCCGAGTCATGGGCAGTGAAGGACTTCTTTGGTTAAACCTCTAGATTGTTGCAAGTGGAAACAACTCACGTATCTCCTTTCTAAAGCACCTGGAGGTACAAAAGAGAGAAGGAAACATCAGGGTCAAAGCTCTGTGGGCCCTTTTCAATATAAGGCTTGAAGGGGAACTTGATTTTCCTCATTGGGAGTAAGAGAGTTGCGGGCTCAATTCTCCCTGAATAACACTGTAGTTGCACATGCTCTCTTCATAGCACAATTGCCTACGTGATGACAAGTGAGTTTCTAGGAAAGAAACTTGGAGGTTGCCATTCTTTGCTAGGTGCTCATCCTTCGGTAATCTTCAGTGAATTGGAGAACACGTTTGACCACTAGCCTCAAGCTAACGTTCTTTTTGGATCCTGCCACAGATTGCCATGCAGCAGAATCCATGTCGAGTTCTTCAGTGTGGTTCTTGAGCTCTAGGAAGCATTCCCGGTCTCTTAGTACTGTTGGATCTGCACTAGGATGAGAAACTTTCAAGAGGAAGGCTTGTGTGTTAGGGGAGTTCTGAGCATTGAAGGGTTGGGAACAGCTAGAGGCCGAGTCATGGGAAGTGAAGGGCTTCTTTTGATAAACCTCTAGAATGTTGTAAGTTGAAACAACTCAGTATCTCCCTTCGAAAGCACCTTTGAGATACAAAATAGAGAAGGAAACTGCAGGGACAATGCTCTGCGACCCTTTTGAAAATAAGGCTTGAAACGAAACTTTATTTTCCTCTTTGGGATTTAGAGAGTTGTGGGCTCAATTCTCCCCGAGAAACACTGTAGTTGCACATGCTCCCTTCATAGCACAATTGCCTTTGTGATGATAAGTGAGTTTCTAGGCAAGAAACTTGGAGGTTGCCATTCTATGCTAGGTGCTCATCCTTCAGTAATCGTCAGTGAATTGGAGAACCCGTTTGACAGCTAGCCTCAAGCTAACGTTCCTCTTGTATCCTGCCACAGATTGGCATGCAGCAGAATCCATGGAGCGTTCTTCGGTGTGGTTCCTGAGCTCTAGGATGCATTCCGGGTCTCTTAGTACTGGCAGTTCTGCACTAGGATGCGAAAAGTACAAGTAGGACGACCTGTGTGTTTGGGCCTTTCTGAGCAATGCAGCGTTGGGAAGAGCTAGATGCCGAGTCATGGGCAGTGAAGGCCTTCTTTGGTTAAACCTCTAGATTGTTGCAAGTGGAAACAACTCACGTATCTCCTTTCTAAAGCACCTGGAGGTACAAAAGAGAGAAGGAAACATCAGGGTCAAAGCTCTGTGGGCCCTTTTCAATATAAGGCTTGAAGGGGAACTTGATTTTCCTCATTGGGAGTAAGAGAGTTGCGGGCTCAATTCTCCCTGAATAACACTGTAGTTGCACATGCTCTCTTCATAGCACAATTGCCTACGTGATGACAAGTGAGTTTCTAGGAAAGAAACTTGGAGGTTGCCATTCTTTGCTAGGTGCTCATCCTTCGGTAATCTTCAGTGAATTGGAGAACACGTTTGACCACTAGCCTCAAGCTAACGTTCTTTTTGGATCCTGCCACAGATTGCCATGCAGCAGAATCCATGTCGAGTTCTTCAGTGTGGTTCTTGAGCTCTAGGAAGCATTCCCGGTCTCTTAGTACTGTTGGATCTGCACTAGGATGAGAAACTTTCAAGAGGAAGGCTTGTGTGTTAGGGGAGTTCTGAGCATTGAAGGGTTGGGAACAGCTAGAGGCCGAGTCATGGGAAGTGAAGGGCTTCTTTTGATAAACCTCTAGAATGTTGTAAGTTGAAACAACTCAGTATCTCCCTTCGAAAGCACCTTTGAGATACAAAATAGAGAAGGAAACTGCAGGGACAATGCTCTGCGACCCTTTTGAAAATAAGGCTTGAAACGAAACTTTATTTTCCTCTTTGGGATTTAGAGAGTTGTGGGCTCAATTCTCCCCGAGAAACACTGTAGTTGCACATGCTCCCTTCATAGCACAATTGCCTTTGTGATGATAAGTGAGTTTCTAGGCAAGAAACTTGGAGGTTGCCATTCTATGCTAGGTGCTCATCCTTCAGTAATCGTCAGTGAATTGGAGAACCCGTTTGACAGCTAGCCTCAAGCTAACGTTCCTCTTGTATCCTGCCACAGATTGGCATGCAGCAGAATCCATGGAGCGTTCTTCGGTGTGGTTCCTGAGCTCTAGGATGCATTCCGGGTCTCTTAGTACTGGCAGTTCTGCACTAGGATGCGAAAAGTACAAGTAGGACGACCTGTGTGTTTGGGCCTTTCTGAGCAATGCAGCGTTGGGAAGAGCTAGATGCCGAGTCATGGGCAGTGAAGGCCTTCTTTGGTTAAACCTCTAGATTGTTGCAAGTGGAAACAACTCACGTATCTCCTTTCTAAAGCACCTGGAGGTACAAAAGAGAGAAGGAAACATCAGGGTCAAAGCTCTGTGGGCCCTTTTCAATATAAGGCTTGAAGGGGAACTTGATTTTCCTCATTGGGAGTAAGAGAGTTGCGGGCTCAATTCTCCCTGAATAACACTGTAGTTGCACATGCTCTCTTCATAGCACAATTGCCTACGTGATGACAAGTGAGTTTCTAGGAAAGAAACTTGGAGGTTGCCATTCTTTGCTAGGTGCTCATCCTTCGGTAATCTTCAGTGAATTGGAGAACACGTTTGACCACTAGCCTCAAGCTAACGTTCTTTTTGGATCCTGCCACAGATTGCCATGCAGCAGAATCCATGTCGAGTTCTTCAGTGTGGTTCTTGAGCTCTAGGAAGCATTCCCGGTCTCTTAGTACTGTTGGATGTGCACTAGGATGAGAAACTTTCAAGAGGAAGGCTTGTGTGTTAGGGGAGTTCTGAGCATTGAAGGGTTGGGAACAGCTAGAGGCCGAGTCATGGGAAGTGAAGGGCTTCTTTTGATAAACCTCTAGAATGTTGTAAGTTGAAACAACTCAGTATCTCCCTTCGAAAGCACCTTTGAGATACAAAATAGAGAAGGAAACTGCAGGGACAATGCTCTGCGACCCTTTTGAAAATAAGGCTTGAAACGAAACTTTATTTTCCTCTTTGGGATTTAGAGAGTTGTGGGCTCAATTCTCCCCGAGAAACACTGTAGTTGCACATGCTCCCTTCATAGCACAATTGCCTTTGTGATGATAAGTGAGTTTCTAGGCAAGAAACTTGGAGGTTGCCATTCTATGCTAGGTGCTCATCCTTCAGTAATCGTCAGTGAATTGGAGAACCCGTTTGACAGCTAGCCTCAAGCTAACGTTCCTCTTGTATCCTGCCACAGATTGGCATGCAGCAGAATCCATGGAGCGTTCTTCGGTGTGGTTCCTGAGCTCTAGGATGCATTCCGGGTCTCTTAGTACTGGCAGTTCTGCACTAGGATGCGAAAAGTACAAGTAGGACGACCTGTGTGTTTGGGCCTTTCTGAGCAATGCAGCGTTGGGAAGAGCTAGATGCCGAGTCATGGGCAGTGAAGGACTTCTTTGGTTAAACCTCTAGATTGTTGCAAGTGGAAACAACTCACGTATCTCCTTTCTAAAGCACCTGGAGGTACAAAAGAGAGAAGGAAACATCAGGGTCAAAGCTCTGTGGGCCCCTTTTCAAAATAAGGCTTGAAGGGAAACTTTATTTCCCTCGTTGGGAGTAAGAGAGTTGCGGGCTCAATTCTCCCTGAGAAACACTATAGTTGCACATGCTCCCTTCATAGCACAATTGCCTTTGTGATGCCAAGTGTGTTTCTAGGAAAGGAACTTGGAGGTTGCCATTCTTTGCTAGGTGCTCATCCTTCAGTAATCTTCAGTGATTTGGCGACCCGTTTGAACACTAGCCTCATGCTAGTCTACCTCTTCTATCATGCCACAGATTGGCTTGCAAGTGAATCCATGTAGCCTTGTTCCGTGTGGTTCTTGAGCTCTAGGAAGCATTCCAGGTCTCAGTACTGTCGGATCTGCACTAGGATGAGAAACTTTCAAGAGGACGGCTTGTGTGTTTGGGGTTCGGAGCAGTGCAGCGTTGAGAACAGCTAGATGCCGAGTGTTGGGAAGTGAAAGGCTTCTTGTGATAAACCTCTAGAATGTTGTAAGTTGAAACAACTCAAGTATCTCCCGTCTAAAGCACCGTTGAGGTACAAAATAGAGAAAGAAACAGCAGGGTCAATGCTCTGCGGGTCTTTTGTAAATAAGGCTTGAAAGGAAACTTTAGTTTCATCATTGGGATTTATAGAGTTGCGGGCTGAATTCCCCCTGAGAAACACTGTAGTTGCACATGTTCCCTTCATAGCACAATTGCCTTTGTGATGACAAGTGAGTTTCAAAGAAAGAACCTTGGAGGTTGCCATTCTTTGCTAGGTGCTCATCCCTCAGTCATCTTCAGTGAATTGGAGAACCCGTTTGACCACCAGTCTCAAGCTAACGTTCTTCTTGGATCCTGACACAGATTGGCATGTAGCAGAATCCATGTAGAGTTATTCTGTGTGGTTCCTGAGCTCTAGGAAGCATTCCATGTCTCTTAGTACTGGCGGTCTGCACTAGGATACAAAAAGTACAAGAATGACGGCCTCTGAGTTTGAGCCTTTGTGAGCAAAGCAGCGTCAGGAACAGCTAGATGCCGAGTCATGGGCAGTGAAGGACTTCTTTGGTTAAACCTCTAGATTGTTGCAAGTGGAAACAACTCACGTATCTCCTTTCTAAAGCACCTGGAGGTACAAAAGAGAGAAGGAAACATCAGGGTCAAAGCTCTGTGGGCCCTTTTCAATATAAGGCTTGAAGGGGAACTTGAGTTTCCTCATTGGGAGTAAGAGAGTTGCGGGCTCAATTCTCCCTGAATAACACTGTAGTTGCACGTGCTCCCCTTCATAGCACAATTGCCTACGTGATGACAAGTGAGTTTCTAGGAAAGAAACTTGGAGGTTGCCATTCTATGCTAGGTGCTCATCCTTCGGTAATCTTCAGTGAATTGGAGAACCCGTTTGACCACTAGCCTCAAGCTAACGTTCTTCTTGGATCCTGCCACAGATTGGCATGCAGCAGAATCCATGTAGAGTTCTTCAGTGTGGTTCTTGAGCTCTAGGAAGCATTCCCGGTCTCTTAGTACTGTTGGATCTGCACTAGGATGAGAAACTTTCAAGAGGACGGCTTGTGTGTTAGGGGCGTTCTGAGCATTGAAGAGTTGGGAACAGCTAGAGGCCGAGTCATGGGAAGTGAAGGGCTTCTTTTGATAAACCTCTAGAATGTTGTAAGTTGAAACAACTCAGTATCTCCCTTCGAAAGCACCTTTGAGATACAAAAGAGAGAAGGAAACTGCAGGGACAATGCTCTGCGACCCTTTTGAAAATAAGGCTTGAAACGAAACTTTATTTTCCTCTTTGGGATTTAGAGAGTTGTGGGCTCAATTCTCCCCGAGAAACACTGTAGTTGCACATGCTCCCTTCATAGCACAATTGCCTTTGTGATGATAAGTGAGTTTCTAGGCAAGAAACTTGGAGGTTGCCATTCTATGCTAGGTGCTCATCCTTCAGTCATCGTCAGTGAATTGGAGAACCCGTTTGACAGCTAGCCTCAAGCTAACGTTCGTCTTGTATCCTGCCACAGATTGGCATGCAGCAGAATCCATGGAGCGTTCTTCGGTGTGGTTCCTGAGCTCTAGGATGCATTCCGGGTCTCTTAGTACTGGCAGTTCTGCACTAGGATGCGAAAAGTACAAGTAGGACGACCTGTGTGTTTGGGCCTTTCTGAGCAATGCAGCGTTGGGAACAGCTAGATGCCGAGTCATGGGCAGTGAAGGACTTCTTTGGTTAAACCTCTAGATTGTTGCAAGTGGAAACAACTCACGTATCTCCTTTCTAAAGCACCTGGAGGTACAAAAGAGAGAAGGAAACATCAGGGTCAAAGCTCTGTGGGCCCTTTTCAATATAAGGCTTGAAGGGGAACTTGATTTTCCTCATTGGGAGTAAGAGAGTTGCGGGCTCAATTCTCCCTGAATAACACTGTAGTTGCACATGCTCCCTTCATAGCACAATTGCCTACGTGATGACAAGTGAGTTTCTAGGAAAGAAACTTGGAGGTTGCCATTCTTTGCTAGGTGCTCATCCTTCGGTAATCTTCAGTGAATTGGAGAACACGTTTGACCACTAGCCTCAAGCTAACGTTCTTTTTGGATCCTGCCACAGATTGCCATGCAGCAGAATCCATGTCGAGTTCTTCAGTGTGGTTCTTGAGCTCTAGGAAGCATTCCCGGTCTCTTAGTACTGTTGGATGTGCACTAGGATGAGAAACTTTCAAGAGGAAGGCTTGTGTGTTAGGGGAGTTCTGAGCATTGAAGGGTTGGGAACAGCTAGAGGCCGAGTCATGGGAAGTGAAGGGCTTCTTTTGATAAACCTCTAGAATGTTGTAAGTTGAAACAACTCAGTATCTCCCTTCGAAAGCACCTTTGAGATACAAAATAGAGAAGGAAACTGCAGGGACAATGCTCTGCGACCCTTTTGAAAATAAGGCTTGAAACGAAACTTTATTTTCCTCTTTGGGATTTAGAGAGTTGTGGGCTCAATTCTCCCCGAGAAACACTGTAGTTGCACATGCTCCCTTCATAGCACAATTGCCTTTGTGATGATAAGTGAGTTTCTAGGCAAGAAACTTGGAGGTTGCCATTCTATGCTAGGTGCTCATCCTTCAGTCATCGTCAGTGAATTGGAGAACCCGTTTGATAGCTAGCCTCAAGCTAACGTTCCTCTTGTATCCTGCCACTGATTGGCATGCAGCAGAATCCATGGAGCGTTCTTCGGTGTGGTTCCTGAGCTCTAGGATGCATTCCGGGTCTCTTAGTACTGGCAGTTCTGCACGAGGATGCGAAAAGTACAAGTAGGACGACCTGTGTGTTTGGGCCTTTCTGAGCAATGCAGCGTTGGGAAGAGCTAGATGCCGAGTCATGGGCAGTGAAGGCCTTCTTTGGTTAAACCTCTAGATTGTTGCAAGTGGAAACAACTCACGTATCTCCTTTCTAAAGCACCTGGAGGTACAAAAGAGAGAAGGAAACATCAGGGTCAAAGCTCTGTGGGCCCCTTTTCAAAATAAGGCTTGAAGGGAAACTTTATTTCCCTCGTTGGGAGTAAGAGAGTTGCGGGCTCAATTCTCCCTGAGAAACACTATAGTTGCACATGCTCCCTTCATAGCACAATTGCCTTTGTGATGCCAAGTGTGTTTCTAGGAAAGGAACTTGGAGGTTGCCATTCTTTGCTAGGTGCTCATCCTTCAGTAATCTTCAGTGATTTGGCGACCCGTTTGAACACTAGCCTCATGCTAGTCTACCTCTTCTATCATGCCACAGATTGGCTTGCAAGTGAATCCATGTAGCCTTGTTCCGTGTGGTTCTTGAGCTCTAGGAAGCATTCCAGGTCTCAGTACTGTCGGATCTGCACTAGGATGAGAAACTTTCAAGAGGACGGCTTGTGTGTTTGGGGTTCGGAGCAGTGCAGCGTTGAGAACAGCTAGATGCCGAGTGTTGGGAAGTGAAAGGCTTCTTGTGATAAACCTCTAGAATGTTGTAAGTTGAAACAACTCAAGTATCTCCCGTCTAAAGCACCGTTGAGGTACAAAATAGAGAAAGAAACAGCAGGGTCAATGCTCTGCGGGTCTTTTGTAAATAAGGCTTGAAAGGAAACTTTAGTTTCATCATTGGGATTTATAGAGTTGCGGGCTGAATTCCCCCTGAGAAACACTGTAGTTGCACATGTTCCCTTCATAGCACAATTGCCTTTGTGATGACAAGTGAGTTTCAAAGAAAGAACCTTGGAGGTTGCCATTCTTTGCTAGGTGCTCATCCCTCAGTCATCTTCAGTGAATTGGAGAACCCGTTTGACCACCAGTCTCAAGCTAACGTTCTTCTTGGATCCTGACACAGATTGGCATGTAGCAGAATCCATGTAGAGTTATTCTGTGTGGTTCCTGAGCTCTAGGAAGCATTCCATGTCTCTTAGTACTGGCGGTCTGCACTAGGATACAAAAAGTACAAGAATGACGGCCTCTGAGTTTGAGCCTTTGTGAGCAAAGCAGCGTCAGGAACAGCTAGATGCCGAGTCATGGGCAGTGAAGGACTTCTTTGGTTAAACCTCTAGATTGTTGCAAGTGGAAACAACTCACGTATCTCCTTTCTAAAGCACCTGGAGGTACAAAAGAGAGAAGGAAACATCAGGGTCAAAGCTCTGTGGGCCCTTTTCAATATAAGGCTTGAAGGGGAACTTGAGTTTCCTCATTGGGAGTAAGAGAGTTGCGGGCTCAATTCTCCCTGAATAACACTGTAGTTGCACGTGCTCCCCTTCATAGCACAATTGCCTACGTGATGACAAGTGAGTTTCTAGGAAAGAAACTTGGAGGTTGCCATTCTATGCTAGGTGCTCATCCTTCGGTAATCTTCAGTGAATTGGAGAACCCGTTTGACCACTAGCCTCAAGCTAACGTTCTTCTTGGATCCTGCCACAGATTGGCATGCAGCAGAATCCATGTAGAGTTCTTCAGTGTGGTTCTTGAGCTCTAGGAAGCATTCCCGGTCTCTTAGTACTGTTGGATCTGCACTAGGATGAGAAACTTTCAAGAGGACGGCTTGTGTGTTAGGGGCGTTCTGAGCATTGAAGAGTTGGGAACAGCTAGAGGCCGAGTCATGGGAAGTGAAGGGCTTCTTTTGATAAACCTCTAGAATGTTGTAAGTTGAAACAACTCAGTATCTCCCTTCGAAAGCACCTTTGAGATACAAAAGAGAGAAGGAAACTGCAGGGACAATGCTCTGCGACCCTTTTGAAAATAAGGCTTGAAACGAAACTTTATTTTCCTCTTTGGGATTTAGAGAGTTGTGGGCTCAATTCTCCCCGAGAAACACTGTAGTTGCACATGCTCCCTTCATAGCACAATTGCCTTTGTGATGATAAGTGAGTTTCTAGGCAAGAAACTTGGAGGTTGCCATTCTATGCTAGGTGCTCATCCTTCAGTCATCGTCAGTGAATTGGAGAACCCGTTTGACAGCTAGCCTCAAGCTAACGTTCGTCTTGTATCCTGCCACAGATTGGCATGCAGCAGAATCCATGGAGCGTTCTTCGGTGTGGTTCCTGAGCTCTAGGATGCATTCCGGGTCTCTTAGTACTGGCAGTTCTGCACTAGGATGCGAAAAGTACAAGTAGGACGACCTGTGTGTTTGGGCCTTTCTGAGCAATGCAGCGTTGGGAACAGCTAGATGCCGAGTCATGGGCAGTGAAGGACTTCTTTGGTTAAACCTCTAGATTGTTGCAAGTGGAAACAACTCACGTATCTCCTTTCTAAAGCACCTGGAGGTACAAAAGAGAGAAGGAAACATCAGGGTCAAAGCTCTGTGGGCCCTTTTCAATATAAGGCTTGAAGGGGAACTTGATTTTCCTCATTGGGAGTAAGAGAGTTGCGGGCTCAATTCTCCCTGAATAACACTGTAGTTGCACATGCTCCCTTCATAGCACAATTGCCTACGTGATGACAAGTGAGTTTCTAGGAAAGAAACTTGGAGGTTGCCATTCTTTGCTAGGTGCTCATCCTTCGGTAATCTTCAGTGAATTGGAGAACACGTTTGACCACTAGCCTCAAGCTAACGTTCTTTTTGGATCCTGCCACAGATTGCCATGCAGCAGAATCCATGTCGAGTTCTTCAGTGTGGTTCTTGAGCTCTAGGAAGCATTCCCGGTCTCTTAGTACTGTTGGATGTGCACTAGGATGAGAAACTTTCAAGAGGAAGGCTTGTGTGTTAGGGGAGTTCTGAGCATTGAAGGGTTGGGAACAGCTAGAGGCCGAGTCATGGGAAGTGAAGGGCTTCTTTTGATAAACCTCTAGAATGTTGTAAGTTGAAACAACTCAGTATCTCCCTTCGAAAGCACCTTTGAGATACAAAATAGAGAAGGAAACTGCAGGGACAATGCTCTGCGACCCTTTTGAAAATAAGGCTTGAAACGAAACTTTATTTTCCTCTTTGGGATTTAGAGAGTTGTGGGCTCAATTCTCCCCGAGAAACACTGTAGTTGCACATGCTCCCTTCATAGCACAATTGCCTTTGTGATGATAAGTGAGTTTCTAGGCAAGAAACTTGGAGGTTGCCATTCTATGCTAGGTTCTCATCCTTCAGTCATCGTCAGTGAATTGGAGAACCCGTTTGACAGCTAGCCTCAAGCTAACGTTCCTCTTGTATCCTGCCACAGATTGGCATGCAGCAGAATCCATGGAGCGTTCTTCGGTGTGGTTCCTGAGCTCTAGGATGCATTCCGGGTCTCTTAATACTGGCAGTTCTGCACTAGGATGCGAAAAGTACAAGTAGGACGACCTGTGTGTTTGGGCCTTTCTGAGCAATGCAGCGTTGGGAACAGCTAGATGCCGAGTCATGGGCAGTGAAGGCCTTCTTTGGTTAAACCTCTAGATTGTTGCAAGTGGAAACAACTCACGTATCTCCTTTCTAAAGCACCTGGAGGTACAAAAGAGAGAAGGAAACATCAGGGTCAAAGCTCTGTGGGCCCCTTTTCAAAATAAGGCTTGAAGGGAAACTTGATTTCCCTCGTTGGGAGTAAGAGAGTTGCGGGCTCAATTCTCCCTGAGAAACACTGTAGTTGCACATGCTCCCTTCATAGCACAATTGCCTTTGTGATGCCAAGTGTGTTTCTAGGAAAGGAACTTGGAGGTTGCCATTCTTTGCTAGGTGCTCATCCTTCAGTCATCTTCAGTGATTTGGCGACCCGTTTGAACACTAGCCTCATGCTAGTCTACCTCTTCTATCATGCCACAGATTGGCTTGCAAGTGCATCCATGTAGCCTTGTTCCGTGTGGTTCTTGAGCTCTAGGAAGCATTCCAGGTCTCAGTACTGTCGGATCTGCACTAGGATGAGAAACTTTCAAGAGGACGGCTTGTGTGTTTGGGGTTCGGAGCAGTGCAGCGTTGAGAACAGCTAGATGCCGAGTGTTGGGAAGTGAAAGGCTTCTTGTGATAAACCTCTAGAATGTTGTAAGTTGAAACAACTCAAGTATCTCCCGTCTAAAGCACCGTTGAGGTACAAAATAGAGAAAGAAACAGCAGGGTCGATGCTCTGTGGGTCTTTTGTAAATAAGGCTTGAAAGGAAACTTTAGTTTCATCATTGGGATTTATAGAGTTGCGGGCTGAATTCCCCCTGAGAAACACTGTAGTTGCACATGTTCCCTTCATAGCACAATTGTCTTTGTGATGACAAGTGAGTTTCTAAGAAAGAAACTTGGAGGTTGCCATTCTTTGCTAGGTGCTCATCCTTCAGTCATCTTCAGTGAATTGGAGAACCCGTTTGACCACTAGTCTCAAGCTAACGTTCTTCTTGGATCCTGACACAGATTGGCATGTAGCAGAATCCATGTAGAGTTATTCTGTGTGGTTCCTGAGCTCTAGGAAGCATTCCATGTCTCTTAGTACTGGCGGTCTGCACTAGGATACGAAAAGTACAAGAATGACGGCCTCTGTGTTCGAGCCTTTGTGAGCAAAGCAGCGTCAGGAACAGCTAGATGCCGAGTCATGGGCAGTGAAGGACTTCTTTGGTTAAACCTCTAGATTGTTGCAAGTGGAAACAACTCACGTATCTCCTTTCTAAAGCACCTGGAGGTACAAAAGAGAGAAGGAAACATCAGGGTCAAAGCTCTGTGGGCCCTTTTCAATATAAGGCTTGAAGGGGAACTTGAGTTTCCTCATTGGGAGTAAGAGAGTTGCGGGCTCAATTCTCCCTGAATAACACTGTAGTTGCACATGCTCCCTTCATAGCACAATTGCCTACGTGATGACAAGTGAGTTTCTAGGAAAGAAACTTGGAGGTTGCCATTCTTTGCTAGGTGCTCATCCTTCGGTAATCTTCAGTGAATTGGAGAACCCGTTTGACCACTAGCCTCAAGCTAACGTTCTTCTTGGATCCTGCCACAGATTGGCATGCAGCAGAATCCATGTCGAGTTCTTCAGTGTGGTTCTTGAGCTCTAGGAAGCATTCCCGGTCTCTTAGTACTGTTGGATCTGCACTAGGATGAGAAACTTTCAAGAGGACGTCTTGTGTGTTAGGGGAGTTCTGAGCATTGAAGAGTTGGGAACAGCTAGAGGCCGAGTCATGGGAAGTGAAGGGCTTCTTTTGATAAACCTCTAGAATGTTGTAAGTTGAAACAACTCAGTATCTCCCTTCGAAAGCACCTTTGAGATACAAAATAGAGAAGGAATCTGCAGGGACAATGCTCTGCGACCCTTTTGAAAATAAGGCTTGAAAGGAAACTTTATTTTCCTCTTTGGGATTTAGAGAGTTGTGGGCTCAATTCTCCCCGAGAAACACTATAGTTGCACATGCTCCCTTCATAGCACAATTGCCTTTGTGATGATAAGTGAGTTTCTAGGCAAGAAACTTGGAGGTTGCCATTCTATGCTAGGTGCTCATCCTTCAGTAATCGTCAGTGAATTGGAGAACCCGTTTGACAGCTAGCCTCAAGCTAACGTTCCTCTTGTATCCTGCCACAGATTGGCATGCAGCAGAATCCATGGAGCGTTCTTCGGTGTGGTTCCTGAGCTCTAGGATGCATTCCGGGTCTCTTAGTACTGGCAGTTCTGCACTAGGATGCGAAAAGTACAAGTAGGACGACCTGTGTGTTTGGGCCTTTCTGAGCAATGCAGCGTTGGGAACAGCTAGATGCCGAGTCATGGGCAGTGAAGGCCTTCTTTGGTTAAACCTCTAGATTGTTGCAAGTGGAAACAACTCACGTATCTCCTTTCTAAAGCACCTGGAGGTACAAAAGAGAGAAGGAAACATCAGGGTCAAAGCTCTGTGGGCCCCTTTTCAAAATAAGGCTTGAAGGGAAACTTGATTTCCCTCGTTGGGAGTAAGAGAGTTGCGGGCTCAATTCTCCCTGAGAAACACTATAGTTGCACATGCTCCCTTCATAGCGCAATTGCCTTTGTGATGCCAAGTGTGTTTCTAGGCAAGGAACTTGGAGGTTGCCATTCTTTGCTAGGTGCTCATCCTTCAGTAATCTTCAGTGATTTGGTGACCCGTTTGAACACTAGCCTCATGCTAGTCTACCTCTTCTATCATGCCACAGATTGGCTTGCAAGTGAATCCATGTAGCCTTGTTCCGTGTGGTTCTTGAGCTCTAGGAAGCATTCCAGGTCTCAGTACTGTCGGATCTGCACTAGGATGAGAAACTTTCAAGAGGACGGCTTATGTGTTTGGGGTTCGGAGCAGTGCAGCGTTGAGAACAGCTAGATGCCGAGTGTTGGGAAGTGAAAGGCTTCTTGTGATAAACTTCTAGAATGTTGTAAGTTGAAACAACTCAAGTATCTCCCGTCTAAAGCACCGTTGAGGTACAAAATAGAGAAAGAAACAGCAGGGTCGATGCTCTGCGGGTCTTTTGTAAATAAGGCTTGAAAGGAAACTTTAGTTTCATCATTGGGATTTATAGAGTTGCGGGCTGAATTCCCCCTGAGAAACACTGTAGTTGCACATGTTCCCTTCATAGCACAATTGCCTTTGTGATGACAAGTGAGTTTCTAAGAAAGAAACTTGGAGGTTGCCATTCTTTGCTAGGTGCTCATCCTTCAGTCATCTTCAGTGAATTGGAGAACCCGTTTGACCACTAGTCTCAAGCTAACGTTCTTCTTGGATCCTGACACAGATTGGCATGTAGCAGAATCCATGTAGAGTTATTCTGTGTGGTTCCTGAGCTCTAGGAAGCATTCCATGTCTCTTAGTACTGGCGGTCTGCACTAGGATACGAAAAGTACAAGAATGACGGCCTCTGTGTTCGAGCCTTTGTGAGCAAAGCAGCGTCAGGAACAGCTAGATGCCGAGTCATGGGCAGTGAAGGACTTCTTTGGTTAAACCTCTAGATTGTTGCAAGTGGAAACAACTCACGTATCTCCTTTCTAAAGCACCTGGAGGTACAAAAGAGAGAAGGAAACATCAGGGTCAAAGCTCTGTGGGCCCTTTTCAATATAAGGCTTGAAGGGGAACTTGATTTTCCTCATTGGGAGTAAGAGAGTTGCGGGCTCAATTCTCCCTGAATAACACTGTAGTTGCACGTGCTCCCTTCATAGCACAATTGCCTACGTGATGACAAGTGAGTTTCTAGGAAAGAAACTTGGAGGTTGCCATTCTTTGCTAGGTGCTCATCCTTCGGTAATCTTCAGTGAATTGGAGAACGCGTTTGACCTCTAGCCTCAAGCTAACGTTCTTCTTGGATCCTGCCACAGATTGGCATGCAGCAGAATCCATGTCGAGTTCTTCAGTGTGGTTCTTGAGCTCTAGGAAGCATTCCCGGTCTCTTAGTACTGTTGGATCTGCACTAGGATGGGAAACTTTCAAGAGGACGGCTTGTGTGTTAGGGGAGTTCTGAGCATTGAAGAGTTGGGAACAGCTAGAGGCCGAGTCATGGGAAGTGAAGGGCTTCTTTTGATAAACCTCTAGAATGTTGTAAGTTGAAACAACTCAGTATCTCCCTTCGAAAGCACCTTTGAGATACAAAAGAGAGAAGGAAACTGCAGGGACAATGCTCTGCGACCCTTTTGAAAATAAGGCTTGAAAGGAAACTTTATTTTCCTCTTTGGGATTTAGAGAGTTGTGGGCTCAATTCTCCCCGAGAAACACTGTAGTTGCACATGCTCCCTTCATAGCACAATTGCCTTTGTGATGATAAGTGAGTTTCTAGGCAAGAAACTTGGAGGTTGCCATTCTATGCTAGGTTCTCATCCTTCAGTCATCGTCAGTGAATTGGAGAACCCGTTTGACAGCTAGCCTCAAGCTAACGTTCCTCTTGTATCCTGCCACAGATTGGCATGCAGCAGAATCCATGGAGCGTTCTTCGGTGTGGTTCCTGAGCTCTAGGATGCATTCCGGGTCTCTTAGTACTGGCAGTTCTGCACTAGGATGCGAAAAGTACAAGTAGGACGACCTGTGTGTTTGGGCCTTTCTGAGCAATGCAGCGTTGGGAACAGCTAGATGCCGAGTCATGGGCAGTGAAGGCCTTCTTTGGTTAAACCTCTAGATTGTTGCAAGTGGAAACAACTCACGTATCTCCTTTCTAAAGCACCTGGAGGTACAAAAGAGAGAAGGAAACATCAGGGTCAAAGCTCTGTGGGCCCCTTTTCAAAATAAGGCTTGAAGGGAAACTTGATTTCCCTCGTTGGGAGTAAGAGAGTTGTGGGCTCAATTCTCCCTGAGAAACACTGTAGTTGCACATGCTCCCTTCATAGCACAATTGCCTTTGTGATGCCAAGTGTGTTTCTAGGAAAGGAACTTGGAGGTTGCCATTCTTTGCTAGGTGCTCATCCTTCAGTAATCTTCAGTGATTTGGCGACCCGTTTGAACACTAGCCTCATGCTAGTCTACCTCTTCTATCATGCCACAGATTGGCTTGCAAGTGCATCCATGTAGCCTTGTTCCGTGTGGTTCTTGAGCTCTAGGAAGCATTCCAGGTCTCAGTACTGTCGGATCTGCACTAGGATGAGAAACTTTCAAGAGGACGGCTTGTGTGTTTGGGGTTGGGAGCAGTGCAGCGTTGAGAACAGCTAGATGCCGAGTGTTGGGAAGTGAAAGGCTTCTTGTGATAAACCTCTAGAATGTTGTAAGTTGAAACAACTCAAGTTTCTCCCGTCTAAAGCACCGTTGAGGTACAAAATAGAGAAAGAAACAGCAGGGTCGATGCTCTGTGGGTCTTTTGTAAATAAGGCTTGAAAGGAAACTTTAGTTTCATCATTGGGATTTATAGAGTTGCGGGCTGAATTCCCCCTGAGAAACACTGTAGTTGCACATGTTCCCTTCATAGCACAATTGCCTTTGTGATGACAAGTGAGTTTCTAAGAAAGAAACTTGGAGGTTGCCATTCTTTGCTAGGTGCTCATCCTTCAGTCATCTTCAGTGAATTGGAGAACCCGTTTGACCACTAGTCTCAAGCTAACGTTCTTCTTGGATCCTGACACAGATTGGCATGTAGCAGAATCCATGTAGAGTTATTCTGTGTGGTTCCTGAGCTCTAGGAAGCATTCCATGTCTCTTAGTACTGGCGGTCTGCACTAGGATACGAAAAGTACAAGAATGACGGCCTCTGTGTTCGAGCCTTTGTGAGCAAAGCAGCGTCAGGAACAGCTAGATGCCGAGTCATGGGCAGTGAAGGACTTCTTTGGTTAAACCTCTAGATTGTTGCAAGTGGAAACAACTCACGTATCTCCTTTCTAAAGCACCTGGAGGTACAAAAGAGAGAAGGAAACATCAGGGTCAAAGATCTGTGGGCCCTTTTCAATATAAGGCTTGAAGGGGAACTTGAGTTTCCTCATTGGGAGTAAGAGAGTTGCGGGCTCAATTCTCCCTGAATAACACTGTAGTTGCACATGCTCCCTTCATAGCACAATTGCCTATGTGATGACAAGTGAGTTTCTAGGAAAGAAACTTGGAGGTTGCCATTCTTTGCTAGGTGCTCATCCTTCGGTAATCTTCAGTGAATTGGAGAACCCGTTTGACCACTAGCCTCAAGCTAACGTTCTTCTTGGATCCTGCCACAGATTGGCATGCAGCAGAATCCATGTCGAGTCCTTCAGTGTGGTTCTTGAGCTGTAGGAAACATTCCCGGTCTCTTAGTACTGTTGTATCTGCACTAGGATGAGAAACTTTCAAGAGGACGGCTTGTGTGTTAGGGGAGTTCTGAGCATTGAAGAGTTGGGAACAGCTAGAGGCCGAGTCATGGGAAGTGAAGGGCTTCTTTTGATAAACCTCTAGAATGTTGTAAGTTGAAACAACTCAGTATCTCCCTTCGAAAGCACCTTTGAGATACAAAAGAGAGAAGGAAACTGCAGGGACAATGCTCTGCGACCCTTTTGAAAATAAGGCTTGAAAGGAAACTTTATTTTCCTCTTTGGGATTTAGAGAGTTGTGGGCTCAATTCTCCCCAAGAATCACTGTAGTTGCACATGCTCCCTTCATAGCACAATTGCCTTTGTGATGATAAGTGAGTTTCTAGGCAAGAAACTTGGAGGTTGCCATTCTATGCTAGGTGCTCATCCTTCAGTCATCGTCAGTGAATTGGAGAACCCGTTTGACAGCTAGCCTGAAGCTAACGTTCCTCTTGTATCCTGCCACAGATTGGCATGCAGCAGAATCCATGGAGCGTTCTTCGGTGTGGTTCCTGAGCTCTAGGATGCATTCCGGTTCTCTTAGTACTGGCAGTTCTGCACTAGGATGCGAAAAGTACAAGTAGGACGACCTGTGTGTTTGGGCCTTTCTGAGCAATGCAGCGTTGGGAACAGCTAGATGCCGAGTCATGGGCAGTGAAGGCCTTCTTTGGTTAAACCTCTAGATTGTTGCAAGTGGAAACAACTCACGTATCTCCTTTCTAAAGCACCTGGAGGTACAAAAGAGAGAAGGAAACATCAGGGTCAAAGCTCTGTGGGCCCCTTTTCAAAATAAGGCTTGAAGGGAAACTTGATTTCCCTCGTTGGGAGTAAGAGAGTTGCGGGCTCAATTCTCCCTGAGAAACACTGTAGTTGCACATGCTCCCTTCATAGCACAATTGCCTTTGTGATGCCAAGTGTGTTTCTAGGAAAGGAACTTGGAGGTTGCCATTCTTTGCTAGGTGCTCATCCTTCAGTAATCTTCAGTGATTTGGCGACCCGTTTGAACACTAGCCTCATGCTAGTCTACCTCTTCTATCATGCCACAGATTGGCTTGCAAGTGCATCCATGTAGCCTTGTTCCGTGTGGTTCTTGAGCTCTAGGAAGCATTCCAGGTCTCAGTACTGTCGGATCTGCACTAGGATGAGAAACTTTCAAGAGGACGGCTTGTGTGTTTGGGGTTCGGAGCAGTGCAGCGTTGAGAACAGCTAGATGCCGAGTGTTGGGAAGTGAAAGGCTTCTTGTGATAAACCTCTAGAATGTTGTAAGTTGAAACAACTCAAGTATCTCCCGTCTAAAGCACCGTTGAGGTACAAAATAGAGAAAGAAACAGCAGGGTCGATGCTCTGTGGGTCTTTTGTAAATAAGGCTTGAAAGGAAACTTTAGTTTCATCATTGGGATTTATAGAGTTGCGGGCTGAATTCCCCCTGAGAAACACTGTAGTTGCATATGTTCCCTTCATAGCACAATTGCCTTTGTGATGACAAGTGAGTTCCTAAGAAAGAAACTTGGAGGTTGCCATTCTTTGCTAGGTGCTCATCCTTCAGTCATCTTCAGTGAATTGGAGAACCCGTTTGACCACTAGTCTCAAGCTAACGTTCTTCTTGGATCCTGACACAGATTGGCATGTAGCAGAATCCATGTAGAGTTATTCTGTGTGGTTCCTGAGCTCTAGGAAGCATTCCATGTCTCTTAGTACTGGCGGTCTGCACTAGGATACGAAAAGTACAAGAATGACGGCCTCTGTGTTCGAGCCTTTGTGAGCAAAGCAGCGTCAGGAACAGCTAGATGCCGAGTCATGGGCAGTGAAGGACTTCTTTGGTTAAACCTCTAGATTGTTGCAAGTGGAAACAACTCACGTATCTCCTTTCTAAAGCACCTGGAGGTACAAAAGAGAGAAGGAAACATCAGGGTCAAAGCTCTGTGGGCCCTTTTCAATATAAGGCTTGAAGGGGAACTTGAGTTTCCTCATTGGGAGTAAGAGAGTTGCGGGCTCAATTCTCCCTGAATAACACTGTAGTTGCACATGCTCCCTTCATAGCACAATTGCCTTTGTGATGCCAAGTGTGTTTCTAGGAAAGGAACTTGGAGGTTGCCATTCTTTGCTAGGTGCTCATCCTTCAGTAATCTTCAGTGATTTGGCGACCCGTTTGAACACTAGCCTCATGCTAGTCTACCTCTTCTATCATGCCACAGATTGGCTTGCAAGTGCATCCATGTAGCCTTGTTCCGTGTGGTTCTTGAGCTCTAGGAAGCATTCCAGGTCTCAGTACTGTCGGATCTGCACTAGGATGAGAAACTTTCAAGAGGACGGCTTGTGTGTTTGGGGTTGGGAGCAGTGCAGCGTTGAGAACAGCTAGATGCCGAGTGTTGGGAAGTGAAAGGCTTCTTGTGATAAACCTCTAGAATGTTGTAAGTTGAAACAACTCAAGTTTCTCCCGTCTAAAGCACCGTTGAGGTACAAAATAGAGAAAGAAACAGCAGGGTCGATGCTCTGTGGGTCTTTTGTAAATAAGGCTTGAAAGGAAACTTTAGTTTCATCATTGGGATTTATAGAGTTGCGGGCTGAATTCCCCCTGAGAAACACTGTAGTTGCACATGCTCCCTTCATAGCACAATTGCCTATGTGATGACAAGTGAGTTTCTAGGAAAGAAACTTGGAGGTTGCCATTCTTTGCTAGGTGCTCATCCTTCGGTAATCTTCAGTGAATTGGAGAACCCGTTTGACCACTAGCCTCAAGCTAACGTTCTTCTTGGATCCTGCCACAGATTGGCATGCAGCAGAATCCATGTCGAGTTCTTCAGTGTGGTTCTTGAGCTCTAGGAAGCATTCCCCGTCTCTTAGTACTGTTGGATCTGCACTAGGATGAGAAACTTTCAAGAGGACGTCTTGTGTGTTAGGGGAGTTCTGAGCATTGAAGAGTTGGGAACAGCTAGAGGCCGAGTCATGGGAAGTGAAGGGCTTCTTTTGATAAACCTCTAGAATGTTGTAAGTTGAAACAACTCAGTATCTCCCTTCGAAAGCACCTTTGAGATACAAAATAGAGAAGGAATCTGCAGGGACAATGCTCTGCGACCCTTTTGAAAATAAGGCTTGAAAGGAAACTTTATTTTCCTCTTTGGGATTTAGAGAGTTGTGGGCTCAATTCTCCCCGAGAATCACTATAGTTGCACATGCTCCCTTCATAGCACAATTGCCTTTGTGATGATAAGTGAGTTTCTAGGCAAGAAACTTGGAGGTTGCCATTCTATGCTAGGTGCTCATCCTTCAGTAATCGTCAGTGAATTGGAGAACCCGTTTGACAGCTAGCCTCAAGCTAACGTTCCTCTTGTATCCTGCCACAGATTGGCATGCAGCAGAATCCATGGAGCGTTCTTCGGTGTGGTTCCTGAGCTCTAGGATGCATTCCGGGTCTCTTAGTACTGGCAGTTCTGCACTAGGATGCGAAAAGTACAAGTAGGACGACCTGTGTGTTTGGGCCTTTCTGAGCAATGCAGCGTTGGGAACAGCTAGATGCCGAGTCATGGGCAGTGAAGGCCTTCTTTGGTTAAACCTCTAGATTGTTGCAAGTGGAAACAACTCACGTATCTCCTTTCTAAAGCACCTGGAGGTACAAAAGAGAGAAGGAAACATCAGGGTCAAAGCTCTGTGGGCCCCTTTTCAAAATAAGGCTTGAAGGGAAACTTGATTTCCCTCGTTGGGAGTAAGAGAGTTGCGGGCTCAATTCTCCCTGAGAAACACTGTAGTTGCACATGCTCCCTTCATAGCACAATTACCTTTGTGATGCCAAGTGTGTTTCTAGGAAAGGAACTTGGAGGTTGCCATTCTTTGCTAGGTGCTCATCCTTCAGTAATCTTCAGTGATTTGGTGACCCGTTTGAACACTAGCCTCATGCTAGTCTACCTCTTCTATCATGCCACAGATTGGCTTGCAAGTGAATCCATGTAGCCTTGTTCCGTGTGGTTCTTGAGCTCTAGGAAGCATTCCAGGTCTCAGTACTGTCGGATCTGCACTAGGATGAGAAACTTTCAAGAGGACGGCTTGTGTGTTTGGGGTTCGGAGCAGTGCAGCATTGAGAACAGCTAGATGCCGAGTGTTGGGAAGTGAAAGGCTTCTTGTGATAAACCTCTAGAATGTTGTAAGTTGAAACAACTCAAGTATCTCCCGTCTAAAGCACCGTTGAGGTACAAAATAGAGAAAGAAACAGCAGGGTCGATGCTCTGCGGGTCTTTTGTAAATAAGGCTTGAAAGGAAACTTTAGTTTCATCATTGGGATTTATAGAGTTGCGGGCTGAATTCCCCCTGAGAAACACTGTAGTTGCACATGTTCCCTTCATAGCACAATTGCCTTTGTGATGACAAGTGAGTTTCTAAGAAAGAAACTTGGAGGTTGCCATTCTTTGCTAGGTGCTCATCCTTCAGTCATCTTCAGTGAATTGGAGAACCCGTTTGACCACTAGTCTCAAGTTAACGTTCTTCTTGGATCCTGACACAGATTGGCATGTAGCAGAATCCTTGTAGAGTTATTCTGTGTGGTTCCTGAGCTCTAGGAAGCATTCCATGTCTCTTAGTACTGGCGGTCTGCACTAGGATACGAAAAGTACAAGAATGACGGCCTCTGTGTTCGAGCCTTTGTGAGCAAAGCAGCGTCAGGAACAGCTAGATGCCGAGTCATGGGCAGTGAAGGACTTCTTTGGTTAAACCTCTAGATTGTTGCAAGTGGAAACAACTCACGTATCTCCTTTCTAAAGCACCTGGAGGTACAAAAGAGAGAAGGAAACATCAGGGTCAAAGCTCTGTGGGCCCTTTTCAATATAAGGCTTGAAGGGGAACTTGAGTTTCCTCATTGGGAGTAAGAGAGTTGCGGGCTCAATTCTCCCTGAATAACACTGTAGTTGCACATGCTCCCTTCATAGCACAATTGCCTATGTGATGACAAGTGAGTTTCTAGGAAAGAAACTTGGAGGTTGCCATTCTTTGCTAGGTGCTCATCCTTCGGTAATCTTCAGTGAATTGGAGAACCCGTTTGACCACTAGCCTCAAGCTAACGTTCTTCTTGGATCCTGCCACAGATTGGCATGCAGCAGAATCCATGTCGAGTTCTTCAGTGTGGTTCTTGAGCTGTAGGAAGCATTCCCGGTCTCTTAGTACTGTTGTATCTGCACTAGGATGAGAAACTTTCAAGAGGACGGCTTGTGTGTTAGGGGAGTTCTGAGCATTGAAGAGTTGGGAACAGCTAGAGGCCGAGTCATGGGAAGTGAAGGGCTTCTTTTGATAAACCTCTAGAATGTTGTAAGTTGAAACAACTCAGTATCTCCCTTCGAAAGCACCTTTGAGATACAAAAGAGAGAAGGAAACTGCAGGGACAATGCTCTGCGACCCTTTTGAAAATAAGGCTTGAAAGGAAACTTTATTTTCCTCTTTGGGATTTAGAGAGTTGTGGGCTCAATTCTCCCCGAGAATCACTGTAGTTGCACATGCTCCCTTCATAGCACAATTGCCTTTGTGATGATAAGTGAGTTTCTAGGCAAGAAACTTGGAGGTTGCCATTCTATGCTAGGTGCTCATCCTTCAGTCATCGTCAGTGAATTGGAGAACCCGTTTGACAGCTAGCCTCAAGCTAACGTTCCTCTTGTATCCTGCCACAGATTGGCATGCAGCAGAATCCATGGAGCGTTCTTCGGTGTGGTTCCTGAGCTCTAGGATGCATTCCGGGTCTCTTAGTACTGGCAGTTCTGCACTAGGATGCGAAAAGTACAAGTAGGACGACCTGTGTGTTTGGGCCTTTCTGAGCAATGCAGCGTTGGGAACAGCTAGATGCCGAGTCATGGGCAGTGAAGGCCTTCTTTGGTTAAACCTCTAGATTGTTGCAAGTGGAAACAACTCACGTATCTCCTTTCTAAAGCACCTGGAGGTACAAAAGAGAGAAGGAAACATCAGGGTCAAAGCTCTGTGGGCCCCTTTTCAAAATAAGGCTTGAAGGGAAACTTGATTTCCCTCGTTGGGAGTAAGAGAGTTGCGGGCTCAATTCTCCCTGAGAAACACTGTAGTTGCACATGCTCCCTTCATAGCACAATTGCCTTTGTGATGCCAAGTGTGTTTCTAGGAAAGGAACTTGGAGGTTGCCATTCTTTGCTAGGTGCTCATCCTTCAGTAATCTTCAGTGATTTGGCGACCCGTTTGAACACTAGCCTCATGCTAGTCTACCTCTTCTATCATGCCACAGATTGGCTTGCAAGTGAATCCATGTAGCCTTGTTCCGTGTGGTTCTTGAGCTCTAGGAAGCATTCCAGGTCTCAGTACTGTCGGATCTGCACTAGGATGAGAAACTTTCAAGAGGACGGCTTGTGTGTTTGGGGTTCGGAGCAGTGCAGCGTTGAGAACAGCTAGATGCCGAGTGTTGGGAAGTGAAAGTCTTCTTGTGATAAACCTCTAGAATGTTGTAAGTTGAAACAACTCAAGTATCTCCCGTCTAAAGCACCGTTGAGGTACAAAATAGAGAAAGAAACAGCAGGGTCGATGCTCTGCGGGTCTTTTGTAAATAAGGCTTGAAAGGAAACTTTAGTTTCATCATTGGGATTTATAGAGTTGCGGGCTGAATTCCCCCTGAGAAACACTGTAGTTGCACATGTTCCCTTCATAGCACAATTGCCTTTGTGATGACAAGTGAGTTTCTAAGAAAGAAACTTGGAGGTTGCCATTCTTTGCTAGGTGCTCATCCTTCAGTCATCTTCAGTGAATTGGAGAACCCGTTTGACCACTAGTCTCAAGCTAACGTTCTTCTTGGATCCTGACAGATTGGCATGTAGCAGAATCCATGTAGAGTTATTCTGTGTGGTTCCTGAGCTCTAGGAAGCATTCCATGTCTCTTAGTACTGGCGGTCTGCACTAGGATACGAAAAGTACAAGAATGACGGCCTCTGTGTTCGAGCCTTTGTGAGCAAAGCAGCGTCAGGAACAGCTAGATGCCGAGTCATGGGCAGTGAAGGACTTCTTTGGTTAAACCTCTAGATTGTTGCAAGTGGAAACAACTCACGTATCTCCTTTCTAAAGCACCTGGAGGTACAAAAGAGAGAAGGAAACATCAGGGTCAAAGCTCTGTGGGCCCTTTTCAATATAAGGCTTGAAGGGGAACTTGATTTTCCTCATTGGGAGTAAGAGAGTTGCGGGCTCAATTCTCCCTGAATAACACTGTAGTTGCACATGCTCCCTTCATAGCACAATTGCCTACGTGATGACAAGTGAGTTTCTAGGAAAGAAACTTGGAGGTTGCCATTCTTTGCTAGGTGCTCATCCTTCGGTAATCTTCAGTGAATTGGAGAACCCGTTTGACCACTAGCCTCAAGCTAACGTTCTTCTTGGATCCTGCCACAGATTGGCATGCAGCAGAATCCATGTCGAGTTCTTCAGTGTGGTTCTTGAGCTCTAGAAAGCATTCCCAGTCTCTTAGTACTGTTGGATCTGCACTAGGATGAGAAACTTTCAAGAGGACGGCTTGTGTGTTAGGGGAGTTCTGAGCATTGAAGAGTTGGGAACAGCTAGAGGCCGAGTCATGGGAAGTGAAGGGCTTCTTTTGATAAACCTCTAGAATGTTGTAAGTTGAAACAACTCAGTATCTCCCTTCGAAAGCACCTTTGAGATACAAAATAGAGAAGGAAACTGCAGGGACAATGCTCTGCGACCCTTTTGAAAATAAGGCTTGAAAGGAAACTTTATTTTCCTCTTTGGGATTTAGAGAGTTGTGGGCTCAATTCTCCCCGAGAAACACTGTAGTTGCACATGCTCCCTTCATAGCACAATTGCCTTTGTGATGATAAGTGAGTTTCTAGGCAAGAAACTTGGAGTTTGCCATTCTATGCTAGGTGCTCATCCTTCAGTCATCGTCAGTGAATTGGAGAACCCGTTTGACAGCTAGCCTCAAGCTAACGTTCCTCTTGTATCCTGCCAGAGATTGGCATGCAGCAGAATCCATGGAGCGTTCTTCGGTGTGGTTCCTGAGCTCTAGGATGCATTCCGGGTCTCTTAGTACTGGCAGTTCTGCACTAGGATGCGAAAAGTACAAGTAGGACGACCTGTGTGTTTGGGCCTTTCTGAGCAATGCAGCGTTGGGAACAGCTAGATGCCGAGTCATGGGCAGTGAAGGCCTTCTTTGGTTAAACCTCTAGATTGTTGCAAGTGGAAACAACTCACGTATCTCCTTTCTAAAGCACCTGGAGGTACAAAAGAGAGAAGGAAACATCAGGGTCAAAGCTCTGTGGGCCCGTTTTCAAAATAAGGCTTGAAGGGAAACTTGATTTCCCTCGTTGGGAGTAAGAGAGTTGCGGGCTCAATTCTCCCTGAGAAACACTGTAGTTGCACATGCTCCCTTCATAGCACAATTGCCTTTGTGATGCCAAGTGTGTTTCTAGGAAAGGAACTTGGAGGTTGCCATTCTTTGCTAGGTGCTCATCCTTCAGTAATCTTCAGTGATTTGGCGACCCGTTTGAACACTAGCCTCATGCTAGTCTACCTCTTCTATCATGCCACAGATTGGCTTGCAAGTGAATCCATGTAGCCTTGTTCCGTGTGGTTCTTGAGCTCTAGGAAGCATTCCAGGTCTCAGTACTGTCGGATCTGCACTAGGATGAGAAACTTTCAAGAGGACGGCTTGTGTGTTTGGGGTTCGGAGCAGTGCAGCGTTGAGAACAGCTAGATGCCGAGTGTTGGGAAGTGAAAGGCTTCTTGTGATAAACCTCTAGAATGTTGTAAGTTGAAACAACTCAAGTATCTCCCGTCTAAAGCACCGTTGAGGTACAAAATAGAGAAAGAAACAGCAGGGTCGATGCTCTGCGGGTCTTTTGTAAATAAGGCTTGAAAGGAAACTTTAGTTTCATCATTGGGATTTATAGAGTTGCGGGCTGAATTCCCCCTGAGAAACACTGTAGTTGCACATGTTCCCTTCATAGCACAATTGCCTTTGTGATGACAAGTGAGTTTCTAAGAAAGAAACTTGGAGGTTGCCATTCTTTGCTAGGTGCTCATCCTTCAGTCATCTTCAGTGAATTGGAGAACCCGTTTGACCACTAGTCTCAAGCTAACGTTCTTCTTGGATCCTGACAGATTGGCATGTAGCAGAATCCATGTAGAGTTATTCTGTGTGGTTCCTGAGCTCTAGGAAGCATTCCATGTCTCTTAGTACTGGCGGTCTGCACTAGGATACGAAAAGTACAAGAATGACGGCCTCTGTGTTCGAGCCTTTGTGAGCAAAGCAGCGTCAGGAACAGCTAGATGCCGAGTCATGGGCAGTGAAGGACTTCTTTGGTTAAACCTCTAGATTGTTGCAAGTGGAAACAACTCACGTATCTCCTTTCTAAAGCACCTGGAGGTACAAAAGAGAGAAGGAAACATCAGGGTCAAAGCTCTGTGGGCCCTTTTCAATATAAGGCTTGAAGGGGAACTTGATTTTCCTCATTGGGAGTAAGAGAGTTGCGGGCTCAATTCTCCCTGAATAACACTGTAGTTGCACGTGCTCCCTTCATAGCACAATTGCCTACGTGATGACAAGTGAGTTTCTAGGAAAGAAACTTGGAGGTTGCCATTCTTTGCTAGGTGCTCATCCTTCGGTAATCTTCAGTGAATTGGAGAACCCGTTTGACCTCTAGCCTCAAGCTAACGTTCTTCTTGGATCCTGCCACAGATTGGCATGCAGCAGAATCCATGTCGAGTTCTTCAGTGTGGTTCTTGAGCTCTAGGAAGCATTCCCGGTCTCTTAGTACTGTTGGATCTGCACTAGGATGAGAAACTTTCAAGAGGACGGCTTGTGTGTTAGGGGAGTTCTGAGCATTGAAGAGTTGGGAACAGCTAGAGGCCGAGTCATGGGAAGTGAAGGGCTTCTTTTGATAAACCTCTAGAATGTTGTAAGTTGAAACAACTCAGTATCTCCCTTCGAAAGCAACTTTGAGATACAAAAGAGAGAAGGAAACTGCAGGGACAATGCTCTGCGACCCTTTTGAAAATAAGGCTTGAAAGGAAACTTTATTTTCCTCTTTGGGATTTAGAGAGTTGTGGGCTCAATTCTCCCCGAGAAACACTGTAGTTGCACATGCTCCCTTCATAGCACAATTGCCTTTGTGATGATAAGTGAGTTTCTAGGCAAGAAACTTGGAGGTTGCCATTCTATGCTAGGTTCTCATCCTTCAGTCATCGTCAGTGAATTGGAGAACCCGTTTGACAGCTAGCCTCAAGCTAACGTTCCTCTTGTATCCTGCCACAGATTGGCATGCAGCAGAATCCATGGAGCGTTCTTCGGTGTGGTTCCTGAGCTCTAGGATGCATTCCGGGTCTCTTAATACTGGCAGTTCTGCACTAGGATGCGAAAAGTACAAGTAGGACGACCTGTGTGTTTGGGCCTTTCTGAGCAATGCAGCGTTGGGAACAGCTAGATGCCGAGTCATGGGCAGTGAAGGCCTTCTTTGGTTAAACCTCTAGATTGTTGCAAGTGGAAACAACTCACGTATCTCCTTTCTAAAGCACCTGGAGGTACAAAAGAGAGAAGGAAACATCAGGGTCAAAGCTCTGTGGGCCCCTTTTCAAAATAAGGCTTGAAGGGAAACTTGATTTCCCTCGTTGGGAGTAAGAGAGTTGCGGGCTCAATTCTCCCTGAGAAACACTGTAGTTGCACATGCTCCCTTCATAGCACAATTGCCTTTGTGATGCCAAGTGTGTTTCTAGGAAAGGAACTTGGAGGTTGCCATTCTTTGCTAGGTGCTCATCCTTCAGTCATCTTCAGTGATTTGGCGACCCGTTTGAACACTAGCCTCATGCTAGTCTACCTCTTCTATCATGCCACAGATTGGCTTGCAAGTGCATCCATGTAGCCTTGTTCCGTGTGGTTCTTGAGCTCTAGGAAGCATTCCAGGTCTCAGTACTGTCGGATCTGCACTAGGATGAGAAACTTTCAAGAGGACGGCTTGTGTGTTTGGGGTTCGGAGCAGTGCAGCGTTGAGAACAGCTAGATGCCGAGTGTTGGGAAGTGAAAGGCTTCTTGTGATAAACCTCTAGAATGTTGTAAGTTGAAACAACTCAAGTATCTCCCGTCTAAAGCACCGTTGAGGTACAAAATAGAGAAAGAAACAGCAGGGTCGATGCTCTGTGGGTCTTTTGTAAATAAGGCTTGAAAGGAAACTTTAGTTTCATCATTGGGATTTATAGAGTTGCGGGCTGAATTCCCCCTGAGAAACACTGTAGTTGCACATGTTCCCTTCATAGCACAATTGTCTTTGTGATGACAAGTGAGTTTCTAAGAAAGAAACTTGGAGGTTGCCATTCTTTGCTAGGTGCTCATCCTTCAGTCATCTTCAGTGAATTGGAGAACCCGTTTGACCACTAGTCTCAAGCTAACGTTCTTCTTGGATCCTGACACAGATTGGCATGTAGCAGAATCCATGTAGAGTTATTCTGTGTGGTTCCTGAGCTCTAGGAAGCATTCCATGTCTCTTAGTACTGGCGGTCTGCACTAGGATACGAAAAGTACAAGAATGACGGCCTCTGTGTTCGAGCCTTTGTGAGCAAAGCAGCGTCAGGAACAGCTAGATGCCGAGTCATGGGCAGTGAAGGACTTCTTTGGTTAAACCTCTAGATTGTTGCAAGTGGAAACAACTCACGTATCTCCTTTCTAAAACACCTGGAGGTACAAAAGAGAGAAGGAAACATCAGGGTCAAAGCTCTGTGGGCCCTTTTCAATATAAGGCTTGAAGGGGAACTTGAGTTTCCTCATTGGGAGTAAGAGAGTTGCGGGCTCAATTCTCCCTGAATAACACTGTAGTTGCACATGCTCCCTTCATAGCACAATTGCCTACGTGATGACAAGTGAGTTTCTAGGAAAGAAACTTGGAGGTTGCCATTCTTTGCTAGGTGCTCATCCTTCGGTAATCTTCAGTGAATTGGAGAACCCGTTTGACCACTAGCCTCAAGCTAACGTTCTTCTTGGATCCTGCCACAGATTGGCATGCAGCAGAATCCATGTCGAGTTCTTCAGTGTGGTTCTTGAGCTCTAGGAAGCATTCCCGGTCTCTTAGTACTGTTGGATCTGCACTAGGATGGGAAACTTTCAAGAGGACGGCTTGTGTGTTAGGGGAGTTCTGAGCATTGAAGAGTTGGGAACAGCTAGAGGCCGAGTCATGGGAAGTGAAGGGCTTCTTTTGATAAACCTCTAGAATGTTGTAAGTTGAAACAACTCAGTATCTCCCTTCGAAAGCACCTTTGAGATACAAAAGAGAGAAGGAAACTGCAGGGACAATGCTCTGCGACCCTTTTGAAAATAAGGCTTGAAAGGAAACTTTATTTTCCTCTTTGGGATTTAGAGAGTTGTGGGCTCAATTCTCCCCGAGAAACACTGTAGTTGCACATGCTCCCTTCATAGCACAATTGCCTTTGTGATGATAAGTGAGTTTCTAGGCAAGAAACTTGGAGGTTGCCATTCTATGCTAGGTTCTCATCCTTCAGTCATCGTCAGTGAATTGGAGAACCCGTTTGACAGCTAGCCTCAAGCTAACGTTCCTCTTGTATCCTGCCACAGATTGGCATGCAGCAGAATCCATGGAGCGTTCTTCGGTGTGGTTCCTGAGCTCTAGGATGCATTCCGGGTCTCTTAGTACTGGCAGTTCTGCACTAGGATGCGAAAAGTACAAGTAGGACGACCTGTGTGTTTGGGCCTTTCTGAGCAATGCAGCGTTGGGAACAGCTAGATGCCGAGTCATGGGCAGTGAAGGCCTTCTTTGGTTAAACCTCTAGATTGTTGCAAGTGGAAACAACTCACGTATCTCCTTTCTAAAGCACCTGGAGGTACAAAAGAGAGAAGGAAACATCAGGGTCAAAGCTCTGTGGGCCCCTTTTCAAAATAAGGCTTGAAGGGAAACTTGATTTCCCTCGTTGGGAGTAAGAGAGTTGCGGGCTCAATTCTCCCTGAGAAACACTGTAGTTGCACATGCTCCCTTCATAGCACAATTGCCTTTGTGATGCCAAGTGTGTTTCTAGGAAAGGAACTTGGAGGTTGCCATTCTTTGCTAGGTGCTCATCCTTCAGTAATCTTCAGTGATTTGGCGACCCGTTTGAACACTAGCCTCATGCTAGTCTACCTCTTCTATCATGCCACAGATTGGCTTGCAAGTGCATCCATGTAGCCTTGTTCCGTGTGGTTCTTGAGCACTAGGAAGCATTCCAGGTCTCAGTACTGTCGGATCTGCACTAGGATGAGAAACTTTCAAGAGGACGGCTTGTGTGTTTGGGGTTGGGAGCAGTGCAGCGTTGAGAACAGCTAGATGCCGAGTGTTGGGAAGTGAAAGGCTTCTTGTGATAAACCTCTAGAATGTTGTAAGTTGAAACAACTCAAGTTTCTCCCGTCTAAAGCACCGTTGAGGTACAAAATAGAGAAAGAAACAGCAGGGTCGATGCTCTGTGGGTCTTTTGTAAATAAGGCTTGAAAGGAAACTTTAGTTTCATCATTGGGATTTATAGAGTTGCGGGCTGAATTCCCCCTGAGAAACACTGTAGTTGCACATGTTCCCTTCATAGCACAATTGCCTTTGTGATGACAAGTGAGTTTCTAAGAAAGAAACTTGGAGGTTGCCATTCTTTGCTAGGTGCTCATCCTTCAGTCATCTTCAGTGAATTGGAGAACCCGTTTGACCACTAGTCTCAAGCTAACGTTCTTCTTGGATCCTGACACAGATTGGCATGTAGCAGAATCCATGTAGAGTTATTCTGTGTGGTTCCTGAGCTCTAGGAAGCATTCCATGTCTCTTAGTACTGGCGGTCTGCACTAGGATACGAAAAGTACAAGAATGACGGCCTCTGTGTTCGAGCCTTTGTGAGCAAAGCAGCGTCAGGAACAGCTAGATGCCGAGTCATGGGCAGTGAAGGACTTCTTTGGTTAAACCTCTAGATTGTTGCAAGTGGAAACAACTCACGTATCTCCTTTCTAAAGCACCTGGAGGTACAAAAGAGAGAAGGAAACATCAGGGTCAAAGATCTGTGGGCCCTTTTCAATATAAGGCTTGAAGGGGAACTTGAGTTTCCTCATTGGGAGTAAGAGAGTTGCGGGCTCAATTCTCCCTGAATAACACTGTAGTTGCACATGCTCCCTTCATAGCACAATTGCCTATGTGATGACAAGTGAGTTTCTAGGAAAGAAACTTGGAGGTTGCCATTCTTTGCTAGGTGCTCATCCTTCGGTAATCTTCAGTGAATTGGAGAACCCGTTTGACCACTAGCCTCAAGCTAACGTTCTTCTTGGATCCTGCCACAGATTGGCATGCAGCAGAATCCATGTCGAGTTCTTCAGTGTGGTTCTTGAGCTGTAGGAAGCATTCCCGGTCTCTTAGTACTGTTGTATCTGCACTAGGATGAGAAACTTTCAAGAGGACGGCTTGTGTGTTAGGGGAGTTCTGAGCATTGAAGAGTTGGGAACAGCTAGAGGCCGAGTCATGGGAAGTGAAGGGCTTCTTTTGATAAACCTCTAGAATGTTGTAAGTTGAAACAACTCAGTATCTCCCTTCGAAAGCACCTTTGAGATACAAAAGAGAGAAGGAAACTGCAGGGACAATGCTCTGCGACCCTTTTGAAAATAAGGCTTGAAAGGAAACTTTATTTTCCTCTTTGGGATTTAGAGAGTTGTGGGCTCAATTCTCCCCAAGAATCACTGTAGTTGCACATGCTCCCTTCATAGCACAATTGCCTTTGTGATGATAAGTGAGTTTCTAGGCAAGAAACTTGGAGGTTGCCATTCTATGCTAGGTGCTCATCCTTCAGTCATCGTCAGTGAATTGGAGAACCCGTTTGACAGCTAGCCTGAAGCTAACGTTCCTCTTGTATCCTGCCACAGATTGGCATGCAGCAGAATCCATGGAGCGTTCTTCGGTGTGGTTCCTGAGCTCTAGGATGCATTCCGGTTCTCTTAGTACTGGCAGTTCTGCACTAGGATGCGAAAAGTACAAGTAGGACGACCTGTGTGTTTGGGCCTTTCTGAGCAATGCAGCGTTGGGAACAGCTAGATGCCGAGTCATGGGCAGTGAAGGCCTTCTTTGGTTAAACCTCTAGATTGTTGCAAGTGGAAACAACTCACGTATCTCCTTTCTAAAGCACCTGGAGGTACAAAAGAGAGAAGGAAACATCAGGGTCAAAGCTCTGTGGGCCCCTTTTCAAAATAAGGCTTGAAGGGAAACTTGATTTCCCTCGTTGGGAGTAAGAGAGTTGCGGGCTCAATTCTCCCTGAGAAACACTGTAGTTGCACATGCTCCCTTCATAGCACAATTGCCTTTGTGATGCCAAGTGTGTTTCTAGGAAAGGAACTTGGAGGTTGCCATTCTTTGCTAGGTGCTCATCCTTCAGTAATCTTCAGTGATTTGGCGACCCGTTTGAACACTAGCCTCATGCTAGTCTACCTCTTCTATCATGCCACAGATTGGCTTGCAAGTGCATCCATGTAGCCTTGTTCCGTGTGGTTCTTGAGCTCTAGGAAGCATTCCAGGTCTCAGTACTGTCGGATCTGCACTAGGATGAGAAACTTTCAAGAGGACGGCTTGTGTGTTTGGGGTTCGGAGCAGTGCAGCGTTGAGAACAGCTAGATGCCGAGTGTTGGGAAGTGAAAGGCTTCTTGTGATAAACCTCTAGAATGTTGTAAGTTGAAACAACTCAAGTATCTCCCGTCTAAAGCACCGTTGAGGTACAAAATAGAGAAAGAAACAGCAGGGTCGATGCTCTGTGGGTCTTTTGTAAATAAGGCTTGAAAGGAAACTTTAGTTTCATCATTGGGATTTATAGAGTTGCGGGCTGAATTCCCCCTGAGAAACACTGTAGTTGCATATGTTCCCTTCATAGCACAATTGCCTTTGTGATGACAAGTGAGTTCCTAAGAAAGAAACTTGGAGGTTGCCATTCTTTGCTAGGTGCTCATCCTTCAGTCATCTTCAGTGAATTGGAGAACCCGTTTGACCACTAGTCTCAAGCTAACGTTCTTCTTGGATCCTGACACAGATTGGCATGTAGCAGAATCCATGTAGAGTTATTCTGTGTGGTTCCTGAGCTCTAGGAAGCATTCCATGTCTCTTAGTACTGGCGGTCTGCACTAGGATACGAAAAGTACAAGAATGACGGCCTCTGTGTTCGAGCCTTTGTGAGCAAAGCAGCGTCAGGAACAGCTAGATGCCGAGTCATGGGCAGTGAAGGACTTCTTTGGTTAAACCTCTAGATTGTTGCAAGTGGAAACAACTCACGTATCTCCTTTCTAAAACACCTGGAGGTACAAAAGAGAGAAGGAAACATCAGGGTCAAAGCTCTGTGGGCCCTTTTCAATATAAGGCTTGAAGGGGAACTTGAGTTTCCTCATTGGGAGTAAGAGAGTTGCGGGCTCAATTCTCCCTGAATAACACTGTAGTTGCACATGCTCCCTTCATAGCACAATTGCCTACGTGATGACAAGTGAGTTTCTAGGAAAGAAACTTGGAGGTTGCCATTCTTTGCTAGGTGCTCATCCTTCGGTAATCTTCAGTGAATTGGAGAACCCGTTTGACCACTAGCCTCAAGCTAACGTTCTTCTTGGATCCTGCCACAGATTGGCATGCAGCAGAATCCATGTCGAGTTCTTCAGTGTGGTTCTTGAGCTCTAGGAAGCATTCCCGGTCTCTTAGTACTGTTGGATCTGCACTAGGATGAGAAACTTTCAAGAGGACGTCTTGTGTGTTAGGGGAGTTCTGAGCATTGAAGAGTTGGGAACAGCTAGAGGCCGAGTCATGGGAAGTGAAGGGCTTCTTTTGATAAACCTCTAGAATGTTGTAAGTTGAAACAACTCAGTATCTCCCTTCGAAAGCACCTTTGAGATACAAAATAGAGAAGGAATCTGCAGGGACAATGCTCTGCGACCCTTTTGAAAATAAGGCTTGAAAGGAAACTTTATTTTCCTCTTTGGGATTTAGAGAGTTGTGGGCTCAATTCTCCCCGAGAATCACTATAGTTGCACATGCTCCCTTCATAGCACAATTGCCTTTGTGATGATAAGTGAGTTTCTAGGCAAGAAACTTGGAGGTTGCCATTCTATGCTAGGTGCTCATCCTTCAGTAATCGTCAGTGAATTGGAGAACCCGTTTGACAGCTAGCCTCAAGCTAACGTTCCTCTTGTATCCTGCCACAGATTGGCATGCAGCAGAATCCATGGAGCGTTCTTCGGTGTGGTTCCTGAGCTCTAGGATGCATTCCGGGTCTCTTAGTACTGGCAGTTCTGCACTAGGATGCGAAAAGTACAAGTAGGACGACCTGTGTGTTTGGGCCTTTCTGAGCAATGCAGCGTTGGGAACAGCTAGATGCCGAGTCATGGGCAGTGAAGGCCTTCTTTGGTTAAACCTCTAGATTGTTGCAAGTGGAAACAACTCACGTATCTCCTTTCTAAAGCACCTGGAGGTACAAAAGAGAGAAGGAAACATCAGGGTCAAAGCTCTGTGGGCCCCTTTTCAAAATAAGGCTTGAAGGGAAACTTGATTTCCCTCGTTGGGAGTAAGAGAGTTGCGGGCTCAATTCTCCCTGAGAAACACTGTAGTTGCACATGCTCCCTTCATAGCACAATTACCTTTGTGATGCCAAGTGTGTTTCTAGGAAAGGAACTTGGAGGTTGCCATTCTTTGCTAGGTGCTCATCCTTCAGTAATCTTCAGTGATTTGGTGACCCGTTTGAACACTAGCCTCATGCTAGTCTACCTCTTCTATCATGCCACAGATTGGCTTGCAAGTGAATCCATGTAGCCTTGTTCCGTGTGGTTCTTGAGCTCTAGGAAGCATTCCAGGTCTCAGTACTGTCGGATCTGCACTAGGATGAGAAACTTTCAAGAGGACGGCTTGTGTGTTTGGGGTTCGGAGCAGTGCAGCATTGAGAACAGCTAGATGCCGAGTGTTGGGAAGTGAAAGGCTTCTTGTGATAAACCTCTAGAATGTTGTAAGTTGAAACAACTCAAGTATCTCCCGTCTAAAGCACCGTTGAGGTACAAAATAGAGAAAGAAACAGCAGGGTCGATGCTCTGCGGGTCTTTTGTAAATAAGGCTTGAAAGGAAACTTTAGTTTCATCATTGGGATTTATAGAGTTGCGGGCTGAATTCCCCCTGAGAAACACTGTAGTTGCACATGTTCCCTTCATAGCACAATTGCCTTTGTGATGACAAGTGAGTTTCTAAGAAAGAAACTTGGAGGTTGCCATTCTTTGCTAGGTGCTCATCCTTCAGTCATCTTCAGTGAATTGGAGAACCCGTTTGACCACTAGTCTCAAGTTAACGTTCTTCTTGGATCCTGACACAGATTGGCATGTAGCAGAATCCTTGTAGAGTTATTCTGTGTGGTTCCTGAGCTCTAGGAAGCATTCCATGTCTCTTAGTACTGGCGGTCTGCACTAGGATACGAAAAGTACAAGAATGACGGCCTCTGTGTTCGAGCCTTTGTGAGCAAAGCAGCGTCAGGAACAGCTAGATGCCGAGTCATGGGCAGTGAAGGACTTCTTTGGTTAAACCTCTAGATTGTTGCAAGTGGAAACAACTCACGTATCTCCTTTCTAAAGCACCTGGAGGTACAAAAGAGAGAAGGAAACATCAGGGTCAAAGCTCTGTGGGCCCTTTTCAATATAAGGCTTGAAGGGGAACTTGAGTTTCCTCATTGGGAGTAAGAGAGTTGCGGGCTCAATTCTCCCTGAATAACACTGTAGTTGCACATGCTCCCTTCATAGCACAATTGCCTATGTGATGACAAGTGAGTTTCTAGGAAAGAAACTTGGAGGTTGCCATTCTTTGCTAGGTGCTCATCCTTCGGTAATCTTCAGTGAATTGGAGAACCCGTTTGACCACTAGCCTCAAGCTAACGTTCTTCTTGGATCCTGCCACAGATTGGCATGCAGCAGAATCCATGTCGAGTTCTTCAGTGTGGTTCTTGAGCTGTAGGAAGCATTCCCGGTCTCTTAGTACTGTTGTATCTGCACTAGGATGAGAAACTTTCAAGAGGACGGCTTGTGTGTTAGGGGAGTTCTGAGCATTGAAGAGTTGGGAACAGCTAGAGGCCGAGTCATGGGAAGTGAAGGGCTTCTTTTGATAAACCTCTAGAATGTTGTAAGTTGAAACAACTCAGTATCTCCCTTCGAAAGCACCTTTGAGATACAAAAGAGAGAAGGAAACTGCAGGGACCATGCTCTGCGACCCTTTTGAAAATAAGGCTTGAAAGGAAACTTTATTTTCCTCTTTGGGATTTAGAGAGTTGTGGGCTCAATTCTCCCCGAGAATCACTGTAGTTGCACATGCTCCCTTCATAGCACAATTGCCTTTGTGATGATAAGTGAGTTTCTAGGCAAGAAACTTGGAGGTTGCCATTCTATGCTAGGTGCTCATCCTTCAGTCATCGTCAGTGAATTGGAGAACCCGTTTGACAGCTAGCCTCAAGCTAACGTTCCTCTTGTATCCTGCCACAGATTGGCATGCAGCAGAATCCATGGAGCGTTCTTCGGTGTGGTTCCTGAGCTCTAGGATGCATTCCGGGTCTCTTAGTACTGGCAGTTCTGCACTAGGATGCGAAAAGTACAAGTAGGACGACCTGTGTGTTTGGGCCTTTCTGAGCAATGCAGCGTTGGGAACAGCTAGATGCCGAGTCATGGGCAGTGAAGGCCTTCTTTGGTTAAACCTCTAGATTGTTGCAAGTGGAAACAACTCACGTATCTCCTTTCTAAAGCACCTGGAGGTACAAAAGAGAGAAGGAAACATCAGGGTCAAAGCTCTGTGGGCCCCTTTTCAAAATAAGGCTTGAAGGGAAACTTGATTTCCCTCGTTGGGAGTAAGAGAGTTGCGGGCTCAATTCTCCCTGAGAAACACTGTAGTTGCACATGCTCCCTTCATAGCACAATTGCCTTTGTGATGCCAAGTGTGTTTCTAGGAAAGGAACTTGGAGGTTGCCATTCTTTGCTAGGTGCTCATCCTTCAGTAATCTTCAGTGATTTGGTGACCCGTTTGAACACTAGCCTCATGCTAGTCTACCTCTTCTATCATGCCACAGATTGGCTTGCAAGTGAATCCATGTAGCCTTGTTCCGTGTGGTTCTTGAGCTCTAGGAAGCATTCCAGGTCTCAGTACTGTCGGATCTGCACTAGGATGAGAAACTTTCAAGAGGACGGCTTGTGTGTTTGGGGTTCGGAGCAGTGCAGCGTTGAGAACAGCTAGATGCCGAGTGTTGGGAAGTGAAAGCCTTCTTGTGATAAACATCTAGAATGTTGTAAGTTGAAACAACTCAAGTATCTCCCGTCTCAAGCACCGTTGAGGTACAAAATAGAGAATGAAACAGCAGGGTCGATGCTCTGCGGGTCTTTTGTAAATAAGGCTTGAAAGGAAACTTTAGTTTCATCATTGGGATTTATAGAGTTGCGGGCTGAATTCCCCCTGAGAAACACTGTAGTTGCACATGTTCCCTTCATAGCACAATTGCCTTTGTGATGACAAGTGAGTTTCTAAGAAAGAAATTTGGAGGTTGCCATTCTTTGCTAGGTGCTCATCCTTCAGTCATCTTCAGTGAATTGGAGAACCCGTTTGACCGCTAGTCTCAAGCTAACGTTCTTCTTGGATCCTGACACAGATTGGCATGTAGCAGAATCCATGTAGAGTTATTCTGTGTGGTTCCTGAGCTCTAGGAAGCATTCCATGTCTCTTAGTACTGGCGGTCTGCACTAGGATACGAAAAGTACAAGAATGACGGCCTCTGTGTTCGAGCCTTTGTGAGCCAAGCAGCGTTAGCAACAGCTAGATGCCGAGTCATGGGCAGTGAAGGACTTCTTTGGTTAAACCTCTACATTGTTGCAAGTGGAAACAACTCACGTATCTCCTTTCTAAAGCACCTGGAGGTACAAAAGAGAGAAGGAAACATCAGGGTCAAAGCTCTGTGGGCCCTTTTCAATATAAGGCTTGAAGGGGAACTTGAGTTTCCTCATTGGGAGTAAGAGAGTTGCGGGCTCAATTCTCCCTGAATAACACTGTAGTTGCACGTGCTCCCTTCATAGCACAATTCCCTTTGTGATGATAAGTGAGTTTCTAGGCAAGAAACTTGGAGGTTTCCATTCTATGCTAGGTGCTCATCCTTCAGTCATCTTCAGTGAATTGGAGAACCCGTTTGACCACTAGCCTCAAGCTAACGTTCTTCTTGGATCCTGCCACAGATTGGCATGCAGCTGAATCCATGGAGCGTTCTTCGGTGTGGTTCCTGAGCTCTAGGATGCATTCCGGGTCTCTTAGTACTGGCAGTTCTGCACTAGGATGCGAAAAGTACAAGTAGGACGACCTGTGTGTTTGGGCCTTTCTGAGCAATGCAGCGTTGGGAACAGCTAGATGCCGAGTCATGGGCAGTGAAGGCCTTCTTTGGTTAAACCTCTAGATTGTTGCAAGTGGAAACAACTCACGTATCTCCTTTCTAAAGCACCTGGAGGTACAAAAGAGAGAAGGAAACATCAGGGTCAAAGCTCTGTGGGCCCCTTTTCAAAATAAGGCTTGAAGGGAAACTTGATTTCCCTCGTTGGGAGTAAGAGAGTTGCGGGCTCAATTCTCCCTGAGAAACACTGTAGTTGCACATGCTCCCTTCATAGCACAATTACCTTTGTGATGCCAAGTGTGTTTCTAGGAAAGGAACTTGGAGGTTGCCATTCTTTGCTAGGTGCTCATCCTTCAGTAATCTTCAGTGATTTGGTGACCCGTTTGAACACTAGCCTCATGCTAGTCTACCTCTTCTATCATGCCACAGATTGGCTTGCAAGTGAATCCATGTAGCCTTGTTCCGTGTGGTTCTTGAGCTCTAGGAAGCATTCCAGGTCTCAGTACTGTCGGATCTGCACTAGGATGAGAAACTTTCAAGAGGACGGCTTGTGTGTTTGGGGTTCGGAGCAGTGCAGCATTGAGAACAGCTAGATGCCGAGTGTTGGGAAGTGAAAGGCTTCTTGTGATAAACCTCTAGAATGTTGTAAGTTGAAACAACTCAAGTATCTCCCGTCTAAAGCACCGTTGAGGTACAAAATAGAGAAAGAAACAGCAGGGTCGATGCTCTGCGGGTCTTTTGTAAATAAGGCTTGAAAGGAAACTTTAGTTTCATCATTGGGATTTATAGAGTTGCGGGCTGAATTCCCCCTGAGAAACACTGTAGTTGCACATGTTCCCTTCATAGCACAATTGCCTTTGTGATGACAAGTGAGTTTCTAAGAAAGAAACTTGGAGGTTGCCATTCTTTGCTAGGTGCTCATCCTTCAGTCATCTTCAGTGAATTGGAGAACCCGTTTGACCACTAGTCTCAAGTTAACGTTCTTCTTGGATCCTGACACAGATTGGCATGTAGCAGAATCCTTGTAGAGTTATTCTGTGTGGTTCCTGAGCTCTAGGAAGCATTCCATGTCTCTTAGTACTGGCGGTCTGCACTAGGATACGAAAAGTACAAGAATGACGGCCTCTGTGTTCGAGCCTTTGTGAGCAAAGCAGCGTCAGGAACAGCTAGATGCCGAGTCATGGGCAGTGAAGGACTTCTTTGGTTAAACCTCTAGATTGTTGCAAGTGGAAACAACTCACGTATCTCCTTTCTAAAGCACCTGGAGGTACAAAAGAGAGAAGGAAACATCAGGGTCAAAGCTCTGTGGGCCCTTTTCAATATAAGGCTTGAAGGGGAACTTGAGTTTCCTCATTGGGAGTAAGAGAGTTGCGGGCTCAATTCTCCCTGAATAACACTGTAGTTGCACATGCTCCCTTCATAGCACAATTGCCTATGTGATGACAAGTGAGTTTCTAGGAAAGAAACTTGGAGGTTGCCATTCTTTGCTAGGTGCTCATCCTTCGGTAATCTTCAGTGAATTGGAGAACCCGTTTGACCACTAGCCTCAAGCTAACGTTCTTCTTGGATCCTGCCACAGATTGGCATGCAGCAGAATCCATGTCGAGTTCTTCAGTGTGGTTCTTGAGCTGTAGGAAGCATTCCCGGTCTCTTAGTACTGTTGTATCTGCACTAGGATGAGAAACTTTCAAGAGGACGGCTTGTGTGTTAGGGGAGTTCTGAGCATTGAAGAGTTGGGAACAGCTAGAGGCCGAGTCATGGGAAGTGAAGGGCTTCTTTTGATAAACCTCTAGAATGTTGTAAGTTGAAACAACTCAGTATCTCCCTTCGAAAGCACCTTTGAGATACAAAAGAGAGAAGGAAACTGCAGGGACCATGCTCTGCGACCCTTTTGAAAATAAGGCTTGAAAGGAAACTTTATTTTCCTCTTTGGGATTTAGAGAGTTGTGGGCTCAATTCTCCCCGAGAATCACTGTAGTTGCACATGCTCCCTTCATAGCACAATTGCCTTTGTGATGATAAGTGAGTTTCTAGGCAAGAAACTTGGAGGTTGCCATTCTATGCTAGGTGCTCATCCTTCAGTCATCGTCAGTGAATTGGAGAACCCGTTTGACAGCTAGCCTCAAGCTAACGTTCCTCTTGTATCCTGCCACAGATTGGCATGCAGCAGAATCCATGGAGCGTTCTTCGGTGTGGTTCCTGAGCTCTAGGATGCATTCCGGGTCTCTTAGTACTGGCAGTTCTGCACTAGGATGCGAAAAGTACAAGTAGGACGACCTGTGTGTTTGGGCCTTTCTGAGCAATGCAGCGTTGGGAACAGCTAGATGCCGAGTCATGGGCAGTGAAGGCCTTCTTTGGTTAAACCTCTAGATTGTTGCAAGTGGAAACAACTCACGTATCTCCTTTCTAAAGCACCTGGAGGTACAAAAGAGAGAAGGAAACATCAGGGTCAAAGCTCTGTGGGCCCCTTTTCAAAATAAGGCTTGAAGGGAAACTTGATTTCCCTCGTTGGGAGTAAGAGAGTTGCGGGCTCAATTCTCCCTGAGAAACACTGTAGTTGCACATGCTCCCTTCATAGCACAATTGCCTTTGTGATGCCAAGTGTGTTTCTAGGAAAGGAACTTGGAGGTTGCCATTCTTTGCTAGGTGCTCATCCTTCAGTAATCTTCAGTGATTTGGTGACCCGTTTGAACACTAGCCTCATGCTAGTCTACCTCTTCTATCATGCCACAGATTGGCTTGCAAGTGAATCCATGTAGCCTTGTTCCGTGTGGTTCTTGAGCTCTAGGAAGCATTCCAGGTCTCAGTACTGTCGGATCTGCACTAGGATGAGAAACTTTCAAGAGGACGGCTTGTGTGTTTGGGGTTCGGAGCAGTGCAGCGTTGAGAACAGCTAGATGCCGAGTGTTGGGAAGTGAAAGCCTTCTTGTGATAAACATCTAGAATGTTGTAAGTTGAAACAACTCAAGTATCTCCCGTCTCAAGCACCGTTGAGGTACAAAATAGAGAATGAAACAGCAGGGTCGATGCTCTGCGGGTCTTTTGTAAATAAGGCTTGAAAGGAAACTTTAGTTTCATCATTGGGATTTATAGAGTTGCGGGCTGAATTCCCCCTGAGAAACACTGTAGTTGCACATGTTCCCTTCATAGCACAATTGCCTTTGTGATGACAAGTGAGTTTCTAAGAAAGAAATTTGGAGGTTGCCATTCTTTGCTAGGTGCTCATCCTTCAGTCATCTTCAGTGAATTGGAGAACCCGTTTGACCGCTAGTCTCAAGCTAACGTTCTTCTTGGATCCTGACACAGATTGGCATGTAGCAGAATCCATGTAGAGTTATTCTGTGTGGTTCCTGAGCTCTAGGAAGCATTCCATGTCTCTTAGTACTGGCGGTCTGCACTAGGATACGAAAAGTACAAGAATGACGGCCTCTGTGTTCGAGCCTTTGTGAGCCAAGCAGCGTTAGCAACAGCTAGATGCCGAGTCATGGGCAGTGAAGGACTTCTTTGGTTAAACCTCTACATTGTTGCAAGTGGAAACAACTCACGTATCTCCTTTCTAAAGCACCTGGAGGTACAAAAGAGAGAAGGAAACATCAGGGTCAAAGCTCTGTGGGCCCTTTTCAATATAAGGCTTGAAGGGGAACTTGAGTTTCCTCATTGGGAGTAAGAGAGTTGCGGGCTCAATTCTCCCTGAATAACACTGTAGTTGCACGTGCTCCCTTCATAGCACAATTCCCTTTGTGATGATAAGTGAGTTTCTAGGCAAGAAACTTGGAGGTTTCCATTCTATGCTAGGTGCTCATCCTTCAGTCATCTTCAGTGAATTGGAGAACCCGTTTGACCACTAGCCTCAAGCTAACGTTCTTCTTGGATCCTGCCACAGATTGGCATGCAGCTGAATCCATGTCGAGTTCTTCAGTGTGGTTCTTGAGCTCTAGGAAGCATTCCCGGTCTCTTAGTACTGTTGGATCTGCACTAGGATGGGAAACTTTCAAGAGGACGGCTTGTGTGTTAGGGGAGTTCTGAGCATTGAAGAGTTGGGAACAGCTAGAGGCCGAGTCATGGGAAGTGAAGGGCTTCTTTTGATAAACCTCTAGAATGTTGTAAGTTGAAACAACTCAGTATCTCCCTTCGAAAGCACCTTTGAGATACAAAATAGAGATGGAAACTGCAGGGACAATGCTCTGCGACCCTTTTGAAAATAAGGCTTGAAAGGAAACTTTATTTTCCTCTTTGGGATTTAGAGAGTTGTGGGCTCAATTCTCCCCGAGAAACACTGTAGTTGCACATGCTCCCTTCATAGCACAATTGCCTTTGTGATGATAAGTGAGTTTCTAGGCAAGAAACTTGGAGGTTGCCATTCTATGCTAGGTGCTCATCCTTCAGCCATCGTCAGTGAATTGGAGAACCCGTTTGACAGCTAGCCTCAAGCTAACGTTCCTCTTGTATCCTGCCACAGATTGGCATGCAGCAGAATCCATGGAGCGTTCTTCGGTGTGGTTCCTGAGCTCTAGGATGCATTCCGGGTCTCTTAGTACTGGCAGTTCTGCACTAGGATGCGAAAAGTACAAGTAGGACGACCTGTGTGTTTGGGCCTTTCTGAGCAATGCAGCGTTGGGAACAGCTAGATGCCGAGTCATGGGCAGTGAAGGCCTTCTTTGGTTAAACCTCTAGATTGTTGCAAGTGGAAACAACTCACGTATCTCCTTTCTAAAGCACCTGGAGGTACAAAAGAGAGAAGGAAACATCAGGGTCAAAGCTCTGTGGGCCCCTTTTCAAAATAAGGCTTGAAGGGAAACTTGATTTCCCTCGTTGGGAGTAAGAGAGTTGCGGGCTCAATTCTCCCTGAGAAACACTGTAGTTGCACATGCTCCCTTCATAGCACAATTACCTTTGTGATGCCAAGTGTGTTTCTAGGAAAGGAACTTGGAGGTTGCCATTCTTTGCTAGGTGCTCATCCTTCAGTAATCTTCAGTGATTTGGTGACCCGTTTGAACACTAGCCTCATGCTAGTCTACCTCTTCTCTCATGCCACAGATTGGCTTGCAAGTGAATCCATGTAGCCTTGTTCCGTGTGGTTCTTGAGCTCTAGGAAGCATTCCAGGTCTCAGTACTGTCGGATCTGCACTAGGATGAGAAACTTTCAAGAGGACGGCTTGTGTGTTTGGGGTTCGGAGCAGTGCAGCGTTGAGAACAGCTAGATGCCGAGTGTTGGGAAGTGAAAGGCTTCTTGTGATAAACCTCTAGAATGTTGTAAGTTGAAACAACTCAAGTATCTCCCGTCTAAAGCACCGTTGAGGTACAAAATAGAGAAAGAAACAGCAGGGTCGATGCTCTGCGGGTCTTTTGTAAATAAGGCTTGAAAGGAAACTTTAGTTTCATCATTGGGATTTATAGAGTTGCGGGCTGAATTCCCCCTGAGAAACACTGTAGTTGCACATGTTCCCTTCATAGCACAATTGCCTTTGTGATGACAAGAGAGTTTCTAAGAAAGAAACTTGGAGGTTGCCATTCTTTGCTAGGTGCTCATCCTTCAGTCATCTTCAGTGAATTGGAGAACCCGTTTGACCACTAGTCTCAAGCTAACGTTCTTCTTGGATCCTGACACAGATTGGCATGTAGCAGAATCCATGTAGAGTTATTCTGTGTGGTTCCTGAGCTCTAGGAAGCATTCCATGTCTCTTAGTACTGGTGGTCTGCACTAGGATACGAAAAGTACAAGAATGACGGCCTCTGTGTTCGAGCCTTTGTGAGCAAAGCAGCGTCAGGAACAGCTAGATGCCGAGTCATGGGCAGTGAAGGACTTCTTTGGTTAAACCTCTAGATTGTTGCAAGTGGAAACAACTCACGTATCTCCTTTCTAAAGCACCTGGAGGTACAAAAGAGAGAAGGAAACATCAGGGTCAAAGCTCTGTGGGCCCTTTTCAATATAAGGCTTGAAGGGGAACTTGAGTTTCCTCATTGGGAGTAAGAGAGTTGCGGGCTCAATTCTCCCTGAATAACACTGTAGTTGCACATGCTCCCTTCATAGCACAATTGCCTATGTGATGATAAGTGAGTTTCTAGGAAAGAAACTTGGAGGTTGCCATTCTTTGCTAGGTGCTCATCCTTCGGTAATCTTCAGTGAATTGGAGAACCCGTTTGACCACTAGCCTCAAGCTAACGTTCTTCTTGGATCCTGCCACAGATTGGCATGCAGCAGAATCCATGTCGAGTTCTTCAGTGTGGTTCTTGAGCTCTAGGAAGCATTCCCGGTCTCTTAGTACTGTTGTATCTGCACTAGGATGAGAAACTTTCAAGAGGACGGCTTGTGTGTTAGGGGAGTTCTGAGCATTGAAGAGTTGGGAACAGCTAGAGGCCGAGTCATGGGAAGTGAAGGGCTTCTTTTGATAAACCTCTAGAATGTTGTAAGTTGAAACAACTCAGTATCTCCCTTCGAAAGCACCTTTGAGATACAAAAGAGAGAAGGAAACTGCAGGGACAATGCTCTGCGACCCTTTTGAAAATAAGGCTTGAAAGGAAACTTTATTTTCCTCTTTGGGATTTAGAGAGTTGTGGGCTCAATTCTCCCCGAGAAACACTGTAGTTGCACATGCTCCCTTCATAGCACAATTGCCTTTGTGATGATAAGTGAGCTTCTAGGCAAGAAACTTGGAGGTTGCCATTCTATGCTAGGTGCTCATCCTTCAGTCATCGTCAGTGAATTGGAGAACCCGTTTGACAGCTAGCCTGAAGCTAACGTTCCTCTTGTATCCTGCCACAGATTGGCATGCAGCAGAATCCATGGAGCGTTCTTCGGTGTGGTTCCTGAGCTCTAGGATGCATTCCGGGTCTCTTAGTACTGGCAGTTCTGCACTAGGATGCGAAAAGTACAAGTAGGACGACCTGTGTGTTTGGGCCTTTCTGAGCAATGCAGCGTTGGGAACAGCTAGATGCCGAGTCATGGGCAGTGAAGGCCTTCTTTGGTTAAACCTCTAGATTGTTGCAAGTGGAAACAACTCACGTATCTCCTTTCTAAAGCACCTGGAGGTACAAAAGAGAGAAGGAAACATCAGGATCAAAGCTCTGTGGGCCCCTTTTCAAAATAAGGCTTGAAGGGAAACTTGATTTCCCTCGTTGGGAGTAAGAGAGTTGCGGGCTCAATTCTCCCTGAGAAACACTGTAGTTGCACATGCTCCCTTCATAGCACAATTACCTTTGTGATGCCAAGTGTGTTTCTAGGAAAGGAACTTGGAGGTTGCCATTCTTTGCTAGGTGCTCATCCTTCAGTAATCTTCAGTGATTTGGCGACCCGTTTGAACACTAGCCTCATGCTAGTCTACCTCTTCTATCATGCCACAGATTGGCTTGCAAGTGAATCCATGTAGCCTTGTTCCGTGTGGTTCTTGAGCTCTAGGAAGCATTCCAGGTCTCAGTACTGTCGGATCTGCACTAGGATGAGAAACTTTCAAGAGGACGGCTTGTGTGTTTGGGGTTCGGAGCAGTGCAGCGTTGAGAACAGCTAGATGCCGAGTGTTGGGAAGTGAAAGGCTTCTTGTGATAAACATCTAGAATGTTGTAAGTTGAAACAACTCAAGTATCTCCCGTCTAAAGCACCGTTGAGGTACAAAATAGAGAATGAAACAGCAGGGTCGATGCTCTGCGGGTCTTTTGTAAATAAGGCTTGAAAGGAAATTTTAGTTTCATCATTGGGATTTATAGAGTTGCGGGCTGAATTCCCCCTGAGAAACACTGTAGTTGCACATGTTCCCTTCATAGCACAATTGCCTTTGTGATGACAAGTGAGTTTCTAAGAAAGAAATTTGGAGGTTGCCATTCTTTGCTAGGTGCTCATCCTTCAGTCATCTTCAGTGAATTGGAGAACCCGTTTGACCGCTAGTCTCAAGCTAACGTTCTTCTTGGATCCTGACACAGATTGGCATGTAGCAGAATCCATGTAGAGTTATTCTGTGTGGTTCCTGAGCTCTAGGAAGCATTCCATGTCTCTTAGTACTGGCGGTCTGCACTAGGATACGAAAAGTACAAGAATGACTGCCTCTGTGTTCGAGCCTTTGTGAGCCAAGCAGCGTTAGCAACAGCTAGATGCCGAGTCATGGGCAGTGAAGGACTTCTTTGGTTAAACCTCTAGATTGTTGCAAGTGGAAACAACTCACGTATCTCCTTTCTAAAGCACCTGGAGGTACAAAAGAGAGAAGGAAACATCAGGGTCAAAGCTCTGTGGGCCCTTTTCAATATAAGGCTTGAAGGGGAACTTGAGTTTCCTCATTGGGAGTAAGAGAGTTGCGGGCTCAATTCTCCCTGAATAACACTGTAGTTGCACGTGCTCCCTTCATAGCACAATTGCCTTTGTGATGATAAGTGAGTTTCTAGGCAAGAAACTTGGAGGTTTCCATTCTATGCTAGGTGCTCATCCTTCAGTCATCTTCAGTGAATTGGAGAACCCGTTTGACCACTAGCCTCAAGCTAATGTTCTTCTTGGATCCTGCCACAGATTGGCATGCAGCTGAATCCATGTCGAGTTCTTCAGTGTGGTTCTTGAGCTCTAGGAAGCATTCCCGGTCTCTTAGTACTGTTGGATCTGCACTAGGATGGGAAACTTTCAAGAGGACGGCTTGTGTGTTAGGGGAGTTCTGAGCATTGAAGAGTTGGGAACAGCTAGAGGCCGAGTCATGGGAAGTGAAGGGCTTCTTTTGATAAACCTCGAGAATGTTGTAAGTTGAAACAACTCAGTATCTCCCTTCGAAAGCACCTTTGAGATACAAAAGAGAGAAGGAATCTGCAGGGACAATGCTCTGCGACCGTTTTGAAAATAAGGCTTGAAAGGAAACTTTATTTTCCTCTTTGGGATTTAGAGAGTTGTGGGCTCAATTCTCCCCAAGAAACACTATAGTTGCACATGCTCCCTTCATAGCACAATTGCCTTTGTGATGATAAGTGAGTTTCTAGGCAAGAAACTTGGAGGTTGCCATTCTATGCTAGGTGCTCATCCTTCAGTCATCTTCAGTGAATTGGAGAACCCGTTTGACAGCTAGCCTCAAGCTAACGTTCCTCTTGTATCCTGCCACAGATTGGCATGCAGCAGAATCCATGGAGCGTTCTTCGGTGTGGTTCCTGAGCTCTAGGATGCATTCCGGGTCTCTTAGTACTGGCAGTTCTGCACTAGGATGCGAAAAGTACAAGTAGGACGACCTGTGTGTTTGGGCCTTTCTGAGCAATGCAGCGTTGGGAACAGCTAGATGTCGAGTCATGGGCAGTGAAGGCCTTCTTTGGTTAAACCTCTAGATTGTTGCAAGTGGAAACAACTCACGTATCTCCTTTCTAAAGCACCTGGAGGTACAAAAGAGAGAAGGAAACATCAGGGTCAAAGCTCTGTGGGCCCTTTTCAATATAAGGCTTGAAGGGGAACTTGAGTTTCCTCATTGGGAGTAAGAGAGTTGCGGGCTCAATTCTCCCTGAATAACACTGTAGTTGCACGTGCTCCCTTCATAGCACAATTGCCTTTGTGATGATAAGTGAGTTTCTAGGCAAGAAACTTGGAGGTTTCCATTCTATGCTAGGTGCTCATCCTTCAGTCATCTTCAGTGAATTGGAGAACCCCTTTGACCACTAGCCTCAAGCTAATGTTCTTCTTGGATCCTGCCACAGATTGGCATGCAGCTGAATCCATGTCGAGTTCTTCAGTGTGGTTCTTGAGCTCTAGGAAGCATTCCCGGTCTCTTAGTACTGTTGGATCTGCACTAGGATGGGAAACTTTCAAGAGGACGGCTTGTGTGTTAGGGGAGTTTTGAGCATTGAAGAGTTGGGAACAGCTAGAGGCCGAGTCATGGGAAGTGAAGGGCTTCTTTTGATAAACCTCTAGAATGTTGTAAGTTGAAACAACTCAGTATCTCCCTTCGAAAGCACCTTTGAGATACAAAATAGAGAAGGAAACTGCAGGGACAATGCTCTGCGACCCTTTTGAAAATAAGGCTTGAAAGGAAACTTTATTTTCCTCTTTGGGATTTAGAGAGTTGTGGGCTCAATTCTCCCCGAGAAACACTGTAGTTGCACATGCTCCCTTCATAGCACAATTGCCTTTGTGATGATAAGTGAGTTTCTAGGCAAGAAACTTGGAGGTTGCCATTCTATGCTAGGTGCTCATCCTTCAGTAATCGTCAGTGAATTGGAGAACCCGTTTGACAGCTAGCCTCAAGCTAACGTTCCTCTTGTATCCTGCCACAGATTGGCATGCAGCAGAATCCATGGAGCGTTCTTCGGTGTGGTTCCTGAGCTCTAGGATGCATTCCGGGTCTCTTAGTACTGGCAGTTCTGCACTAGGATGCGAAAAGTACAAGTAGGACGACCTGTGTGTTTGGGCCTTTCTGAGCAATGCAGCGTTGGGAACAGCTAGATGCCGAGTCATGGGCAGTGAAGGCCTTCTTTGGTTAAACCTCTAGATTGTTGCAAGTGGAAACAACTCACGTATCTCCTTTCTAAAGCACCTGGAGGTACAAAAGAGAGAAGGAAACATCAGGGTCAAAGCTCTGTGGGCCCCTTTTCAAAATAAGGCTTGAAGGGAAACTTGATTTCCCTCGTTGGGAGTAAGAGAGTTGCGGGCTCAATTCTCCCTGAGAAACACTGTAGTTGCACATGCTCCCTTCATAGCACAATTACCTTTGTGATGCCAAGTGTGTTTCTAGGAAAGGAACTTGGAGGTTGCCATTCTTTGCTAGGTGCTCATCCTTCAGTAATCTTCAGTGATTTGGCGACCCGTTTGAACACTAGCCTCATGCTAGTCTACCTCTTCTATCATGCCACAGATTGGCTTGCAAGTGAATCCATGTAGCCTTGTTCCGTGTGGTTCTTGAGCTCTAGGAAGCATTCCAGGTCTCAGTACTGTCGGATCTGCACTAGGATGAGAAACTTTCAAGAGGACGGCTTGTGTGTTTGGGGTTCGGAGCAGTGCAGCGTTGAGAACAGCTAGATGCCGAGTGTTGGGAAGTGAAAGGCTTCTTGTGATAAACATCTAGAATGTTGTAAGTTGAAACAACTCAAGTATCTCCCGTCTAAAGCACCGTTGAGGTACAAAATAGAGAATGAAACAGCAGGGTCGATGCTCTGCGGGTCTTTTGTAAATAAGGCTTGAAAGGAAATTTTAGTTTCATCATTGGGATTTATAGAGTTGCGGGCTGAATTCCCCCTGAGAAACACTGTAGTTGCACATGTTCCCTTCATAGCACAATTGCCTTTGTGATGACAAGTGAGTTTCTAAGAAAGAAGTTTGGAGGTTGCCATTCTTTGCTAGGTGCTCATCCTTCAGTCATCTTCAGTGAATTGGAGAACCCGTTTGACCGCTAGTCTCAAGCTAACGTTCTTCTTGGATCCTGACACAGATTGGCATGTAGCAGAATCCATGTAGAGTTATTCTGTGTGGTTCCTGAGCTCTAGGAAGCATTCCATGTCTCTTAGTACTGGCGGTCTGCACTAGGATACGAAAAGTACAAGAATGACTGCCTCTGTGTTCGAGCCTTTGTGAGCCAAGCAGCGTTAGCAACAGCTAGATGCCGAGTCATGGGCAGTGAAGGACTTCTTTGGTTAAACCTCTAGATTGTTGCAAGTGGAAACAACTCACGTATCTCCTTTCTAAAGCACCTGGAGGTACAAAAGAGAGAAGGAAACATCAGGGTCAAAGCTCTGTGGGCCCTTTTCAATATAAGGCTTGAAGGGGAACTTGAGTTTCCTCATTGGGAGTAAGAGAGTTGCGGGCTCAATTCTCCCTGAATAACACTGTAGTTGCACGTGCTCCCTTCATAGCACAATTGCCTTTGTGATGATAAGTGAGTTTCTAGGCAAGAAACTTGGAGGTTTCCATTCTATGCTAGGTGCTCATCCTTCAGTCATCTTCAGTGAATTGGAGAACCCGTTTGACCACTAGCCTCAAGCTAACGTTCTTCTTGGATCCTGCCACAGATTGGCATGCAGCTGAATCCATGTCGAGTTCTTCAGTGTGGTTCTTGAGCTCTAGGAAGCATTCCCGGTCTCTTAGTACTGTTGGATCTGCACTAGGATGGGAAACTTTCAAGAGGACGGCTTGTGTGTTAGGGGAGTTCTGAGCATTGAAGAGTTGGGAACAGCTAGAGGCCGAGTCATGGGAAGTGAAGGGCTTCTTTTGATAAACCTCTAGAATGTTGTAAGTTGAAACAACTCAGTATCTCCCTTCGAAAGCACCTTTGAGATACAAAAGAGAGAAGGAATCTGCAGGGACAATGCTCTGCGACCGTTTTGAAAATAAGGCTTGAAAGGAAACTTTATTTTCCTCTTTGGGATTTAGAGAGTTGTGGGCTCAATTCTCCCCGAGAAACACTATAGTTGCACATGCTCCCTTCATAGCACAATTGCCTTTGTGATGATAAGTGAGTTTCTAGGCAAGAAACTTGGAGGTTGCCATTCTATGCTAGGTGCTCATCCTTCAGTAATCGTCAGTGAATTGGAGAACCCGTTTGACAGCTAGCCTCAAGCTAACGTTCCTCTTGTATCCTGCCACAGATTGGCATGCAGCAGAATCCATGGAGCGTTCTTCGGTGTGGTTCCTGAGCTCTAGGATGCATTCCGGGTCTCTTAGTACTGGCAGTTCTGCACTAGGATGCGAAAAGTACAAGTAGGACGACCTGTGTGTTTGGGCCTTTCTGAGCAATGCAGCGTTGGGAACAGCTAGATGCCGAGTCATGGGCAGTGAAGGCCTTCTTTGGTTAAACCTCTAGATTGTTGCAAGTGGAAACAACTCACGTATCTCCTTTCTAAAGCACCTGGAGGTACAAAAGAGAGAAGGAAACATCAGGGTCAAAGCTCTGTGGGCCCTTTTCAATATAAGGCTTGAAGGGGAACTTGAGTTTCCTCATTGGGAGTAAGAGAGTTGCGGGCTCAATTCTCCCTGAATAACACTGTAGTTGCAGGTGCTCCCTTCATAGCACAATTGCCTTTGTGATGATAAGTGAGTTTCTAGGCAAGAAACTTGGAGGTTTCCATTCTATGCTAGGTGCTCATCCTTCAGTCATCTTCAGTGAATTGGAGAACCCGTTTGACCACTAGCCTCAAGCTAATGTTCTTCTTGGATCCTGCCACAGATTGGCATGCAGCTGAATCCATGTCGAGTTCTTCAGTGTGGTTCTTGAGCTCTAGGAAGCATTCCCGGTCTCTTAGTACTGTTGGATCTGCACTAGGATGGGAAACTTTCAAGAGGACGGCTTGTGTGTTAGGGGAGTTCTGAGCATTGAAGAGTTGGGAACAGCTAGAGGCCGAGTCATGGGAAGTGAAGGGCTTCTTTTGATAAACCTCTAGAATGTTGTAAGTTGAAACAACTCAGTATCTCCCTTCGAAAGCACCTTTGAGATACAAAATAGAGAAGGAAACTGCAGGGACAATGCTCTGCGACCCTTTTGAAAATAAGGCTTGAAAGGAAACTTTATTTTCCTCTTTGGGATTTAGAGAGTTGTGGGCTCAATTCTCCCCGAGAAACACTGTAGTTGCACATGCTCCCTTCATAGCACAATTGCCTTTTTGATGATAAGTGAGTTTCTAGGCAAGAAACTTGGAGGTTGCCATTCTATGCTAGGTGCTCATCCTTCAGTCATCGTCAGTGAATTAGAGAACCCGTTGACAGCTAGCCTCAAGCTAAGGTTCCTCTTGTATCCTGCCACAGATTGGCATGCAGCAGAATCCATGGAGCGTTCTTCGGTGTGGTTCCTGAGCTCTAGGATGCATTCCGGGTCTCTTAGTACTGGCAGTTCTGCACTAGGATGCGAAAAGTACAAGTAGGACGACCTGTGTGTTTGGGCCTTTCTGAGCAATGCAGCGTTGGGAACAGCTAGATGCCGAGTCATGGGCAGTGAAGGCCTTCTTTGGTTAAACCTCTAGATTGTTGCAAGTGGAAACAACTCACGTATCTCCTTTCTAAAGCACCTGGAGGTAAAAAAGAGAGAAGGAAACATCAGGGTCAAAGCTCTGTGGACCCCTTTTCAAAATAAGGCTTGAAGGGAAACTTGATTTCCCTCGTTGGGAGTAAGAGCGTTGCGGGCTCAATTCTCCCTGAGAAACACTGTAGTTGCACATGCTCCCTTCATAGCACAATTGCCTTTGTGATGCCAAGTGTGTTTCTAGGAAAGGAACTTGGAGGTTGCCATTCTTTGCTAGGTGCTCATCCTTCAGTAATCTTCAGTGATTTGGCGACCCGTTTGAACACTAGCCTCATGCTAGTCTACCTCTTCTATCATGCCACAGATTGGCTTGCAAGTGAATCCATGTAGCGTTGTTCCGTGTGGTTCTTGAGCTCTAGGAAGCATTCCAGGTCTCAGTACTGTCGGATCTGCACTAGGATGTGAAACTTTCAAGAGGACGGCTTGTGTGTTTGGGGTTCGGAGCAGTGCAGCGTTGAGAACAGCTAGATGCCGAGTGTTGGGAAGTGAAAGGCTTCTTGTGATAAACCTCTAGAATGTTGTAAGTTGAAACAACTCAAGTATCTCCCGTCTAAAGCACCGTTGAGGTACAAAATAGAGAATGAAACAGCAGGGTCGATGCTCTGCGGGTCTTTTGTAAATAAGGCTTGAAAGGAAACTTTAGTTTCATCATTGGGATTTATAGAGTTGCGGGCTGAATTCCCCCTGAGAAACACTGTAGTTGCACATGTTCCCTTCATAGCACAATTGCCTTTGTGATGACAAGTGAGTTTCTAAGAAAGAAATTTGGAGGTTGCCATTCTTTGCTAGGTGCTCATCCTTCAGTCATCTTCAGTGAATTGGAGAACCCGTTTGACCACTACTCTCAAGCTAACGTTCTTCTTGGATCCTGACACAGATTGGCATGTAGCAGAATCCATGTAGAGTTATTCTGTGTGGTTCCTGAGCTCTAGGAAGCATTCCATGCCTCTTAGTACTGGCGGTCTGCACTAGGATACGAAAAGTACAAGAATGACGGCCTCTGTGTTCGAGCCTTTGTGAGCCAAGCAGCGTTAGCAACAGCTAGATGCCGAGTCATGGGCAGTGAAGGACTTCTTTGGTTAAACCTCTAGATTGTTGCAAGTGGAAACAACTCACGTATCTCCTTTCTAAAGCACCTGGAGGTACAAAAGAGAGAAGGAAACATCAGGGTCAAAGCTCTGTGGGCCCTTTTCAATATAAGGCTTGAAGGGGAACTTGAGTTTCCTCATTGGGAGTAAGAGAGTTGCGGGCTCAATTCTCCCTGAATAACACTGTAGTTGCACATGCTCCCTTCATAGCACAATTGCCTATGTGATGACAAGTGAGTTTCTAGGAAAGAAACTTGGAGGTTGCCATTCTTTGCTAGGTGCTCATCCTTCGGTAATCTTCAGTGAATTGGAGAACCCGTTTGACCACTAGCCTCAAGCTAACGTTCTTCTTGGATCCTGCCACAGATTGGCATGCAGCAGAATCCATGTCGAGTTCTTCAGTGTGGTTCTTGAGCTCTAGGAAGCCTTCCCGGTCTCTTAGTACTGTTGGATCTGCACTAGGATGAGAAACTTTCAAGAGGACGGCTTGTGTGTTAGGGGAGTTCTGAGCATTGAAGGGTTGGGAACAGCTAGAGGCCGAGTCATGGGAAGTGAAGGGCTTCTTTTGATAAACCTCTAGAATGTTGTAAGTTGAAACAACTCAGTATCTCCCTTCGAAAGCACCTTTGAGATACAAAATAGAGAAGGAAACTGCAGGGACACTGCTCTGCGACCCCTTTGAAAATAAGGCTTGAAAGGAAACTTTATTTTCCTCTTTGGGATTTAGAGAGTTGTGGGCTCAATTCTCCCCGAGAAACACTGTAGTTGCACATGCTCCCTTCATAGCACAATTGCCTTTGTGATGATAAGTGAGTTTCTAGGCAAGAAACTTGGAGGTTGCCATTCTATGCTATGTGCTCATCCTTCAGTCATCGTCAGTGAATTGGAGAACCCGTTTGATAGCTAGCCTCAAGCTAACGTTCCTCTTGTATCCTGCCACAGATTGGCATGCAGCAGAATCCATGGAGCGTTCTTCGGTGTGGTTCCTGAGCTCTAGGATGCATTCCGGGTCTCTTAGTACTGGCAGTTCTGCACTAGGATGCGAAAAGTACAAGTAGGACGACCTGTGTGTTTGGGCCTTTCTGAGCAATGCAGCGTTGGGAACAGCTAGATGCCGAGTCATGGGCAGTGAAGGCCTTCTTTGGTTAAACCTCTAGATTGTTGCAAGTGGAAACAACTCACGTATCTCCTTTCTAAAGCACCTGGAGGTACAAAAGAGAGAAGGAAACATCAGGGTCAAAGCTCTGTGGGCCCCTTTTCAAAATAAGGCTTGAAGGGAAACTTGATTTCCCTCGTTGGGAGTAAGAGCGTTGCGGGCTCAATTCTCCCTGAGAAACACTGTAGTTGCACATGCTCCCTTCATAGCACAATTGCCTTTGTGATGCCAAGTGTGTTTCTAGGAAAGGAACTTGGAGGTTGCCATTCTTTGCTAGGTGCTCATCCTTCAGTAATCTTCAGTGATTTGGCGACCCGTTTGAACACTAGCCTCATGCTAGTCTACCTCTTCTATCATGCCACAGATTGGCTTGCAAGTGAATCCATGTAGCGTTGTTCCGTGTGGTTCTTGAGCTCTAGGAAGCATTCCAGGTCTCAGTACTGTCGGATCTGCACTAGGATGAGAAACTTTCAAGAGGACGGCTTGTGTGTTTGGGGTTCGGAGCAGTGCAGCGTTGAGAACAGCTAGATGCCGAGTGTTGGGAAGTGAAAGGCTTCTTGTGATAAACATCTAGAATGTTGTAAGTTGAAACAACTCAAGTATCTCCCGTCTAAAGCACCGTTGAGGTACAAAATAGAGAATGAAACAGCAGGGTCGATGCTCTGCGGGTCTTTTGTAAATAAGGCTTGAAAGGAAACTTTAGTTTCATCATTGGGATTTATAGAGTTGCGGGCTGAATTCCCCCTGAGAAACACTGTAGTTGCACATGTTCCCTTCATAGCACAATTGCCTTTGTGATGACAAGTGAGTTTCTAAGAAAGAAATTTGGAGGTTGCCATTCTTTGCTAGGTGCTCATCCTTCAGTCATCTTCAGTGAATTGGAGAACCCGTTTGACCACTACTCTCAAGCTAACGTTCTTCTTGGATCCTGACACAGATTGGCATGTAGCAGAATCCATGTAGAGTTATTCTGTGTGGTTCCTGAGCTCTAGGAAGCATTCCATGCCTCTTAGTACTGGCGGTCTGCACTAGGATACGAAAAGTACAAGAATGACTGCCTCTGTGTTTGAGCCTTTGTGAGCCAAGCAGCGTTAGCAACAGCTAGATGCCGAGTCATGGGCAGTGAAGGACTTCTTTGGTTAAACCTCTAGATTGTTGCAAGTGGAAACAACTCACGTATCTCCTTTCTAAAGCACCTGGAGGTACAAAAGAGAGAAGGAAACATCAGGGTCAAAGCTCTGTGGGCCCTTTTCAATATAAGGCTTGAAGGGGAACTTGAGTTTCCTCATTGGGAGTAAGAGAGTTGCGGGCTCAATTCTCCCTGAATAACACTGTAGTTGCACATGCTCCCTTCATAGCACAATTGCCTACGTGATGACAAGTGAGTTTCTAGGAAAGAAACTTGGAGGTTGCCATTCTTTGCTAGGTGCTCATCCTTCGGTAATCTTCAGTGAATTGGAGAACCCGTTTGACCACTAGCCTCAAGCTAACGTTCTTCTTGGATCCTGCCACAGATTGGCATGCAGCAGAATCCATGTCGAGTTCTTCAGTGTGGTTCTTGAGCTCTAGGAAGCCTTCCCGGTCTCTTAGTACTGTTGGATCTGCACTAGGATGAGAAACTTTCAAGAGGACGGCTTGTGTGTTAGGGGAGTTCTGAGCATTGAAGGGTTGGGAACAGCTAGAGGCCGAGTCATGGGAAGTGAAGGGCTTCTTTTGATAAACCTCTAGAATGTTGTAAGTTGAAACAACTCAGTATCTCCCTTCGAAAGCACCTTTGAGATACAAAATAGAGAAGGAAACTGCAGGGACACTGCTCTGCGACCCCTTTGAAAATAAGGCTTGAAAGGAAACTTTATTTTCCTCTTTGGGATTTAGAGAGTTGTGGGCTCAATTCTCCCCGAGAAACACTGTAGTTGCACATGCTCCCTTCATAGCACAATTGCCTTTGTGATGATAAGTGAGTTTCTAGGCAAGAAACTTGGAGGTTGCCATTCTATGCTATGTGCTCATCCTTCAGTCATCGTCAGTGAATTGGAGAACCCGTTTGATAGCTAGCCTCAAGCTAACGTTCCTCTTGTATCCTGCCACAGATTGGCATGCAGCAGAATCCATGGAGCGTTCTTCGGTGTGGTTCCTGAGCTCTAGGATGCATTCCGGGTCTCTTAGTACTGGCAGTTCTGCACTAGGATGCGAAAAGTACAAGTAGGACGACCTGTGTGTTTGGGCCTTTCTGAGCAATGCAGCGTTGGGAACAGCTAGATGCCGAGTCATGGGCAGTGAAGGCCTTCTTTGGTTAAACCTCTAGATTGTTGCAAGTGGAAACAACTCACGTATCTCCTTTCTAAAGCACCTGGAGGTACAAAAGAGAGAAGGAAACATCAGGGTCAAAGCTCTGTGGGCCCCTTTTCAAAATAAGGCTTGAAGGGAAACTTGATTTCCCTCGTTGGGAGTAAGAGCGTTGCGGGCTCAATTCTCCCTGAGAAACACTGTAGTTGCACATGCTCCCTTCATAGCACAATTGCCTTTGTGATGCCAAGTGTGTTTCTAGGAAAGGAACTTGGAGGTTGCCATTCTTTGCTAGGTGCTCATCCTTCAGTAATCTTCAGTGATTTGGCGACCCGTTTGAACACTAGCCTCATGCTAGTCTACCTCTTCTATCATGCCACAGATTGGCTTGCAAGTGAATCCATGTAGCGTTGTTCCGTGTGGTTCTTGAGCTCTAGGAAGCATTCCAGGTCTCAGTACTGTCGGATCTGCACTAGGATGAGAAACTTTCAAGAGGACGGCTTGTGTGTTTGGGGTTCGGAGCAGTGCAGCGTTGAGAACAGCTAGATGCCGAGTGTTGGGAAGTGAAAGGCTTCTTGTGATAAACATCTAGAATGTTGTAAGTTGAAACAACTCAAGTATCTCCCGTCTAAAGCACCGTTGAGGTACAAAATAGAGAATGAAACAGCAGGGTCGATGCTCTGCGGGTCTTTTGTAAATAAGGCTTGAAAGGAAACTTTAGTTTCATCATTGGGATTTATAGAGTTGCGGGCTGAATTCCCCCTGAGAAACACTGTAGTTGCACATGTTCCCTTCATAGCACAATTGCCTTTGTGATGACAAGTGAGTTTCGAAGAAAGAAACTTGGAGGTTGCCATTCTTTGCTAGGTGCTCATCCTTCAGTCATCTTCAGTGAATTGGAGAACCCGTTTGACCACTAGTCTCAAGCTAACGTTCTTCTTGGATCCTGACACAGATTGGCATGTAGCAGAATCCATGTAGAGTTATTCTGTGTGGTTCCTGAGCTCTAGGAAGCATTCCATTTCTCTTAGTACTGGCGGTCTGCACTAGGATACGAAAAGTACAAGAATGACGGCCTCTGTGTTCGAGCTTTTGTGAGCAAAGCAGCGTCAGGAACAGCTAGATGCCGAGTCATGGGCAGTGAAGGACTTCTTTGGTTAAACCTCTAGATTGTTGCAAGTGGAAACAACTCACGTATCTCCTTTCTAAAGCACCTGGAGGTACAAAAGAGAGAAGGAAACATCAGGGTCAAAGCTCTGTGGGCCCCTTTTCAAAATAAGGCTTGAAGGGAAACTTGATTTCCCTCGTTGGGAGTAAGAGCGTTGCGGGCTCAATTCTCCCTGAGAAACACTGTAGTTGCACATGCTCCCTTCATAGCACAATTGCCTTTGTGATGCCAAGTGTGTTTCTAGGAAAGGAACTTGGAGGTTGCCATTCTTTGCTAGGTGCTCATCCTTCAGTAATCTTCAGTGATTTGGCGACCCGTTTGAACACTAGCCTCATGCTAGTCTACCTCTTCTATCATGCCACAGATTGGCTTGCAAGTGAATCCATGTAGCGTTGTTCCGTGTGGTTCTTGAGCTCTAGGAAGCATTCCAGGTCTCAGTACTGTCGGATCTGCACTAGGATGAGAAACTTTCAAGAGGACGGCTTGTGTGTTTGGGGTTCGGAGCAGTGCAGCGTTGAGAACAGCTAGATGCCGAGTGTTGGGAAGTGAAAGGCTTCTTGTGATAAACCTCTAGAATGTTGTAAGTTGAAACAACTCAAGTATCTCCCGTCTAAAGCACCGTTGAGGTACAAAATAGAGATAGAAACAGCAGGGTCGATGCTCTGCGGGTCTTTTGTAAATAAGGCTTGAAAGGAAACTTTAGTTTCATCATTGGGATTTATAGAGTTGCGGGCTGAATTCCCCCTGAGAAACACTGTAGTTGCACATGTTCCCTTCATAGCACAATTGCCTTTGTGATGACAAGTGAGTTTCTAAGAAAGAAACTTGGAGGTTGCATTCTTTGCTAGGTGCTCATCCTTCAGTCATCTTCAGTGAATTGGAGAACCCGTTTGACCACTAGTCTCAAGCTAACGTTCTTCTTGGATCCTGACACAGATTGGCATGTAGCAGAATCCATGTAGAGTTATTCTGTGTGGTTCCTGAGCTCTAGGAAGCATTCCATGTCTCTTAGTACTGGCGGTCTGCACTAGGATACGAAAAGTACAAGAATGACGGCCTCTGTGTTCGAGCCTTTGTGAGCAAAGCAGCGTCAGGAACAGCTAGATGCCGAGTCATGGGCAGTGAAGGACTTCTTTGGTTAAACCTCTAGATTGTTGCAAGTGGAAACAACTCACGTATCTCCTTTCTAAAGCACCTGGAGGTACAAAAGAGAGAAGGAAACATCAGGGTCAAAGCTCTGTGGGCCCCTTTTCAAAATAAGGCTTGAAGGGAAACTTGATTTCCCTCGTTGGGAGTAAGAGAGTTGCGGGCTCAATTCTCCCTGAGAAACACTGTAGTTGCACATGCTCCCTTCATAGCACAATTGCCTTTGTGATGCCAAGTGTGTTTCTAGGAAAGGAACTTGGAGGTTGCCATTCTTTGCTAGGTGCTCATCCTTCAGTAATCTTCAGTGATTTGGCGACCCGTTTGAACACTAGCCTCATGCTAGTCTACCTCTTCTATCATGCCACAGATTGGCTTGCAAGTGAATCCATGTAGCCTTGTTCCGTGTGGTTCTTGAGCTCTAGGAAGCATTCCAGGTCTCAGTACTGTCGGATCTGCACTAGGATGAGAAACTTTCAAGAGGACGGCTTGTGTGTTTGGGGTTCGGAGCAGTGCAGCGTTGAGAACAGCTAGATGCCGAGTGTTGGGAAGTGAAAGGCTTCTTGTGATAAACCTCTAGAATGTTGTAAGTTGAAACAACTCAAGTATCTCCCGTCTAAAGCACCGTTGAGGTACAAAATAGAGAAAGAAACAGCAGGGTCGATGCTCTGCGGGTCTTTTGTAAATAAGGCTTGAAAGGAAACTTTAGTTTCATCATTGGGATTTATAGAGTTGCGGGCTGAATTCCCCCTGAGAAACACTGTAGTTGCACATGTTCCCTTCATAGCACAATTGCCTTTGTGATGACAAGTGAGTTTCTAAGAAAGAAACTTGGAGGTTGCCATTCTTTGCTAGGTGCTCATCCTTCAGTCATCTTCAGTGAATTGGAGAACCCGTTTGACCACTAGTCTCAAGCTAACGTTCTTCTTGGATCCTGACACAGATTGGCATGTAGCAGAATCCTTGTAGAGTTATTCTGTGTGGTTCCTGAGCTCTAGGAAGCATTCCATGTCTCTTAGTACTGGCGGTCTGCACTAGGATACGAAAAGTACAAGAATGACGGCCTCTGTGTTCGAGACTTTGTGAGCAAATCAGCGTCAGGAACAGCTAGATGCCGAGTCATGGGCAGTGAAGGACTTCTTTGGTTAAACCTCTAGATTGTTGCAAGTGGAAACAACTCACGTATCTCCTTTCTAAAGCACCTGGAGGTACAAAAGAGAGAAGGAAACATCAGGGTCAAAGCTCTGTGGGCCCTTTTCAATATAAGGCTTGAAGGGGAACTTTAGTTTCCTCATTGGGAGTAAGAGAGTTGCGGGCTAAATTCTCCCTGAATAACACTGTAGTTGCACATGCTCCCTTCATAGCACAATTGCCTATGTGATGACAAGTGAGTTTCTAGGAAAGAAACTTGGAGGTTGCCATTCTTTGCTAGGTGCTCATCCTTCGGTAATCTTCAGTGAATTGGAGAACCCGTTTGACCACTAGCCTCAAGCTAACGTTCTTCTTGGATCCTGCCACAGATTGGTATGCAGCAGAATCCATGTCGAGTTCTTCAGTGTGGTTCTTGAGCTCTAGGAAGCATTCCCGGTCTCTTAGTACTGTTGTATCTGCACTAGGATGAGAAACTTTCAAGAGGACGGCTTGTGTGTTAGGGGAGTTCTGAGCATTGAAGAGTTGGGAACAGCTAGAGGCCGAGTCATGGGAAGTGAAGGGCTTCTTTTGATAAACCTCTAGAATGTTGTAAGTTGAAACAACACAGTATCTTCCTTCGAAAGCACCTTTGAGATACAAAAGAGAGAAGGAAACTGCAGGGACAATGCTCTGCGACCCTTTTGAAAATAAGGCTTGAAAGGAAACTTTATTTTCCTCTTTGGGATTTAGAGAGTTGTGGGCTCAATTCTCCCCGAGAAACACTGTAGTTGCACATGCTCCCTTCATAGCACAATTGCCTACGTGATGACAAGTGAGTTTCTAGGCAAGAAACTTGGAGGTTGCCATTCTATGCTAGGTGCTCATCCTTCAGTCATCGTCAGTGAATTGGAGAACCCGTTTGACAGCTAGCCTCAAGCTAACGTTCCTCTTGTATCCTGCCACAGATTGGCATGCAGCAGAATCCATGGAGCGTTCTTCGGTGTGGTTCCTGAGCTCTAGGATGCATTCCGGGTCTCTTAGTACTGGCAGTTCTGCACTAGGGTGCGAAAAGTACAAGTAGGACGACCTGTGTGTTTGGGCCTTTCTGAGCAATGCAGCGTTGGGAACAGCTACATGCCGAGTCATGGGCAGTGAAGGCCTTCTTTGGTTAAACCTCTAGATTGTTGCAAGTGGAAACAACTCACGTATCTCCTTTCTAAAGCACCTGGAGGTACAAAAGAGAGAAGGAAACATCAGGGTCAAAGCTCTGTGGGCCCCTTTTCAAAATAAGACTTGAAGGGAAACTTGATTTCCCTCGTTGGGAGTAAGAGAGTTGCGGGCTCAATTCTCCCTGAGAAACACTGTAGTTGCACATGCTCCCTTCATAGCACAATTGCCTTTGTGATGCCAAGTGTGTTTCTAGGAAAGGAACTTGGAGGTTGCCATTCTTTGCTAGGTGCTCATCCTTCAGTAATCTTCAGTGAATTGGAGAACCCGTTTGACCACTAGTCTCAAGCTAACGTTCTTCTTGGATCCTGACACAGATTGGCATGTAGCAGAATCCATGTAGAGTTATTCTGTGTGGTTCCTGAGCTCTAGGAAGCATTCCATGTCTCTTAGTACTGGCGGTCTGCACTAGGATACGAAAAGTACAAGAATGACGGCCTCTGTGTTCGAGCCTTTGTGAGCAAAGCAGCGTCAGGAACAGCTAGATGCCGAGTCATGGGCAGTGAAGGACTTCTTTGGTTAAACCTCTAGATTGTTGCAAGTGGAAACAACTCACGTATCTCCTTTCTAAAGCACCTGGAGGTACAAAAGAGAGAAGGAAACATCAGGGTCAAAGCTCTGTGGGCCCCTTTTCAAAATAAGGCTTGAAGGGAAACTTGATTTCCCTCGTTGGGAGTAAGAGAGTTGCGGGCTCAATTCTCCCTGAGAAACACTGTAGTTGCACATGCTCCCTTCATAGCACAATTGCCTTTGTGATGCCAAGTGTGTTTCTAGGAAAGGAACTTGGAGGTTGCCATTCTTTGCTAGGTGCTCATCCTTCAGTAATCTTCAGTGATTTGGCGACCCGTTTGAACACTAGCCTCATGCTAGTCTACCTCTTCTATCATGCCACAGATTGGCTTGCAAGTGAATCCATGTAGCCTTGTTCCGTGTGGTTCTTGAGCTCTAGGAAGCATTCCAGGTCTCAGTACTGTCGGATCTGCACTAGGATGAGAAACTTTCAAGAGGACGGCTTGTGTGTTTGGGGTTCGGAGCAGTGCAGCGTTGAGAACAGCTAGATGCCGAGTGTTGGGAAGTGAAAGGCTTCTTGTGATAAACCTCTAGAATGTTGTAAGTTGAAACAACTCAAGTATCTCCCGTCTAAAGCACCGTTGAGGTACAAAATAGAGAAAGAAACAGCAGGGTCGATGCTCTGCGGGTCTTTTGTAAATAAGGCTTGAAAGGAAACTTTAGTTTCATCATTGGGATTTATAGAGTTGCGGGCTGAATTCCCCCTGAGAAACACTGTAGTTGCACATGTTCCCTTCATAGCACAATTGCCTTTGTGATGACAAGTGAGTTTCTAAGAAAGAAACTTGGAGGTTGCCATTCTTTGCTAGGTGCTCATCCTTCAGTCATCTTCAGTGAATTGGAGAACCCGTTTGACCACTAGTCTCAAGCTAACGTTCTTCTTGGATCCTGACACAGATTGGCATGTAGCAGAATCCTTGTAGAGTTATTCTGTGTGGTTCCTGAGCTCTAGGAAGCATTCCATGTCTCTTAGTACTGGCGGTCTGCACTAGGATACGAAAAGTACAAGAATGACGGCCTCTGTGTTCGAGACTTTGTGAGCAAAGCAGCGTCAGGAACAGCTAGATGCCGAGTCATGGGCAGTGAAGGACTTCTTTGGTTAAACCTCTAGATTGTTGCAAGTGGAAACAACTCACGTATCTCCTTTCTAAAGCACCTGGAGGTACAAAAGAGAGAAGGAAACATCAGGGTCAAAGCTCTGTGGGCCCTTTTCAATATAAGGCTTGAAGGGGAACTTTAGTTTCCTCATTGGGAGTAAGAGAGTTGCGGGCTAAATTCTCCCTGAATAACACTGTAGTTGCACATGCTCCCTTCATAGCACAATTGCCTATGTGATGACAAGTGAGTTTCTAGGAAAGAAACTTGGAGGTTGCCATTCTTTGCTAGGTGCTCATCCTTCGGTAATCTTCAGTGAATTGGAGAACCCGTTTGACCACTAGCCTCAAGCTAACGTTCTTCTTGGATCCTGCCACAGATTGGTATGCAGCAGAATCCATGTCGAGTTCTTCAGTGTGGTTCTTGAGCTCTAGGAAGCATTCCCGGTCTCTTAGTACTGTTGTATCTGCACTAGGATGAGAAACTTTCAAGAGGACGGCTTGTGTGTTAGGGGAGTTCTGAGCATTGAAGAGTTGGGAACAGCTAGAGGCCGAGTCATGGGAAGTGAAGGGCTTCTTTTGATAAACCTCTAGAATGTTGTAAGTTGAAACAACACAGTATCTTCCTTCGAAAGCACCTTTGAGATACAAAAGAGAGAAGGAAACTGCAGGGACAATGCTCTGCGACCCTTTTGAAAATAAGGCTTGAAAGGAAACTTTATTTTCCTCTTTGGGATTTAGAGAGTTGTGGGCTCAATTCTCCCCGAGAAACACTGTAGTTGCACATGCTCCCTTCATAGCACAATTGCCTACGTGATGACAAGTGAGTTTCTAGGCAAGAAACTTGGAGGTTGCCATTCTATGCTAGGTGCTCATCCTTCAGTCATCGTCAGTGAATTGGAGAACCCGTTTGACAGCTAGCCTCAAGCTAACGTTCCTCTTGTATCCTGCCACAGATTGGCATGCAGCAGAATCCATGGAGCGTTCTTCGGTGTGGTTCCTGAGCTCTAGGATGCATTCCGGGTCTCTTAGTACTGGCAGTTCTGCACTAGGGTGCGAAAAGTACAAGTAGGACGACCTGTGTGTTTGGGCCTTTCTGAGCAATGCAGCGTTGGGAACAGCTACATGCCGAGTCATGGGCAGTGAAGGCCTTCTTTGGTTAAACCTCTAGATTGTTGCAAGTGGAAACAACTCACGTATCTCCTTTCTAAAGCACCTGGAGGTACAAAAGAGAGAAGGAAACATCAGGGTCAAAGCTCTGTGGGCCCCTTTTCAAAATAAGACTTGAAGGGAAACTTGATTTCCCTCGTTGGGAGTAAGAGAGTTGCGGGCTCAATTCTCCCTGAGAAACACTGTAGTTGCACATGCTCCCTTCATAGCACAATTGCCTTTGTGATGCCAAGTGTGTTTCTAGGAAAGGAACTTGGAGGTTGCCATTCTTTGCTAGGTGCTCATCCTTCAGTAATCTTCAGTGATTTGGCGACCCGTTTGAACACTAGCCTCATGCTAGTCTACCTCTTCTCTCATGCCACAGATTGGCTTGCAAGTGAATCCATGTAGCCTTGTTCCGTGTGGTTCTTGAGCTCTAGGAAGCATTCCAGGTCTCAGTACTGTCGGATCTGCACTAGGATGAGAAACTTTCAAGAGGACGGCTTGTGTGTTTGGGGTTCGGAGCAGTGCAGCGTTGAGAACAGCTAGATGCCGAGTGTTGGGAAGTGAAAGGCTTCTTGTGATAAACCTCTAGAATGTTGTAAGTTGAAACAACTCAAGTATCTCCCGTCTAAAGCACCGTTGAGGTACAAAATAGAGAAAGAAACAGCAGGGTCGATGCTCTGCGGGTCTTTTGTAAATAAGGCTTGAAAGGAAACTTTAGTTTCATCATTGGGATTTATAGAGTTGCGGGCTGAATTCCCCCTGAGAAACACTGTAGTTGCACATGTTCCCTTCATAGCACAATTGCCTTTGTGATGACAAGTGAGTTTCTAAGAAAGAAACTTGGAGGTTGCCATTCTTTGCTAGGTGCTCATCCTTCAGTCATCTTCAGTGAATTGGAGAACCCGTTTGACCACTAGTCTCAAGCTAACGTTCTTCTTGGATCCTGACACAGATTGGCATGTAGCAGAATCCATGTAGAGTTATTCTGTGTGGTTCCTGAGCTCTAGGAAGCATTCCATGTCTCTTAGTTCTGGCGGTCTGCACTAGGATACGAAAAGTACAAGAATGACTGCCTCTGTTTTCGAGCCTTTGTGAGCTAAGCAGCGTTAGCAACAGCTAGATGCCGAGTCATGGGCAGTGAAGGACTTCTTTGGTTAAACCTCTAGATTGTTGCAAGTGGAAACAACTCACGTATCTCCTTTCTAAAGCACCTGGAGGTACAAAAGAGAGAAGGAAACATCAGGGTCAAAGCTCTGTGGGCCCTTTTCAATATAAGGCTTGAAGGGGAACTTGAGTTTCCTCATTGGGAGTAAGAGAGTTGCGGGCTCAATTCTCCCTGAATAACACTGTAGTTGCACATGCTCCCTTCATAGCACAATTGCCTATGTGATGACAAGTGAGTTTCTAGGAAAGAAACTTGGAGGTTGCCATTCTTTGCTAGGTGCTCATCCTTCGGTAATCTTCAGTGAATTGGAGAACCCGTTTGACCACTAGCCTCAAGCTAACGTTCTTCTTGGATCCTGCCACAGATTGGCATGCAGCAGAATCCATGTCGAGTTCTTCAGTGTGGTTCTTGAGCTCTAGGAAGCATTCCCGGTCTCTTAGTACTGTTGTATCTGCACTAGGATGAGAAACTTTCAAGAGGACGGCTTGTGTGTTAGGGGAGTTCTGAGCATTGAAGAGTTGGGAACAGCTAGAGGCCGAGTCATGGGAAGTGAAGGGCTTCTTTTGATAAACCTCTAGAATGTTGTAAGTTGAAACAACTCAGTATCTTCCTTCGAAAGCACCTTTGAGATACAAAAGAGAGAAGGAAACTGCAGGGACAATGCTCTGCGACCCTTTTGAAAATAAGGCTTGAAAGGAAACTTTATTTTCCTCTTTGGGATTTAGAGAGTTGTGGGCTCAATTCTCCCCGAGAAACACTGTAGTTGCACATGCTCCCTTCATAGCACAATTGCCTACGTGATGACAAGTGAGTTTCTAGGCAAGAAACTTGGAGGTTGCCATTCTATGCTAGGTGCTCATCCTTCAGTCATCGTCAGTGAATTGGAGAACCCGTTTGACAGCTAGCCTCAAGCTAACGTTCCTCTTGTATCCTGCCACAGATTGGCATGCAGCAGAATCCATGGAGCGTTCTTCGGTGTGGTTCCTGAGCTCTAGGATGCATTCCGGGTCTCTTAGTACTGGCAGTTCTGCACTAGGGTGCGAAAAGTACAAGTAGGACGACCTGTGTGTTTGGGCCTTTCTGAGCAATGCAGCGTTGGGAACAGCTAGATGCCGAGTCATGGGCAGTGAAGGCCTTCTTTGGTTAAACCTCTAGATTGTTGCAAGTGGAAACAACTCACGTATCTCCTTTCTAAAGCACCTGGAGGTACAAAAGAGAGAAGGAAACATCAGGGTCAAAGCTCTGTGGGCCCCTTTTCAAAATAAGGCTTGAAGGGAAACTTGATTTCCCTCGTTGGGAGTAAGAGAGTTGCGGGCTCAATTCTCCCTGAGAAACACTGTAGTTGCACATGCTCCCTTCATAGCACAATTGCCTTTGTGATGCCAAGTGTGTTTCTAGGAAAGGAACTTGGAGGTTGCCATTCTTTGCTAGGTGCTCATCCTTCAGTAATCTTCAGTGATTTGGCGAACCGTTTGAACACTAGCCTCATGCTAGTCTACCTCTTCTATCATGCCACATATTGGCTTGCAAGTGAATCCATGTAGCCTTGTTCCGTGTGGTTCTTGAGCTCTAGGAAGCATTCCAGGTCTCAGTACTGTCGGATCTGCACTAGGATGAGAAACTTTCAAGAGGACGGCTTGTGTGTTTGGGGTTCGGAGCAGTGCAGCGTTGAGAACAGCTAGATGCAGAGTGTTGGGAAGTGAAAGGCTTCTTGTGATAAACCTCTAGAATGTTGTAAGTTGAAACAACTCAAGTATCTCCCCTCTAAAGCACCGTTGAGGTACAAAATAGAGAATGAAACAGCAGGGTCGATGCTCTGCGGGTCTTTTGTAAATAAGGCTTGAAAGGAAACTTTAGTTTCATCATTGGGATTTATAGAGTTGCGGGCTGAATTCCCCCTGAGAAACACTGTAGTTGCACATGTTCCCTTCATAGCACAATTGCCTTTGTGATGACAAGTGAGTTTCTAAGAAAGAAACTTGGAGGTTGCCATTCTTTGCTAGGTGCTCATCCTTCAGTCATCTTCAGTGAATTGGAGAACCCGTTTGACCACTAGTCTCAAGCTCACGTTCTTCTTGGATCCTGACACAGATTGGCATGTAGCAGAATCCATGTAGAGTTATTCTGTGTGGTTCCTGAGCTCTAGGAAGCATTCCATGTCTCTTAGTACTGGCGGTCTGCACTAGGATACGAAAAGTACAAGAATGACGGCCTCTGTGTTCGAGCCTTTGTGAGCAAAGCAGCGTCAGGAACAGCTAGATGCCGAGTTATGGGCAGTGAAGGACTTCTTTGGTTAAACCTCTAGATTGTTGCAAGTGGAAACAACTCACGTATCTCCTTTCTAAAGCACCTGGAGGTACAAAAGAGAGAAGGAAACATCGGGGTCAAAGCTCTGTGGGCCCTTTTCAATATAAGGCTTGAAGTGGAACTTGATTGTCCTCATTGGGAGTAAGAGAGTTGCGGGCTCAATTCTCCCTGAATAACACTGTAGTTGCACGTGCTCCCTTCATAGCACAATTGCCTACGTGATGACAAGTGAGTTTCTAGGAAAGAAACTTGGAGGTTGCCATTCTTTGCTAGGTGCTCATCCTTCGGTAATCTTCAGTGAATTGGAGAACCCGTTTGACCACTAGCCTAAAGCTAACGTTCTTCTTAGATCCTGCCACAGATTGGCATGCAGCAGAATCCATGTAGAGTTCTTCAGTGTGGTTCTTGAGCTCTAGGAAGCATTCCCGGTCTCTTAGTACAGTTGTATTTGCACTAGGATGAGAAACTTTCAAGAGGACGGCTTGTGTGTTAGGGGAGTTCTGAGCATTGAAGAGTTGGGAACAGCTAGAGGCCGAGTCATGGGAAGTGAAGGGCTTCTTTTGATAAACCTCTAGAATGTTGTAAGTTGAAACAACCCAGTATCTCCCTTCGAAAGCACCTTTGAGATACAAAAGAGAGAAGGAAACTGCAGGGACAATGCTCTGCGACCCTTTTGAAAATAAGGCTTGAAAGGAAACTTTATTTTCCTCTTTGGGATTTAGAGAGTTGTGGGCTCAATTCTCCCCGAGAAACACTGTAGTTGCACATGCTCCCTTCATAGCACAATTGCCTACGTGATGACAAGTGAGTTTCTAGGCAAGAAACTTGGAGGTTGCCATTCTTTGCTACGTGCTCATCCTTCAGTAATCGTCAGTGAATTGGAGAACCCGTTGGACCGCTAGCCTCAAGCTAACGTTCTTCTTGGATCCTGCCACAGATTGGCATGCAGCACAATCCATGTAGAGTTATTCTGTGTGGTTCCTGAGCTCTAGGAAGCATTCCATTTCTCTTAGTACTGGCGGTCTGCACTAGGATACGAAAAGTACAAGAATGACGGCCTCTGTGTTCGAGCTTTTGTGAGCAAAGCAGCGTCAGGAACAGCTAGATGCCGAGTCATGGGCAGTGAAGGACTTCTTTGGTTAAACCTCTAGATTGTTGCAAGTGGAAACAACTCACGTATCTCCTTTCTAAAGCACCTGGAGGTACAAAAGAGAGAAGGAAACATCAGGGTCAAAGCTCTGTGGGCCCCTTTTCAAAATAAGGCTTGAAGGGAAACTTGATTTCCCTCGTTGGGAGTAAGAGCGTTGCGGGCTCAATTCTCCCTGAGAAACACTGTAGTTGCACATGCTCCCTTCATAGCACAATTGCCTTTGTGATGCCAAGTGTGTTTCTAGGAAAGGAACTTGGAGGTTGCCATTCTTTGCTAGGTGCTCATCCTTCAGTAATCTTCAGTGATTTGGCGACCCGTTTGAACACTAGCCTCATGCTAGTCTACCTCTTCTATCATGCCACAGATTGGCTTGCAAGTGAATCCATGTAGCGTTGTTCCGTGTGGTTCTTGAGCTCTAGGAAGCATTCCAGGTCTCAGTACTGTCGGATCTGCACTAGGATGAGAAACTTTCAAGAGGACGGCTTGTGTGTTTGGGGTTCGGAGCAGTGCAGCGTTGAGAACAGCTAGATGCCGAGTGTTGGGAAGTGAAAGGCTTCTTGTGATAAACCTCTAGAATGTTGTAAGTTGAAACAACTCAAGTATCTCCCGTCTAAAGCACCGTTGAGGTACAAAATAGAGATAGAAACAGCAGGGTCGATGCTCTGCGGGTCTTTTGTAAATAAGGCTTGAAAGGAAACTTTAGTTTCATCATTGGGATTTATAGAGTTGCGGGCTGAATTCCCCCTGAGAAACACTGTAGTTGCACATGTTCCCTTCATAGCACAATTGCCTTTGTGATGACAAGTGAGTTTCTAAGAAAGAAACTTGGAGGTTGCATTCTTTGCTAGGTGCTCATCCTTCAGTCATCTTCAGTGAATTGGAGAACCCGTTTGACCACTAGTCTCAAGCTAACGTTCTTCTTGGATCCTGACACAGATTGGCATGTAGCAGAATCCATGTAGAGTTATTCTGTGTGGTTCCTGAGCTCTAGGAAGCATTCCATGTCTCTTAGTACTGGCGGTCTGCACTAGGATACGAAAAGTACAAGAATGACGGCCTCTGTGTTCGAGCCTTTGTGAGCAAAGCAGCGTCAGGAACAGCTAGATGCCGAGTCATGGGCAGTGAAGGACTTCTTTGGTTAAACCTCTAGATTGTTGCAAGTGGAAACAACTCACGTATCTCCTTTCTAAAGCACCTGGAGGTACAAAAGAGAGAAGGAACCATCAGGGTCAAAGCTCTGTGGGCCCCTTTTCAAAATAAGGCTTGAAGGGAAACTTGATTTCCCTCGTTGGGAGTAAGAGAGTTGCGGGCTCAATTCTCCCTGAGAAACACTGTAGTTGCACATGCTCCCTTCATAGCACAATTGCCTTTGTGATGCCAAGTGTGTTTCTAGGAAAGGAACTTGGAGGTTGCCATTCTTTGCTAGGTGCTCATCCTTCAGTAATCTTCAGTGATTTGGCGACCCGTTTGAACACTAGCCTCATGCTAGTCTACCTCTTCTATCATGCCACAGATTGGCTTGCAAGTGAATCCATGTAGCCTTGTTCCGTGTGGTTCTTGAGCTCTAGGAAGCATTCCAGGTCTCAGTACTGTCGGATCTGCACTAGGATGAGAAACTTTCAAGAGGACGGCTTGTGTGTTTGGGGTTCGGAGCAGTGCAGCGTTGAGAACAGCTAGATGCCGAGTGTTGGGAAGTGAAAGGCTTCTTGTGATAAACCTCTAGAATGTTGTAAGTTGAAACAACTCAAGTATCTCCCGTCTAAAGCACCGTTGAGGTACAAAATAGAGAAAGAAACAGCAGGGTCGATGCTCTGCGGGTCTTTTGTAAATAAGGCTTGAAAGGAAACTTTAGTTTCATCATTGGGATTTATAGAGTTGCGGGCTGAATTCCCCCTGAGAAACACTGTAGTTGCACATGTTCCCTTCATAGCACAATTGCCTTTGTGATGACAAGTGAGTTTCTAAGAAAGAAACTTGGAGGTTGCCATTCTTTGCTAGGTGCTCATCCTTCAGTCATCTTCAGTGAATTGGAGAACCCGTTTGACCACTAGTCTCAAGCTAACGTTCTTCTTGGATCCTGACACAGATTGGCATGTAGCAGAATCCTTGTAGAGTTATTCTGTGTGGTTCCTGAGCTCTAGGAAGCATTCCATGTCTCTTAGTACTGGCGGTCTGCACTAGGATACGAAAAGTACAAGAATGACGGCCTCTGTGTTCGAGACTTTGTGAGCAAAGCAGCGTCAGGAACAGCTAGATGCCGAGTCATGGGCAGTGAAGGACTTCTTTGGTTAAACCTCTAGATTGTTGCAAGTGGAAACAACTCACGTATCTCCTTTCTAAAGCACCTGGAGGTACAAAAGAGAGAAGGAAACATCAGGGTCAAAGCTCTGTGGGCCCTTTTCAATATAAGGCTTGAAGGGGAACTTTAGTTTCCTCATTGGGAGTAAGAGAGTTGCGGGCTAAATTCTCCCTGAATAACACTGTAGTTGCACATGCTCCCTTCATAGCACAATTGCCTATGTGATGACAAGTGAGTTTCTAGGAAAGAAACTTGGAGGTTGCCATTCTTTGCTAGGTGCTCATCCTTCGGTAATCTTCAGTGAATTGGAGAACCCGTTTGACCACTAGCCTCAAGCTAACGTTCTTCTTGGATCCTGCCACAGATTGGCATGCAGCAGAATCCATGTCGAGTTCTTCAGTGTGGTTCTTGAGCTCTAGGAAGCATTCCCGGTCTCTTAGTACTGTTGTATCTGCACTAGGATGAGAAACTTTCAAGAGGACGGCTTGTGTGTTAGGGGAGTTCTGAGCATTGAAGAGTTGGGAACAGCTAGAGGCCGAGTCATGGGAAGTGAAGGGCTTCTTTTGATAAACCTCTAGAATGTTGTAAGTTGAAACAACACAGTATCTTCCTTCGAAAGCACCTTTGAGATACAAAAGAGAGAAGGAAACTGCAGGGACAATGCTCTGCGACCCTTTTGAAAATAAGGCTTGAAAGGAAACTTTATTTTCCTCTTTGGGATTTAGAGAGTTGTGGGCTCAATTCTCCCCGAGAAACACTGTAGTTGCACATGCTCCCTTCATAGCACAATTGCCTACGTGATGACAAGTGAGTTTCTAGGCAAGAAACTTGGAGGTTGCCATTCTATGCTAGGTGCTCATCCTTCAGTCATCGTCAGTGAATTGGAGAACCCGTTTGACAGCTAGCCTCAAGCTAACGTTCCTCTTGTATCCTGCCACAGATTGGCATGCAGCAGAATCCATGGAGCGTTCTTCGGTGTGGTTCCTGAGCTCTAGGATGCATTCCGGGTCTCTTAGTACTGGCAGTTCTGCACTAGGGTGCGAAAAGTACAAGTAGGACGACCTGTGTGTTTGGGCCTTTCTGAGCAATGCAGCGTTGGGAACAGCTAGATGCCGAGTCATGGGCAGTGAAGGCCTTCTTTGGTTAAACCTCTAGATTGTTGCAAGTGGAAACAACTCACGTATCTCCTTTCTAAAGCACCTGGAGGTACAAAAGAGAGAAGGAAACATCAGGGTCAAAGCTCTGTGGGCCCCTTTTCAAAATAAGACTTGAAGGGAAACTTGATTTCCCTCGTTGGGAGTAAGAGAGTTGCGGGCTCAATTCTCCCTGAGAAACACTGTAGTTGCACATGCTCCCTTCATAGCACAATTGCCTTTGTGATGCCAAGTGTGTTTCTAGGAAAGGAACTTGGAGGTTGCCATTCTTTGCTAGGTGCTCATCCTTCAGTAATCTTCAGTGATTTGGCGACCCGTTTGAACACTAGCCTCATGCTAGTCTACCTCTTCTCTCATGCCACAGATTGGCTTGCAAGTGAATCCATGTAGCCTTGTTCCGTGTGGTTCTTGAGCTCTAGGAAGCATTCCAGGTCTCAGTACTGTCGGATCTGCACTAGGATGAGAAACTTTCAAGAGGACGGCTTGTGTGTTTGGGGTTCGGAGCAGTGCAGCGTGGAGAACAGCTAGATGCCGAGTGTTGGGAAGTGAAAGGCTTCTTGTGATAAACCTCTAGAATGTTGTAAGTTGAAACAACTCAAGTATCTCCCGTCTAAAGCACCGTTGAGGTACAAAATAGAGAATGAAACAGCAGGGTCGATGCTCTGCGGGTCTTTTGTAAATAAGGCTTGAAAGGAAACTTTAGTTTCATCATTGGGATTTATAGAGTTGCGGGCTGAATTCCCCCTGAGAAACACTGTAGTTGCACATGTTCCCTTCATAGCACAATTGCCTTTGTGATGACAAGTGAGTTTCTAAGAAAGAAACTTGGAGGTTGCCATTCTTTGCTAGGTGCTCATCCTTCAGTCATCTTCAGTGAATTGGAGAACCCGTTTGACCACTAGTCTCAAGCTAACGTTCTTCTTGGATCCTGACACAGATTGGCATGTAGCAGAATCCATGTAGAGTTATTCTGTGTGGTTCCTGAGCTCTAGGAAGCATTCCATGTCTCTTAGTTCTGGCGGTCTGCACTAGGATACGAAAAGTACAAGAATGACTGCCTCTGTGTTCGAGCCTTTGTGAGCTAAGCAGCGTTAGCAACAGCTAGATGCCGAGTCATGGGCAGTGAAGGACTTCTTTGGTTAAACCTCTAGATTGTTGCAAGTGGAAACAACTCACGTATCTCCTTTCTAAAGCACCTGGAGGTACAAAAGAGAGAAGGAAACATCAGGGTCAAAGCTCTGTGGGCCCTTTTCAATATAAGGCTTGAAGGGGAACTTGAGTTTCCTCATTGGGAGTAAGAGAGTTGCGGGCTCAATTCTCCCTGAATAACACTGTAGTTGCACATGCTCCCTTCATAGCACAATTGCCTATGTGATGACAAGTGAGTTTCTAGGAAAGAAACTTGGAGGTTGCCATTCTTTGCTAGGTGCTCATCCTTCGGTAATCTTCAGTGAATTGGAGAACCCGTTTGACCACTAGCCTCAAGCTAACGTTCTTCTTGGATCCTGCCACAGATTGGCATGCAGCAGAATCCATGTCGAGTTCTTCAGTGTGGTTCTTGAGCTCTAGGAAGCATTCCCGGTCTCTTAGTACTGTTGTATCTGCACTAGGATGAGAAACTTTCAAGAGGACGGCTTGTGTGTTAGGGGAGTTCTGAGCATTGAAGAGTTGGGAACAGCTAGAGGCCGAGTCATGGGAAGTGAAGGGCTTCTTTTGATAAACCTCTAGAATGTTGTAAGTTGAAACAACTCAGTATCTTCCTTCGAAAGCACCTTTGAGATACAAAAGAGAGAAGGAAACTGCAGGGACAATGCTCTGCGACCCTTTTGAAAATAAGGCTTGAAAGGAAACTTTATTTTCCTCTTTGGGATTTAGAGAGTTGTGGGCTCAATTCTCCCCGAGAAACACTGTAGTTGCACATGCTCCCTTCATAGCACAATTGCCTACGTGATGACAAGTGAGTTTCTAGGCAAGAAACTTGGAGGTTGCCATTCTATGCTAGGTGCTCATCCTTCAGTCATCGTCAGTGAATTGGAGAACCCGTTTGACAGCTAGCCTGAAGCTAACGTTCCTCTTGTATCCTGCCACAGATTGGCATGCAGCAGAATCCATGGAGCGTTCTTCGGTGTGGTTCCTGAGCTCTAGGATGCATTCCGGTTCTCTTAGTACTGGCAGTTCTGCACTAGGATGCGAAAAGTACAAGTAGGACGACCTGTGTGTTTGGGCCTTTCTGAGCAATGCAGCGTTGGGAACAGCTAGATGCCGAGTCATGGGCAGTGAAGGCCTTCTTTGGTTAAACCTCTAGATTGTTGCAAGTGGAAACAACTCACGTATCTCCTTTCTAAAGCACCTGGAGGTACAAAAGAGAGAAGGAAACATCAGGGTCAAAGCTCTGTGGGCCCCTTTTCAAAATAAGGCTTGAAGGGAAACTTGATTTCCCTCGTTGGGAGTAAGAGAGTTGCGGGCTCAATTCTCCCTGAGAAACACTGTAGTTGCACATGCTCCCTTCATAGCACAATTGCCTTTGTGATGCCAAGTGTGTTTCTAGGAAAGGAACTTGGAGGTTGCCATTCTTTGCTAGGTGCTCATCCTTCAGTAATCTTCAGTGATTTGGCGACCCGTTTGAACACTAGCCTCATGCTAGTCTACCTCTTCTATCATGCCACATATTGGCTTGCAAGTGAATCCATGTAGCCTTGTTCCGTGTGGTTCTTGAGCTCTAGGAAGCATTCCAGGTCTCAGTACTGTCGGATCTGCACTAGGATGAGAAACTTTCAAGAGGACGGCTTGTGTGTTTGGGGTTCGGAGCAGTGCAGCGTTGAGAACAGCTAGATGCAGAGTGTTGGGAAGTGAAAGGCTTCTTGTGATAAACCTCTAGAATGTTGTAAGTTGAAACAACTCAAGTATCTCCCCTCTAAAGCACCGTTGAGGTACAAAATAGAGAATGAAACAGCAGGGTCGATGCTCTGCGGGTCTTTTGTAAATAAGGCTTGAAAGGAAACTTTAGTTTCATCATTGGGATTTATAGAGTTGCGGGCTGAATTCCCCCTGAGAAACACTGTAGTTGCACATGTTCCCTTCATAGCACAATTGCCTTTGTGATGACAAGTGAGTTTCTAAGAAAGAAACTTGGAGGTTGCCATTCTTTGCTAGGTGCTCATCCTTCAGTCATCTTCAGTGAATTGGAGAACCCGTTTGACCACTAGTCTCAAGCTCACGTTCTTCTTGGATCCTGACACAGATTGGCATGTAGCAGAATCCATGTAGAGTTATTCTGTGTGGTTCCTGAGCTCTAGGAAGCATTCCATGTCTCTTAGTACTGGCGGTCTGCACTAGGATACGAAAAGTACAAGAATGACGGCCTCTGTGTTCGAGCCTTTGTGAGCAAAGCAGCGTCAGGAACAGCTAGATGCCGAGTTATGGGCAGTGAAGGACTTCTTTGGTTAAACCTCTAGATTGTTGCAAGTGGAAACAACTCACGTATCTCCTTTCTAAAGCACCTGGAGGTACAAAAGAGAGAAGGAAACATCGGGGTCAAAGCTCTGTGGGCCCTTTTCAATATAAGGCTTGAAGTGGAACTTGATTGTCCTCATTGGGAGTAAGAGAGTTGCGGGCTCAATTCTCCCTGAATAACACTGTAGTTGCACGTGCTCCCTTCATAGCACAATTGCCTACGTGATGACAAGTGAGTTTCTAGGAAAGAAACTTGGAGGTTGCCATTCTTTGCTAGGTGCTCATCCTTCGGTAATCTTCAGTGAATTGGAGAACCCGTTTGACCACTAGCCTAAAGCTAACGTTCTTCTTAGATCCTGCCACAGATTGGCATGCAGCAGAATCCATGTAGAGTTCTTCAGTGTGGTTCTTGAGCTCTAGGAAGCATTCCCGGTCTCTTAGTACAGTTGTATTTGCACTAGGATGAGAAACTTTCAAGAGGACGGCTTGTGTGTTAGGGGAGTTCTGAGCATTGAAGAGTTGGGAACAGCTAGAGGCCGAGTCATGGGAAGTGAAGGGCTTCTTTTGATAAACCTCTAGAATGTTGTAAGTTGAAACAACCCAGTATCTCCCTTCGAAAGCACCTTTGAGATACAAAAGAGAGAAGGAAACTGCAGGGACAATGCTCTGCGACCCTTTTGAAAATAAGGCTTGAAAGGAAACTTTATTTTCCTCTTTGGGATTTAGAGAGTTGTGGGCTCAATTCTCCCCGAGAAACACTGTAGTTGCACATGCTCCCTTCATAGCACAATTGCCTACGTGATGACAAGTGAGTTTCTAGGCAAGAAACTTGGAGGTTGCCATTCTTTGCTACGTGCTCATCCTTCAGTAATCGTCAGTGAATTGGAGAACCCGTTGGACCGCTAGCCTCAAGCTAACGTTCTTCTTGGATCCTGCCACAGATTGGCATGCAGCACAATCCATGTAGAGTTATTCTGTGTGGTTCCTGAGCTCTAGGAAGCATTCCATTTCTCTTAGTACTGGCGGTCTGCACTAGGATACGAAAAGTACAAGAATGACGGCCTCTGTGTTCGAGCTTTTGTGAGCAAAGCAGCGTCAGGAACAGCTAGATGCCGAGTCATGGGCAGTGAAGGACTTCTTTGGTTAAACCTCTAGATTGTTGCAAGTGGAAACAACTCACGTATCTCCTTTCTAAAGCACCTGGAGGTACAAAAGAGAGAAGGAAACATCAGGGTCAAAGCTCTGTGGGCCCCTTTTCAAAATAAGGCTTGAAGGGAAACTTGATTTCCCTCGTTGGGAGTAAGAGCGTTGCGGGCTCAATTCTCCCTGAGAAACACTGTAGTTGCACATGCTCCCTTCATAGCACAATTGCCTTTGTGATGCCAAGTGTGTTTCTAGGAAAGGAACTTGGAGGTTGCCATTCTTTGCTAGGTGCTCATCCTTCAGTAATCTTCAGTGATTTGGCGACCCGTTTGAACACTAGCCTCATGCTAGTCTACCTCTTCTATCATGCCACAGATTGGCTTGCAAGTGAATCCATGTAGCGTTGTTCCGTGTGGTTCTTGAGCTCTAGGAAGCATTCCAGGTCTCAGTACTGTCGGATCTGCACTAGGATGAGAAACTTTCAAGAGGACGGCTTGTGTGTTTGGGGTTCGGAGCAGTGCAGCGTTGAGAACAGCTAGATGCCGAGTGTTGGGAAGTGAAAGGCTTCTTGTGATAAACCTCTAGAATGTTGTAAGTTGAAACAACTCAAGTATCTCCCGTCTAAAGCACCGTTGAGGTACAAAATAGAGATAGAAACAGCAGGGTCGATGCTCTGCGGGTCTTTTGTAAATAAGGCTTGAAAGGAAACTTTAGTTTCATCATTGGGATTTATAGAGTTGCGGGCTGAATTCCCCCTGAGAAACACTGTAGTTGCACATGTTCCCTTCATAGCACAATTGCCTTTGTGATGACAAGTGAGTTTCTAAGAAAGAAACTTGGAGGTTGCATTCTTTGCTAGGTGCTCATCCTTCAGTCATCTTCAGTGAATTGGAGAACCCGTTTGACCACTAGTCTCAAGCTAACGTTCTTCTTGGATCCTGACACAGATTGGCATGTAGCAGAATCCATGTAGAGTTATTCTGTGTGGTTCCTGAGCTCTAGGAAGCATTCCATGTCTCTTAGTACTGGCGGTCTGCACTAGGATACGAAAAGTACAAGAATGACGGCCTCTGTGTTCGAGCCTTTGTGAGCAAAGCAGCGTCAGGAACAGCTAGATGCCGAGTTATGGGCAGTGAAGGACTTCTTTGGTTAAACCTCTAGATTGTTGCAAGTGGAAACAACTCACGTATCTCCTTTCTAAAGCACCTGGAGGTACAAAAGAGAGAAGGAAACATCGGGGTCAAAGCTCTGTGGGCCCTTTTCAATATAAGGCTTGAAGTGGAACTTGATTGTCCTCATTGGGAGTAAGAGAGTTGCGGGCTCAATTCTCCCTGAATAACACTGTAGTTGCACCTGCTCCCTTCATAGCACAATTGCCTACGTGATGACAAGTGAGTTTCTAGGAAAGAAACTTGGAGGTTGCCATTCTTTGCTAGGTGCTCATCCTTCGGTAATCTTCAGTGAATTGGAGAACCCGTTTGACCACTAGCCTAAAGCTAACGTTCTTCTTAGATCCTGCCACAGATTGGCATGCAGCAGAATCCATGTAGAGTTCTTCAGTGTGGTTCTTGAGCTCTAGGAAGCATTCCCGGTCTCTTAGTACAGTTGTATTTGCACTAGGATGAGAAACTTTCAAGAGGACGGCTTGTGTGTTAGGGGAGTTCTGAGCATTGAAGAGTTGGGAACAGCTAGAGGCCGAGTCATGGGAAGTGAAGGGCTTCTTTTGATAAACCTCTAGAATGTTGTAAGTTGAAACAACCCAGTATCTCCCTTCGAAAGCACCTTTGAGATACAAAAGAGAGAAGGAAACTGCAGGGACAATGCTCTGCGACCCTTTTGAAAATAAGGCTTGAAAGGAAACTTTATTTTCCTCTTTGGGATTTAGAGAGTTGTGGGCTCAATTCTCCCCGAGAAACACTGTAGTTGCACATGCTCCCTTCATAGCACAATTGCCTACGTGATGACAAGTGAGTTTCTAGGCAAGAAACTTGGAGGTTGCCATTCTTTGCTACGTGCTCATCCTTCAGTAATCGTCAGTGAATTGGAGAACCCGTTGGACCGCTAGCCTCAAGCTAACGTTCTTCTTGGATCCTGCCACAGATTGGCATGCAGCACAATCCATGTAGAGTTATTCTGTGTGGTGCTTGAGCTCTAGGAAGCATTCCATGTCTCTTAGAACTGGCGGTCTGCCTTATCCTAATGGATACGAAAAGTACAAAAATGACGACCTCTGTGTTCGACCTTTGTGAGCAAACCAGCATTAGGAACAGCTAGATGCCGAGTCATGGGCAGTGAAGCACTTCTTTAGTTAAACCTCTAGATTGTTGCAAGTGGAAACAACTCACGTATCTCCTTTCTAAAGCACCTGGAGGTACAAAATAGAGAAGGAAACATCAGGGTCAAAGCTCTCTGGGCCCTTTTCAAAACAAGGCTTGAAGGGAAACTTTATTTCCCTCATTGGGAGTAAGAGAGTTGCGGGCTCAATTCTCCCTGAATAACACTGTAGTTGCACATGCTCCCTTCATAGCACAATTGCCTACGTGATGACAAGTGAGTTTCTAGGAAAGAAACTTGGAGGTTGCCATTCTTTGCTAGGTGCTCATCCTTCAGTAATCTTCAGTGAATTGGCGGCCCGTTTGAACACTAGCCTCATGCTAGTCTACCTCTTATATCATGCCACAGATTGGATTGCAAGTGAATCCATGTAGCGTTGTTCAGTGTGGTTCTTGAGCTCTAGTAAATATTCCAAGTCTCAGTACTGTCGGATCTGCACTAGGATGAGAATCTTTTAAGAGGACGGCTTGTGTATTTGAGAGTTCTAAGCAGTGCAGCGTTGAGAAGAGCTATGTCCCGAGTGTTGGGAAGTGAAAGGCTTCTTTTGATAAACCTCTAGAATGTTGTAAGTTGAAACAACTCAAGCATCTCCCTTCTAAAGCACCTTTGAGGTACAAAATAGAGAAAGAAACAGCAGGGTCGATGCTCTGCGGGTCTTCTGTAAATAAGGCTTGAAAGGAAACTTTAGTTTCATCATTGGGATTTATAGAGTTGCGGGCTGAATTCCCCCTGAGAAACACTGTAGTTGCACATGTTCCCTTCATAGCACAATTGCCTTTGTGATGACAAGTGAGTTTCTAAGAAAGAAACTTGGAGGTTGCCATTCTTTGCTAGGTGCTCATCCTTCAGTCATCTTCAGTGAATTGGAGAACCCGTTTGACCACTAGTCTCAAGCTCACGTTCTTCTTGGATCCTGACACAGATTGGCATGTAGCAGAATCCATGTAGAGTTATTCTGTGTGGTTCCTGAGCTCTAGGAAGCATTCCATGTCTCTTAGTACTGGCGGTCTGCACTAGGATACGAAAAGTACAAGAATGACGGCCTCTGTGTTCGAGCCTTTGTGAGCAAAGCAGCGTCAGGAACAGCTAGATGCCGAGTCATGGGCAGTGAAGGACTTCTTTGGTTAAACCTCTAGATTGTTGCAAGTGGAAACAACTCACGTATCTCCTTTCTAAAGCACCTGGAGGTACAAAATAGAGAAGGAAACATCAGGGTCAAAGCTCTGTGGGCCCTTTCCCAAATAAGGCTTGAAGGGCAACTTTATTTTCCTCATTGGGAGTAACAGAGTTGTGGGCTCAATTCTACCTGAGAAACACTGTAGTTGCACATGCTCCCTTCATAGCACAATTGCCTTTGTGATGCCAAGTGTGTTTCTAGGAAAGGAACTTGGAAGTTGCCATTCTTTGGTAGGTGCTCATCCTTCAGTAATCTTCAGTGAATTGGCGACCCCTTTGAACACTAGCCTCATGCTAGTCTACCTGTTATATCAAGCCACAGATTGGCTTGCAAGTGAATCCATGTAGCGTTGTTCAGTGTGTTTCTTGAGCTCTAGGAAGCATTCCAGGTCTCAGTACTGGCGGATCTGCACTAGGATGAGAAACTTTCAAGAGGACGGCTTGTGTGTTAGGGGAGTTCTGAGCAGTGCAGCATTGGGAACAGCTAGATGCCGAGACATGGGAAGTGAAGGGCTCTTTTGATAAACCTCTAGAATGTTGTAAGTTGAAACAACTCAAGCATCTCCCTTCTAAAGCACCTGGAGGTACAAAATAGAGAAAGAAACAGCAGAGTCAAATCTCTGTGGGCACTTTTGTAAATAAGGCTTGAAAGGAAACTTTATTTTCATCATTGGGATTTATAGAGTTGTGGGCTCAATTCTCCCTGAGAAACACTGTAGTTGCACATGTTCCCTTCATAGCACAGTTGCCTTTGTGATGACAAGTGAGTTTCTAGGAAAGGAACTTGGAGGTTGCCATTCTTTGCTACGTGCTCATCCTTTAGTAATCTTCAGTGAATTGGAGAACCCGTTGATCACTAGCCTCAAGCTAACCTTCTTCTTGGATCCTGCCACAGATTGGCATGCAGCACAATCCATGTAGAGTTATTCTGTGTGGTTCTTGAGCTCTAGGAAGCATTCCATGTCTCTTAGTACTGGCGGTCTGCACTAGGATACGAAAAGTACAAGAATGACGGCCTCTGTTTTCGAACTTTGTGAGCAAAGCAGCATTAGGAACAGCTAGGTGCCGAGTCATGGGCAGTGAAGCACTTATTTAGTTAAACCTCTAGATTGTTGCAAGTGGCAAAAACTCAAGTATCTCCTTTCTAAAGCACCTGGAGGTACAAATAGAGAAGGAAACATCAGGGTCAAAGCTCTGTGGGCCCTTTCCAAAATAAGTCTTGAAGGGAAAATTTATTTTCCTCATTGGGAGTAAGAGAGTTGCGGGCTCAATTCTCCCTGAGAAACACTGTAGTTGTACATGCTCCCTTCATAGCACAATTGCCTTTGTGATGCCAAGTGTATTTGTAGGAAAGGAACTTGGAGGTTGCAATTCTTTGGTAGGTGCTCATCCTTCAGTAATCTTCAGTGAATTGGCAACCCGTTTGAACACTAGTCTCATGCTACTCTACCTCTTATATCATGCCATAGACTGGCTTGCAAGTGAATCCATGTAGCGTTGCTCAGTGTGGTTCTTGAGCTCTAGGAAGCATTCCAGGTCTCAGTACTGGCGGATCTGCACTAGGATGAGAAACTTTCAGAGGACGGCTTGTGTGTTAGGGGAGTTCTGAGCAGTGCAGCATTGGGAACAGCTAGATGCCGAGTCATGGGAAGTGAAGGGCTTCTTTTGATAAACCTCTAGAATGTTGTAAGTTCAAACAACTCAAGCATCTCCCTTCTAAAGCACCTGGAGGTACAAAATAGAGAAAGAAACAGCAGAGTCAAATCTCTGTGGGCTCTTTGGTAAATAAGGCTTGAAAGGAAACTTTATTTTCATCATTGGGATTTATAGAGTTGTGGGCTCAATTCTCCCTGAGAAACACTCTAGTTGCACATGTTCCTTTCATAACACAATTGCCTTTGTGATGACAAGTGTGTTTCTAGGAAAGAAACTTGGAGGTTGCCATTCTTTGCTAGGTGCTCATTCTTCAGTAATCTTCAGTGAATTGGAGAACCCATTTGACGACTAGCCTCAAACTAACGTTTTTCTTGGATCCTGCCACAGATTGGAATGCAGCACAATCCATGTAGAGTTATTCTGTGTGGTTCTTGAGCTCTAGGAAGCATTCCATGTCTCTTAGTATTGGCGGTCTGCACTAGGATACGAAAAGTATAAGAATGACGGCCTCTGTGTTCTAGCCTTTGTGAGCAAAGCAGCATTAGGAACAGCTAGATGCCGATTCATGGGCAGTGAAGCACTTCTTTAGTGAAACCTCTAGATTGTTGCAAGTGGAAACAACTCAAGTATCTCCTTTCTAAAGCACCTGGAGGTACAAATTAGAGAAGGAAACATCAGGGTCAAAGCTCTGTGGGCCCTTTCCAAAATAAGGCTTGAAGGGAAACTTTATTTTCCTCATTGGGAGTAAGAGAGTTGCGGGCTCAATTCTCCCTGAGAAACACTGTAGTTGCACATGCTCCCTTCATAGCACAATTGCCTTTGTGATGCCAAGTGTATTTCTAGGAAAGAACTTAGAGGTTGCCATTCTTTGGTAGGTGCTCATCCTTCAGTAATCTTCAGTGAATTGGTGACCCGTTTGAACACTAGCCTCATGCTAGTCTACCTCTTATATCATGCCACAGATTGGCTTGCAAGTGAATCCATGTAGCGTTGTTCAGTGTGGTTCTTGAGCTCTAGGAAGTATTCCAGGTCTCAGTACTGTCGGATCTGCACTAGGATGAGAAACTTTCAAGAGGACGGCTTGTGTGTTTTTGAGTTCTGAGCAGTGCAGCATTGAGAACAGCTAGATGCCGAGTGCTGGGTAGTGAAAAGCTTCTTTTGATAAACTTCTACAATGTTGTAAGTTGAAACAATTCAAGTATCTCCCTTCTAAAGCACCTTTGAGGTACAAAATAGAGAAAGGAACAGCAGGGTCAATGCTGTGCAGGCTCTTTTGTAAATAAGGCTTGAAAGGAAACTTTATTTTCATCATTGGGATTTATAGAGTTGTCGGCTCATTTCTCCCTGAGAAACACTGTAGTTGCACATGTTCCCTTCATAACACAGTTGCCTTTGTGATGACAAGTGATTTTCTAGGAAAGAAACTCGGAGGTTGCCATTCTTTGCTACGTGCTCATCCTTCAGTAATCTTCAGTGAAGTGGAGAACCCGTTGGACCGCTAGCCTCAAGGTAACGTTCTTCTTGGATCCTGCCACAGATTGGCATGCAGCACAATCCATGTAGAGTTATTCTGTGTGGTTCTTGAGCTCTAGGAAGCATTCCATGTCTCTTAGTACTAGCGGTCTGCCTTATCCTAATGGATACGAAAAGTACAAGAATGAGGGCCTCTGTGTTCGAGCCTTTGTGAGCAAAGCAGCATTAGGAACAGCTAGATGCCGAGTCATGGGCAGTGAAGCACTTCTTTAGTTAAACCTCTAGGTTGTTGCAAGTGGAAACAACTCACGTATCTCCTTTCTAAAGCACCTGGAGGTACAAAATAGAGAAGGAAACATCAGGGTCAAAGCTCTGTGGGCCCTTTTCAAAACAAGGCTTGAAGGGAAACTTTATTTCCCTCATTGGGAGTAAGAGAGTTGCGGGCTCAATTCTCCCTGAGAAACACTGTAGTTGCACATGCTCCCTTCATAGCACAATTGCCTTTGTGATGCCAAGTGTATTTGTAGGAAAGGAATTTGGAGGTTGCCATTCTTTGGTAGGTGCTCATCCTTCAGTAATCTTCAGGGAATTGGCGGCCCGTTTGAACACTAGCCTCATGCTAGTCTACCTCTTATATCATGCCACAGATTGGATTGCAAGTGAATCCATGTAGCGTTGTTCAGTGTGGTTCTTGAGCTCTAGTAAATATTCCAAGTCTCAGTACTGTCGGATCTGCACTAGGATGAGAAACTTGTAAGAGGACGGCTTGTGTATTTGGGAGTTCTAAGCAGTGCAGCGTTGAGAAGAGCTAGATGCCGAGTGTTGGGAAGTGAAAGGCTTCTTTTGATAAACCTCTAGAATGTTATAAGTTGAAACAACTCAAGTATCTCCCTTCTAAAGCACCTTTGAGGTACAAAATAGAGAAAGAAACAGCAGGGTCGATGCTCTGCGGGTCTTTTGTAAATAAGGCTTGAAAGGAAACTTTATTTTCACCATTGGGATTGATAGAGTTGTGGGTTGAATTCCCACTGAGAAACACTGTAGTTGCTCATGTTCCCTTCATAGAACAATTGCCTTTGTGATGACAAGTGAGTTTCTAGGCAAGAAACTTGGAGGTTCCCATTCTTTGCTAGGTGCTCATCCTTCAGTCATCTTCAGTGAATTGGACAACCCGTTGGACCACTAGCCTCAAGCTAAAGTTCTTCTTGGATCCTGCCACAGATTGGCATGCAGCACAATCCATGTAGAGTTCTTCAGTGTCGTTTTTGAGCTCTAGGAAGCATTCCATGTCTCTTAGTACTGGCGGTCTTCACTAGGATGAGGAAAGTAGAAGAATGACGGCCTCTGTGTTCGAGCCTTTGTGAGCAAGGCAGCATTAGGAACAGCTAGACGCCGAGTCATGGGCAGTGAAGGCCATCTTTGGTTAAACCTCTAGATTGTTGCAAGTGGAAACAACTCACATATCTCCTTTCTAAAGCACCTGGAGGTACAAAATAGGGAAGGAAACATCAGGGTCAAAGCTCTGTGGGCCCTTTTCAAATTAAGGCTTGAAGGGAAACTTTGTTTTCCTCATTGGAGTAAGAGAGTTGCGGGCTGAATTCTCCCTGAGAAACACTGTAGTGGCACATGTTCCCTTCATAACACAGTTGCCTTTGTGATGACAAGTGAGTTTCTAGGAAAGCAACTTGGAGGTTGCCATTCTTTGCTACGTGTTCATCCTTCAGTAATCTTCAGTGAATTGGAGAACCCGTTGACCACTAGCCTCAAGCTAACGTTCTTCTTGGATCCTGCCACAGATTGGCATGCAGCAGAATCCATGTAGAGTTATTCTGTGTGGTTCTTGAGCTCTAGGAAGCATTCCATGTCTCTTAGTACGGGCCGTCTGCATTAGGATACGAAAAGTACAAGAATGATGGCCTCTGTGTTCGAGCCTTTGTGAGCAAAGCAGCATTAGGAACAGCTAGGTGCCGAGTCATGGGCAGTGAAGGACTTCTTTAGTTAAACCTCTAGATTGTTGCAAGTGGAAACAACTCAAGTATCTCCTTTCTATAGCACCTGGAGGTACAAAATAGAGAAGGAAACATCAGGGTCAAAGCTCTGTGGGCCCTTTCCAAAATAAGGTTTGAAGGGAAACTTTATTTTCCTCATTGGGAGTAACAGAGTTGTGGGCTCAATTCTACCTGAGAAACACTGTAGTTGCACATGCTCCCTTCATAGCACAATTGCCTTTGTGATGCCAAGTGTGTTTCTAGGAAAGGAACTTGGAAGTTGCCATTCTTTGGTAGGTGCTCATCCTTCAGTAATCTTCAGTGAATTGGCGACCCGTTTGAACACTAGCCTCATGCTAGTCTACCTTTTATATCAAGCCACAGATTGGCTTGCAAGTGAATCCATGTAGCGTTGCTCAGTGTGGTTCTTGAGCTCTAGGAAGCATTCCAGGTCTCAGTACTGGCGTATCTGCACTAGGATGAGAAACTTTCAGAGGACGGCTTGTGTGTTAGGGGAGTTCTGAGCAGTGGAGCGTTGGGAACAGCTAGATGCCGAGTCATGGGAAGTGAAGGGCTTCTTTTGATAAACCTCAGGAATGCTGTAAGTTGAAACAACTCAAGTATCTCCCTTCTAAATCACCTGGAGGTACAAAATAGAGAAAGAAACAGCAGAGTCAAATCTCTGTGGGCACTTTTGTAAATAAGGCTTGAAAGGAAACTTTATTTTCATCATTGGGATTTATAGAGTTGTGGGCTCAATTCTCCCTGAGAAACACTGTAGTTGCACATGTTCCCTTCATAGCACAGTTGCCTTTGTGATGACAAGTGAGTTTCTAGGAAAGGAACTTGAAGGTTGCCATTCTTTGCTAGGTGCTCATCCTTCAGTAATCTTCAGTGAATTGGAGAACCCGTTGACCACTAGCCTCAAGCTAACCTTCTTCTTGGATCCTGCCACAGATTGGCATGCAGCACAATCCATGTAGAGTTATTCTGTGTGGTTCTTGAGCTCTAGGAAGCATTCCATGTTTCTTAGTACTGGCGGTCTGCACTAGGATACGAAAAGTACAAGAATGACGGCCTCTGTGTTCGAACTTTGTGAGCAAAGCAGCATTAGGAACAGCTAGGTGCCGAGTCATGGGCAGTGAAGCACTTATTTAGTTAAACCTCTAGATTGTTGCAAGTGGCAAAAACTCAAGTATCTCCTTTCTAAAGCACCTGGAGGTACAAAATAGAGAAGGAAACATCAGGGTCAAAGCTCTGTGGGCCCTTTCCAAAATAAGTCTTGAAGGGAAAATTTATTTTCCTCATTGGGAGTAAGAGAGTTGCGGGCTCAATTCTCCCTGAGAAACACTGTAGTTGTACATGCTCCCTTCATAGCACAATTGCCTTTGTGATGCCAAGTGTATTTGTAGGAAAGGAACTTGGAGGTTGCAATTCTTTGGTAGGTGCTCATCCTTCAGTAATCTTCAGTGAATTGGCAACCCGTTTGAACACTAGTCTCATGCTACTCTACCTCTTATATCATGCCATAGACTGGCTTGCAAGTGAATCCATGTAGCGTTGCTCAGTGTGGTTCTTGAGCTCTAGGAAGCATTCCAGGTCTCAGTACTGGCGGATCTGCACTAGGATGAGAAACTTTCAGAGGACGGCTTGTGTGTTAGGGGAGTTCTGAGCAGTGCAGCATTGGGAACAGCTAGATGCCGAGTCATGGGAAGTGAAGGGCTTCTTTTGATAAACCTCTAGAATGTTGTAAGTTCAAACAACTCAAGCATCTCCCTTCTAAAGCACCTGGAGGTACAAAATAGAGAAAGAAACAGCAGAGTCAAATCTCTGTGGGCTCTTTGGTAAATAAGGCTTGAAAGGAAACTTTATTTTCATCATTGGGATTTATAGAGTTGTGGGCTCAATTCTCCCTGAGAAACACTCTAGTTGCACATGTTCCTTTCATAGCACAATTGCCTTTGTGATGACAAGTGAGTTTCTAGGAAAGAAACTTGGAGGTTGCCATTCTTTGCTAGGTGCTCATCCTTCAGTAATCTTCAGTGAATTGGAGAACCCATTTGACCACTAGCCTCAAGCTAACGTTTTTCTTGGATCCTGCCACAGATTGGAATGCAGCACAATCCATGTAGAGTTATTCTGTGTGGTTCTTGAGCTCTAGGAAGCATTCCATGTCTCTTAGTACTGGCGGTCTGCACTAGGATACGAAAAGTATAAGAATGACGGCCTCTGTGTTCTAGCCTTTGTGAGCAAAGCAGCATTAGGAACAGCTAAATGCCGATTCATGGGCAGTGAAGCACTTCTTTAGTGAAACCTCTAGATTGTTGCAAGTGGAAACAACTCAAGTATCTCCTTTCTAAAGCACCTGGAGGTACAAAATAGAGAAGGAAACATCAGGGTCAAAGCTCTGTGGGCCCTTTCCAAAATAAGGCTTGAAGGGAAACTTTATTTTCCTCATTGGGAGTAAGAGAGTTGCGGGCTCAATTCTCCCTGAGAAACACTGTAGTTGCACATGCTCCCTTCATAGCACAATTGCCTTTGTGATGCCAAGTGTATTTCTAGGAAAGGAACTTAGAGGTTGCCATTCTTTGCTACGTGCTCATCCTTCAGTAATCTTCAGTGAAGTGGAGAACCCGTTGGACCGCTAGCCTCAAGGTAACGTTCTTCTTGGATCCTGCCACAGATTGGCATGCAGCACAATCCATGTAGAGTTATTCTGTGTGGTTCCTGAGCTCTAGGAAGCATTCCATGCCTCTTAGTACTGGCGGTCTGCACTAGGATACGAAAAGTACAAGAATGACGGCCTCTGTGTTCGAGCCTTTGTGAGCCAAGCAGCGTTAGCAACAGCTAGATGCCGAGTCATGGGCAGTGAAGGACTTCTTTGGTTAAACCTCTAGATTGTTGCAAGTGGAAACAACTCACGTATCTCCTTTATAAAGCACCTGGAGGTACAAAAGAGAGAAGGAAACATCAGGGTCAAAGCTCTGTGGGCCCTTTTCAATATAAGGCTTGAAGGGGAACTTGAGTTTCCTCATTGGGAGTAAGAGAGTTGCGGGCTCAATTCTCCCTGAATAACACTGTAGTTGCACATGCTCCCTTCATAGCACAATTGCCTATGTGATGACAAGTGAGTTTCTAGGAAAGAAACTTGGAGGTTGCCATTCTTTGCTAGGTGCTCATCCTTCGGTAATCTTCAGTGAATTGGAGAACCCGTTTGACCACTAGCCTCAAGCTAACGTTCTTCTTGGATCCTGCCACAGATTGGCATGCAGCAGAATCCATGTCGAGTTCTTCAGTGTGGTTCTTGAGCTCTAGGAAGCCTTCCCGGTCTCTTAGTACTGTTGGATCTGCACTAGGATGAGAAACTTTCAAGAGGACGGCTTGTGTGTTAGGGGAGTTCTGAGCATTGAAGGGTTGGGAACAGCTAGAGGCCGAGTCATGGGAAGTGAAGGGCTTCTTTTGATAAACCTCTAGAATGTTGTAAGTTGAAACAACTCAGTATCTCCCTTCGAAAGCACCTTTGAGATACAAAATAGAGAAGGAAACTGCAGGGACACTGCTCTGCGACCCCTTTGAAAATAAGGCTTGAAAGGAAACTTTATTTTCCTCTTTGGGATTTAGAGAGTTGTGGGCTCAATTCTCCCCGAGAAACACTGTAGTTGCACATGCTCCCTTCATAGCACAATTGCCTTTGTGATGATAAGTGAGTTTCTAGGCAAGAAACTTGGAGGTTGCCATTCTATGCTATGTGCTCATCCTTCAGTCATCGTCAGTGAATTGGAGAACCCGTTTGATAGCTAGCCTCAAGCTAACGTTCCTCTTGTATCCTGCCACAGATTGGCATGCAGCAGAATCCATGGAGCGTTCTTCGGTGTGGTTCCTGAGCTCTAGGATGCATTCCGGGTCTCTTAGTACTGGCAGTTCTGCACTAGGATGCGAAAAGTACAAGTAGGACGACCTGTGTGTTTGGGCCTTTCTGAGCAATGCAGCGTTGGGAACAGCTAGATGCCGAGTCATGGGCAGTGAAGGCCTTCTTTGGTTAAACCTCTAGATTGTTGCAAGTGGAAACAACTCACGTATCTCCTTTCTAAAGCACCTGGAGGTACAAAAGAGAGAAGGAAACATCAGGGTCAAAGCTCTGTGGGCCCCTTTTCAAAATAAGGCTTGAAGGGAAACTTGATTTCCCTCGTTGGGAGTAAGAGCGTTGCGGGCTCAATTCTCCCTGAGAAACACTGTAGTTGCACATGCTCCCTTCATAGCACAATTGCCTTTGTGATGCCAAGTGTGTTTCTAGGAAAGGAACTTGGAGGTTGCCATTCTTTGCTAGGTGCTCATCCTTCAGTAATCTTCAGTGATTTGGCGACCCGTTTGAACACTAGCCTCATGCTAGTCTACCTCTTCTATCATGCCACAGATTGGCTTGCAAGTGAATCCATGTAGCGTTGTTCCGTGTGGTTCTTGAGCTCTAGGAAGCATTCCAGGTCTCAGTACTGTCGGATCTGCACTAGGATGAGAAACTTTCAAGAGGACGGCTTGTGTGTTTGGGGTTCGGAGCAGTGCAGCGTTGAGAACAGCTAGATGCCGAGTGTTGGGAAGTGAAAGGCTTCTTGTGATAAACATCTAGAATGTTGTAAGTTGAAACAACTCAAGTATCTCCCGTCTAAAGCACCGTTGAGGTACAAAATAGAGAATGAAACAGCAGGGTCGATGCTCTGCGGGTCTTTTGTAAATAAGGCTTGAAAGGAAACTTTAGTTTCATCATTGGGATTTATAGAGTTGCGGGCTGAATTCCCCCTGAGAAACACTGTAGTTGCACATGTTCCCTTCATAGCACAATTGCCTTTGTGATGACAAGTGAGTTTCTAAGAAAGAAATTTGGAGGTTGCCATTCTTTGCTAGGTGCTCATCCTTCAGTCATCTTCAGTGAATTGGAGAACCCGTTTGACCACTACTCTCAAGCTAACGTTCTTCTTGGATCCTGACACAGATTGGCATGTAGCAGAATCCATGTAGAGTTATTCTGTGTGGTTCCTGAGCTCTAGGAAGCATTCCATGCCTCTTAGTACTGGCGGTCTGCACTAGGATACGAAAAGTACAAGAATGACTGCCTCTGTGTTTGAGCCTTTGTGAGCCAAGCAGCGTTAGCAACAGCTAGATGCCGAGTCATGGGCAGTGAAGGACTTCTTTGGTTAAACCTCTAGATTGTTGCAAGTGGAAACAACTCACGTATCTCCTTTATAAAGCACCTGGAGGTACAAAAGAGAGAAGGAAACATCAGGGTCAAAGCTCTGTGGGCCCTTTTCAATATAAGGCTTGAAGGGGAACTTGAGTTTCCTCATTGGGAGTAAGAGAGTTGCGGGCTCAATTCTCCCTGAATAACACTGTAGTTGCACATGCTCCCTTCATAGCACAATTGCCTACGTGATGACAAGTGAGTTTCTAGGAAAGAAACTTGGAGGTTGCCATTCTTTGCTAGGTGCTCATCCTTCGGTAATCTTCAGTGAATTGGAGAACCCGTTTGACCACTAGCCTCAAGCTAACGTTCTTCTTGGATCCTGCCACAGATTGGCATGCAGCAGAATCCATGTCGAGTTCTTCAGTGTGGTTCTTGAGCTCTAGGAAGCCTTCCCGGTCTCTTAGTACTGTTGGATCTGCACTAGGATGAGAAACTTTCAAGAGGACGGCTTGTGTGTTAGGGGAGTTCTGAGCATTGAAGGGTTGGGAACAGCTAGAGGCCGAGTCATGGGAAGTGAAGGGCTTCTTTTGATAAACCTCTAGAATGTTGTAAGTTGAAACAACTCAGTATCTCCCTTCGAAAGCACCTTTGAGATACAAAAGAGAGAAGGAAACTGCAGGGACACTGCTCTGCGACCCCTTTGAAAATAAGGCTTGAAAGGAAACTTTATTTTCCTCTTTGGGATTTAGAGAGTTGTGGGCTCAATTCTCCCCGAGAAACACTGTAGTTGCACATGCTCCCTTCATAGCACAATTGCCTTTGTGATGATAAGTGAGTTTCTAGGCAAGAAACTTGGAGGTTGCCATTCTATGCTATGTGCTCATCCTTCAGTCATCGTCAGTGAATTGGAGAACCCGTTTGATAGCTAGCCTCAAGCTAACGTTCCTCTTGTATCCTGCCACAGATTGGCATGCAGCAGAATCCATGGAGCGTTCTTCGGTGTGGTTCCTGAGCTCTAGGATGCATTCCGGGTCTCTTAGTACTGGCAGTTCTGCACTAGGATGCGAAAAGTACAAGTAGGACGACCTGTGTGTTTGGGCCTTTCTGAGCAATGCAGCGTTGGGAACAGCTAGATGCCGAGTCATGGGCAGTGAAGGCCTTCTTTGGTTAAACCTCTAGATTGTTGCAAGTGGAAACAACTCACGTATCTCCTTTCTAAAGCACCTGGAGGTACAAAAGAGAGAAGGAAACATCAGGGTCAAAGCTCTGTGGGCCCCTTTTCAAAATAAGGCTTGAAGGGAAACTTGATTTCCCTCGTTGGGAGTAAGAGAGTTGCGGGCTCAATTCTCCCTGAGAAACACTGTAGTTGCACATGCTCCCTTCATAGCACAATTGCCTTTGTGATGCCAAGTGTGTTTCTAGGAAAGGAACTTGGAGGTTGCCATTCTTTGCTAGATGCTCATCCTTCAGTTATCTTCAGTGATTTGGCGACCCGTTTGAACACTAGCCTCATGCTAGTCTACCTCTTCTATCATGCCACAGATTGGCTTGCAAGTGAATCCATGTAGCGTTGTTCCGTGTGGTTCTTGAGCTCTAGGAAGCATTCCAGGTCTCAGTACTGTCGGATCTGCACTAGGATGAGAAACTTTCAAGAGGACGGCTTGTGTGTTTGGGGTTCGGAGCAGTGCAGCGTTGAGAACAGCTAGATGCCGAGTGTTGGGAAGTGAAAGGCTTCTTGTGATAAACCTCTAGAATGTTGTAAGTTGAAACAACTCAAGTATCTCCCGTCTAAAGCACCGTTGAGGTACAAAATAGAGAAAGAAACAGCAGGGTCGATGCTCTGCGGGTCTTTTGTAAATAAGGCTTGAAAGGAAACTTTAGTTTCATCATTGGGATTTATAGAGTTGCGGGCTGAATTCCCCCTGAGAAACACTGTAGTTGCACATGTTCCCTTCATAGCACAATTGCCTTTGTGATGACAAGTGAGTTTCTAAGAAAGAAACTTGGAGGTTGCCATTCTTTGCTAGGTGCTCATCCTTCAGTCATCTTCAGTGAATTGGAGAACCCGTTTGACCACTAGTCTCAAGCTAACGTTCTTCTTGGATCCTGACACAGATTGGCATGTAGCAGAATCCATGTAGAGTTATTCTGTGTGGTTCCTGAGCTCTAGGAAGCATTCCATTTCTCTTAGTACTGGCGGTCTGCACTAGGATACGAAAAGTACAAGAATGACGGCCTCTGTGTTCGAGCTTTTGTGAGCAAAGCAGCGTCAGGAACAGCTAGATGCCGAGTCATGGGCAGTGAAGGACTTCTTTGGTTAAACCTCTAGATTGTTGCAAGTGGAAACAACTCACGTATCTCCTTTCTAAAGCACCTGGAGGTACAAAAGAGAGAAGGAAACATCAGGGTCAAAGCTCTGTGGGCCCCTTTTCAAAATAAGGCTTGAAGGGAAACTTGATTTCCCTCGTTGGGAGTAAGAGCGTTGCGGGCTCAATTCTCCCTGAGAAACACTGTAGTTGCACATGCTCCCTTCATAGCACAATTGCCTTTGTGATGCCAAGTGTGTTTCTAGGAAAGGAACTTGGAGGTTGCCATTCTTTGCTAGGTGCTCATCCTTCAGTAATCTTCAGTGATTTGGCGACCCGTTTGAACACTAGCCTCATGCTAGTCTACCTCTTCTATCATGCCACAGATTGGCTTGCAAGTGAATCCATGTAGCGTTGTTCCGTGTGGTTCTTGAGCTCTAGGAAGCATTCCAGGTCTCAGTACTGTCGGATCTGCACTAGGATGAGAAACTTTCAAGAGGACGGCTTGTGTGTTTGGGGTTCGGAGCAGTGCAGCGTTGAGAACAGCTAGATGCCGAGTGTTGGGAAGTGAAAGGCTTCTTGTGATAAACCTCTAGAATGTTGTAAGTTGAAACAACTCAAGTATCTCCCGTCTAAAGCACCGTTGAGGTACAAAATAGAGATAGAAACAGCAGGGTCGATGCTCTGCGGGTCTTTTGTAAATAAGGCTTGAAAGGAAACTTTAGTTTCATCATTGGGATTTATAGAGTTGCGGGCTGAATTCCCCCTGAGAAACACTGTAGTTGCACATGTTCCCTTCATAGCACAATTGCCTTTGTGATGACAAGTGAGTTTCTAAGAAAGAAACTTGGAGGTTGCATTCTTTGCTAGGTGCTCATCCTTCAGTCATCTTCAGTGAATTGGAGAACCCGTTTGACCACTAGTCTCAAGCTAACGTTCTTCTTGGATCCTGACACAGATTGGCATGTAGCAGAATCCATGTAGAGTTATTCTGTGTGGTTCCTGAGCTCTAGGAAGCATTCCATGTCTCTTAGTACTGGCGGTCTGCACTAGGATACGAAAAGTACAAGAATGACGGCCTCTGTGTTCGAGCCTTTGTGAGCAAAGCAGCGTCAGGAACAGCTAGATGCCGAGTCATGGGCAGTGAAGGACTTCTTTGGTTAAACCTCTAGATTGTTGCAAGTGGAAACAACTCACGTATCTCCTTTCTAAAGCACCTGGAGGTACAAAAGAGAGAAGGAACCATCAGGGTCAAAGCTCTGTGGGCCCCTTTTCAAAATAAGGCTTGAAGGGAAACTTGATTTCCCTCGTTGGGAGTAAGAGAGTTGCGGGCTCAATTCTCCCTGAGAAACACTGTAGTTGCACATGCTCCCTTCATAGCACAATTGCCTTTGTGATGCCAAGTGTGTTTCTAGGAAAGGAACTTGGAGGTTGCCATTCTTTGCTAGGTGCTCATCCTTCAGTAATCTTCAGTGATTTGGCGACCCGTTTGAACACTAGCCTCATGCTAGTCTACCTCTTCTATCATGCCACAGATTGGCTTGCAAGTGAATCCATGTAGCCTTGTTCCGTGTGGTTCTTGAGCTCTAGGAAGCATTCCAGGTCTCAGTACTGTCGGATCTGCACTAGGATGAGAAACTTTCAAGAGGACGGCTTGTGTGTTTGGGGTTCGGAGCAGTGCAGCGTTGAGAACAGCTAGATGCCGAGTGTTGGGAAGTGAAAGGCTTCTTGTGATAAACCTCTAGAATGTTGTAAGTTGAAACAACTCAAGTATCTCCCGTCTAAAGCACCGTTGAGGTACAAAATAGAGAAAGAAACAGCAGGGTCGATGCTCTGCGGGTCTTTTGTAAATAAGGCTTGAAAGGAAACTTTAGTTTCATCATTGGGATTTATAGAGTTGCGGGCTGAATTCCCCCTGAGAAACACTGTAGTTGCACATGTTCCCTTCATAGCACAATTGCCTTTGTGATGACAAGTGAGTTTCTAAGAAAGAAACTTGGAGGTTGCCATTCTTTGCTAGGTGCTCATCCTTCAGTCATCTTCAGTGAATTGGAGAACCCGTTTGACCACTAGTCTCAAGCTAACGTTCTTCTTGGATCCTGACACAGATTGGCATGTAGCAGAATCCTTGTAGAGTTATTCTGTGTGGTTCCTGAGCTCTAGGAAGCATTCCATGTCTCTTAGTACTGGCGGTCTGCACTAGGATACGAAAAGTACAAGAATGACGGCCTCTGTGTTCGAGACTTTGTGAGCAAAGCAGCGTCAGGAACAGCTAGATGCCGAGTCATGGGCAGTGAAGGACTTCTTTGGTTAAACCTCTAGATTGTTGCAAGTGGAAACAACTCACGTATCTCCTTTCTAAAGCACCTGGAGGTACAAAAGAGAGAAGGAAACATCAGGGTCAAAGCTCTGTGGGCCCTTTTCAATATAAGGCTTGAAGGGGAACTTTAGTTTCCTCATTGGGAGTAAGAGAGTTGCGGGCTAAATTCTCCCTGAATAACACTGTAGTTGCACATGCTCCCTTCATAGCACAATTGCCTATGTGATGACAAGTGAGTTTCTAGGAAAGAAACTTGGAGGTTGCCATTCTTTGCTAGGTGCTCATCCTTCGGTAATCTTCAGTGAATTGGAGAACCCGTTTGACCACTAGCCTAAAGCTAACGTTCTTCTTGGATCCTGCCACAGATTGGCATGCAGCAGAATCCATGTCGAGTTCTTCAGTGTGGTTCTTGAGCTCTAGGAAGCATTCCCGGTCTCTTAGTACTGTTGTATCTGCACTAGGATGAGAAACTTTCAAGAGGACGGCTTGTGTGTTAGGGGAGTTCTGAGCATTGAAGAGTTGGGAACAGCTAGAGGCCGAGTCATGGGAAGTGAAGGGCTTCTTTTGATAAACCTCTAGAATGTTGTAAGTTGAAACAACACAGTATCTTCCTTCGAAAGCACCTTTGAGATACAAAAGAGAGAAGGAAACTGCAGGGACAATGCTCTGCGACCCTTTTGAAAATAAGGCTTGAAAGGAAACTTTATTTTCCTCTTTGGGATTTAGAGAGTTGTGGGCTCAATTCTCCCCGAGAAACACTGTAGTTGCACATGCTCCCTTCATAGCACAATTGCCTACGTGATGACAAGTGAGTTTCTAGGCAAGAAACTTGGAGGTTGCCATTCTATGCTAGGTGCTCATCCTTCAGTCATCGTCAGTGAATTGGAGAACCCGTTTGACAGCTAGCCTCAAGCTAACGTTCCTCTTGTATCCTGCCACAGATTGGCATGCAGCAGAATCCATGGAGCGTTCTTCGGTGTGGTTCCTGAGCTCTAGGATGCATTCCGGGTCTCTTAGTACTGGCAGTTCTGCACTAGGGTGCGAAAAGTACAAGTAGGACGACCTGTGTGTTTGGGCCTTTCTGAGCAATGCAGCGTTGGGAACAGCTACATGCCGAGTCATGGGCAGTGAAGGCCTTCTTTGGTTAAACCTCTAGATTGTTGCAAGTGGAAACAACTCACGTATCTCCTTTCTAAAGCACCTGGAGGTACAAAAGAGAGAAGGAAACATCAGGGTCAAAGCTCTGTGGACCCTTTTCAAAATAAGACTTGAAGGGAAACTTGATTTCCCTCGTTGGGAGTAAGAGAGTTGCGGGCTCAATTCTCCCTGAGAAACACTGTAGTTGCACATGCTCCCTTCATAGCACAATTGCCTTTGTGATGCCAAGTGTGTTTCTAGGAAAGGAACTTGGAGGTTGCCATTCTTTGCTAGGTGCTCATCCTTCAGTAATCTTCAGTGATTTGGCGACCCGTTTGAACACTAGCCTCATGCTAGTCTACCTCTTCTCTCATGCCACAGATTGGCTTGCAAGTGAATCCATGTAGCCTTGTTCCGTGTGGTTCTTGAGCTCTAGGAAGCATTCCAGGTCTCAGTACTGTCGGATCTGCACTAGGATGAGAAACTTTCAAGAGGACGGCTTGTGTGTTTGGGGTTCGGAGCAGTGCAGCGTTGAGAACAGCTAGATGCCGAGTGTTGGGAAGTGAAAGGCTTCTTGTGATAAACCTCTAGAATGTTGTAAGTTGAAACAACTCAAGTATCTCCCGTCTAAAGCACCGTTGAGGTACAAAATAGAGAATGAAACAGCAGGGTCGATGCTCTGCGGGTCTTTTGTAAATAAGGCTTGAAAGGAAACTTTAGTTTCATCATTGGGATTTATAGAGTTGCGGGCTGAATTCCCCCTGAGAAACACTGTAGTTGCACATGTTCCCTTCATAGCACAATTGCCTTTGTGATGACAAGTGAGTTTCTAAGAAAGAAACTTGGAGGTTGCCATTCTTTGCTAGGTGCTCATCCTTCAGTCATCTTCAGTGAATTGGAGAACCCGTTTGACCACTAGTCTCAAGCTAACGTTCTTCTTGGATCCTGACACAGATTGGCATGTAGCAGAATCCATGTAGAGTTATTCTGTGTGGTTCCTGAGCTCTAGGAAGCATTCCATGTCTCTTAGTTCTGGCGGTCTGCACTAGGATACGAAAAGTACAAGAATGACTGCCTCTGTGTTCGAGCCTTTGTGAGCTAAGCAGCGTTAGCAACAGCTAGATGCCGAGTCATGGGCAGTGAAGGACTTCTTTGGTTAAACCTCTAGATTGTTGCAAGTGGAAACAACTCACGTATCTCCTTTCTAAAGCACCTGGAGGTACAAAAGAGAGAAGGAAACATCAGGGTCAAAGCTCTGTGGGCCCTTTTCAATATAAGGCTTGAAGGGGAACTTGAGTTTCCTCATTGGGAGTAAGAGAGTTGCGGGCTCAATTCTCCCTGAATAACACTGTAGTTGCACATGTTCCCTTCATAGCACAATTGCCTATGTGATGACAAGTGAGTTTCTAGGAAAGAAACTTGGAGGTTGCCATTCTTTGCTAGGTGCTCATCCTTCGGTAATCTTCAGTGAATTGGAGAACCCGTTTGACCACTAGCCTCAAGCTAACGTTCTTCTTGGATCCTGCCACAGATTGGCATGCAGCAGAATCCATGTCGAGTTCTTCAGTGTGGTTCTTGAGCTCTAGGAAGCATTCCCGGTCTCTTAGTACTGTTGTATCTGCACTAGGATGAGAAACTTTCAAGAGGACGGCTTGTGTGTTAGGGGAGTTCTGAGCATTGAAGAGTTGGGAACAGCTAGAGGCCGAGTCATGGGAAGTGAAGGGCTTCTTTTGATAAACCTCTAGAATGTTGTAAGTTGAAACAACTCAGTATCTTCCTTCGAAAGCACCTTTGAGATACAAAAGAGAGAAGGAAACTGCAGGGACAATGCTCTGCGACCCTTTTGAAAATAAGGCTTGAAAGGAAACTTTATTTTCCTCTTTGGGATTTAGAGAGTTGTGGGCTCAATTCTCCCCGAGAAACACTGTAGTTGCACATGCTCCCTTCATAGCACAATTGCCTACGTGATGACAAGTGAGTTTCTAGGCAAGAAACTTGGAGGTTGCCATTCTATGCTAGGTGCTCATCCTTCAGTCATCGTCAGTGAATTGGAGAACCCGTTTGACAGCTAGCCTCAAGCTAACGTTCCTCTTGTATCCTGCCACAGATTGGCATGCAGCAGAATCCATGGAGCGTTCTTCGGTGTGGTTCCTGAGCTCTAGGATGCATTCCGGGTCTCTTAGTACTGGCAGTTCTGCACTAGGGTGCGAAAAGTACAAGTAGGACGACCTGTGTGTTTGGGCCTTTCTGAGCAATGCAGCGTTGGGAACAGCTAGATGCCGAGTCATGGGCAGTGAAGGCCTTCTTTGGTTAAACCTCTAGATTGTTGCAAGTGGAAACAACTCACGTATCTCCTTTCTAAAGCACCTGGAGGTACAAAAGAGAGAAGGAAACATCAGGGTCAAAGCTCTGTGGGCCCCTTTTCAAAATAAGGCTTGAAGGGAAACTTGATTTCCCTCGTTGGGAGTAAGAGAGTTGCGGGCTCAATTCTCCCTGAGAAACACTGTAGTTGCACATGCTCCCTTCATAGCACAATTGCCTTTGTGATGCCAAGTGTGTTTCTAGGAAAGGAACTTGGAGGTTGCCATTCTTTGCTAGGTGCTCATCCTTCAGTCATCTTCAGTGAATTGGAGAACCCGTTTGACCACTAGTCTCAAGCTCACGTTCTTCTTGGATCCTGACACAGATTGGCATGTAGCAGAATCCATGTAGAGTTATTCTGTGTGGTTCCTGAGCTCTAGGAAGCATTCCATGTCTCTTAGTACTGGCGGTCTGCACTAGGATACGAAAAGTACAAGAATGACGGCCTCTGTGTTCGAGCCTTTGTGAGCAAAGCAGCGTCAGGAACAGCTAGATGCCGAGTTATGGGCAGTGAAGGACTTCTTTGGTTAAACCTCTAGATTGTTGCAAGTGGAAACAACTCACGTATCTCCTTTCTAAAGCACCTGGAGGTACAAAAGAGAGAAGGAAACATCGGGGTCAAAGCTCTGTGGGCCCTTTTCAATATAAGGCTTGAAGTGGAACTTGATTGTCCTCATTGGGAGTAAGAGAGTTGCGGGCTCAATTCTCCCTGAATAACACTGTAGTTGCACGTGCTCCCTTCATAGCACAATTGCCTACGTGATGACAAGTGAGTTTCTAGGAAAGAAACTTGGAGGTTGCCATTCTTTGCTAGGTGCTCATCCTTCGGTAATCTTCAGTGAATTGGAGAACCCGTTTGACCACTAGCCTAAAGCTAACGTTCTTCTTAGATCCTGCCACAGATTGGCATGCAGCAGAATCCATGTAGAGTTCTTCAGTGTGGTTCTTGAGCTCTAGGAAGCATTCCCGGTCTCTTAGTACAGTTGTATTTGCACTAGGATGAGAAACTTTCAAGAGGACGGCTTGTGTGTTAGGGGAGTTCTGAGCATTGAAGAGTTGGGAACAGCTAGAGGCCGAGTCATGGGAAGTGAAGGGCTTCTTTTGATAAACCTCTAGAATGTTGTAAGTTGAAACAACCCAGTATCTCTCTTCGAAAGCACCTTTGAGATACAAAAGAGAGAAGGAAACTGCAGGGACAATGCTCTGCGACCCTTTTGAAAATAAGGCTTGAAAGGAAACTTTATTTTCCTCTTTGGGATTTAGAGAGTTGTGGGCTCAATTCTCCCCGAGAAACACTGTAGTTGCACATGCTCCCTTCATAGCACAATTGCCTACGTGATGACAAGTGAGTTTCTAGGCAAGAAACTTGGAGGTTGCCATTCTTTGCTACGTGCTCATCCTTCAGTAATCGTCAGTGAATTGGAGAACCCGTTGGACCGCTAGCCTCAAGCTAACGTTCTTCTTGGATCCTGCCACAGATTGGCATGCAGCACAATCCATGTAGAGTTATTCTGTGTGGTGCTTGAGCTCTAGGAAGCATTCCATGTCTCTTAGAACTGGCGGTCTGCCTTATCCTAATGGATACGAAAAGTACAAAAATGACGACCTCTGTGTTCGACCTTTGTGAGCAAACCAGCATTAGGAACAGCTAGATGCCGAGTCATGGGCAGTGAAGCACTTCTTTAGTTAAACCTCTAGATTGTTGCAAGTGGAAACAACTCACGTATCTCCTTTCTAAAGCACCTGGAGGTACAAAATAGAGAAGGAAACATCAGGGTCAAAGCTCTCTGGGCCCTTTTCAAAACAAGGCTTGAAGGGAAACTTTATTTCCCTCATTGGGAGTAAGAGAGTTGCGGGCTCAATTCTCCCTGAATAACACTGTAGTTGCACATGCTCCCTTCATAGCACAATTGCCTACGTGATGACAAGTGAGTTTCTAGGAAAGAAACTTGGAGGTTGCCATTCTTTGCTAGGTGCTCATCCTTCAGTAATCTTCAGTGAATTGGCGGCCCGTTTGAACACTAGCCTCATGCTAGTCTACCTCTTATATCATGCCACAGATTGGATTGCAAGTGAATCCATGTAGCGTTGTTCAGTGTGGTTCTTGAGCTCTAGTAAATATTCCAAGTCTCAGTACTGTCGGATCTGCACTAGGATGAGAATCTTTTAAGAGGACGGCTTGTGTATTTGAGAGTTCTAAGCAGTGCAGCGTTGAGAAGAGCTATGTCCCGAGTGTTGGGAAGTGAAAGGCTTCTTTTGATAAACCTCTAGAATGTTGTAAGTTGAAACAACTCAAGCATCTCCCTTCTAAAGCACCTTTGAGGTACAAAATAGAGAAAGAAACAGCAGGGTCGATGCTCTGCGGGTCTTCTGTAAATAAGGCTTGAAAGGAAACTTTAGTTTCATCATTGGGATTTATAGAGTTGCGGGCTGAATTCCCCCTGAGAAACACTGTAGTTGCACATGTTCCCTTCATAGCACAATTGCCTACGTGATGACAAGTGAGTTTCTAGGAAAGAAACTTGGAGGTTGCCATTCTTTGCTAGGTGCTCATCCTTCAGTCATCTTCAGTGAATTGGAGAACCCGTTTGACCACCAGTCTCAAGCTAACGTTCTTCTTGGATCCTGACACAGATTGGCATGTAGCAGAATCCATGTAGAGTTATTCTGTGTGGTTCCTGAGCTCTAGGAAGCATTCCATGTCTCTTAGTACTGGCGGTCTGCACTAGGATACGAAAAGTACAAGAATGACGGCCTCTGTGTTCGAGCCTTTGTGAGCAAAGCAGCGTCAGGAACAGCTAGATGCCGAGTCATGGGCAGTGAAGGACTTCTTTGGTTAAACCTCTAGATTGTTGCAAGTGGAAACAACTCACGTATCTCCTTTCTAAAGCACCTGGAGGTACAAAATAGAGAAGGAAACATCAGGGTCAAAGCTCTGTGGGCCCTTTCCCAAATAAGGCTTGAAGGGCAACTTTATTTTCCTCATTGGGAGTAACAGAGTTGTGGGCTCAATTCTACCTGAGAAACACTGTAGTTGCACATGCTCCCTTCATAGCACAATTGCCTTTGTGATGCCAAGTGTGTTTCTAGGAAAGGAACTTGGAAGTTGCCATTCTTTGGTAGGTGCTCATCCTTCAGTAATCTTCAGTGAATTGGCGACCCCTTTGAACACTAGCCTCATGCTAGTCTACCTGTTATATCAAGCCACAGATTGGCTTGCAAGTGAATCCATGTAGCGTTGTTCAGTGTGTTTCTTGAGCTCTAGGAAGCATTCCAGGTCTCAGTACTGGCGGATCTGCACTAGGATGAGAAACTTTCAAGAGGACGGCTTGTGTGTTAGGGGAGTTCTGAGCAGTGCAGCATTGGGAACAGCTAGATGCCGAGACATGGGAAGTGAAGGGCTCTTTTGATAAACCTCTAGAATGTTGTAAGTTGAAACAACTCAAGCATCTCCCTTCTAAAGCACCTGGAGGTACAAAATAGAGAAAGAAACAGCAGAGTCAAATCTCTGTGGGCACTTTTGTAAATAAGGCTTGAAAGGAAACTTTATTTTCATCATTGGGATTTATAGAGTTGTGGGCTCAATTCTCCCTGAGAAACACTGTAGTTGCACATGTTCCCTTCATAGCACAGTTGCCTTTGTGATGACAAGTGAGTTTCTAGGAAAGGAACTTGGAGGTTGCCATTCTTTGCTACGTGCTCATCCTTTAGTAATCTTCAGTGAATTGGAGAACCCGTTGATCACTAGCCTCAAGCTAACCTTCTTCTTGGATCCTGCCACAGATTGGCATGCAGCACAATCCATGTAGAGTTATTCTGTGTGGTTCTTGAGCTCTAGGAAGCATTCCATGTCTCTTAGTACTGGCGGTCTGCACTAGGATACGAAAAGTACAAGAATGACGGCCTCTGTTTTCGAACTTTGTGAGCAAAGCAGCATTAGGAACAGCTAGGTGCCGAGTCATGGGCAGTGAAGCACTTATTTAGTTAAACCTCTAGATTGTTGCAAGTGGCAAAAACTCAAGTATCTCCTTTCTAAAGCACCTGGAGGTACAAATAGAGAAGGAAACATCAGGGTCAAAGCTCTGTGGGCCCTTTCCAAAATAAGTCTTGAAGGGAAAATTTATTTTCCTCATTGGGAGTAAGAGAGTTGCGGGCTCAATTCTCCCTGAGAAACACTGTAGTTGTACATGCTCCCTTCATAGCACAATTGCCTTTGTGATGCCAAGTGTATTTGTAGGAAAGGAACTTGGAGGTTGCAATTCTTTGGTAGGTGCTCATCCTTCAGTAATCTTCAGTGAATTGGCAACCCGTTTGAACACTAGTCTCATGCTACTCTACCTCTTATATCATGCCATAGACTGGCTTGCAAGTGAATCCATGTAGCGTTGCTCAGTGTGGTTCTTGAGCTCTAGGAAGCATTCCAGGTCTCAGTACTGGCGGATCTGCACTAGGATGAGAAACTTTCAGAGGACGGCTTGTGTGTTAGGGGAGTTCTGAGCAGTGCAGCATTGGGAACAGCTAGATGCCGAGTCATGGGAAGTGAAGGGCTTCTTTTGATAAACCTCTAGAATGTTGTAAGTTCAAACAACTCAAGCATCTCCCTTCTAAAGCACCTGGAGGTACAAAATAGAGAAAGAAACAGCAGAGTCAAATCTCTGTGGGCTCTTTGGTAAATAAGGCTTGAAAGTAAACTTTATTTTCATCATTGGGATTTATAGAGTTGTGGGCTCAATTCTCCCTGAGAAACACTCTAGTTGCACATGTTCCTTTCATAACACAATTGCCTTTGTGATGACAAGTGTGTTTCTAGGAAAGAAACTTGGAGGTTGCCATTCTTTGCTAGGTGCTCATTCTTCAGTAATCTTCAGTGAATTGGAGAACCCATTTGACGACTAGCCTCAAACTAACGTTTTTCTTGGATCCTGCCACAGATTGGAATGCAGCACAATCCATGTAGAGTTATTCTGTGTGGTTCTTGAGCTCTAGGAAGCATTCCATGTCTCTTAGTATTGGCGGTCTGCACTAGGATACGAAAAGTATAAGAATGACGGCCTCTGTGTTCTAGCCTTTGTGAGCAAAGCAGCATTAGGAACAGCTAGATGCCGATTCATGGGCAGTGAAGCACTTCTTTAGTGAAACCTCTAGATTGTTGCAAGTGGAAACAACTCAAGTATCTCCTTTCTAAAGCACCTGGAGGTACAAATTAGAGAAGGAAACATCAGGGTCAAAGCTCTGTGGGCCCTTTCCAAAATAAGGCTTGAAGGGAAACTTTATTTTCCTCATTGGGAGTAAGAGAGTTGCGGGCTCAATTCTCCCTGAGAAACACTGTAGTTGCACATGCTCCCTTCATAGCACAATTGCCTTTGTGATGCCAAGTGTATTTCTAGGAAAGAACTTAGAGGTTGCCATTCTTTGGTAGGTGCTCATCCTTCAGTAATCTTCAGTGAATTGGTGACCCGTTTGAACACTAGCCTCATGCTAGTCTACCTCTTATATCATGCCACAGATTGGCTTGCAAGTGAATCCATGTAGCGTTGTTCAGTGTGGTTCTTGAGCTCTAGGAAGTATTCCAGGTCTCAGTACTGTCGGATCTGCACTAGGATGAGAAACTTTCAAGAGGACGGCTTGTGTGTTTTTGAGTTCTGAGCAGTGCAGCATTGAGAACAGCTAGATGCCGAGTGCTGGGTAGTGAAAAGCTTCTTTTGATAAACTTCTACAATGTTGTAAGTTGAAACAATTCAAGTATCTCCCTTCTAAAGCACCTTTGAGGTACAAAATAGAGAAAGGAACAGCAGGGTCAATGCTGTGCAGGCTCTTTTGTAAATAAGGCTTGAAAGGAAACTTTATTTTCATCATTGGGATTTATAGAGTTGTCGGCTCATTTCTCCCTGAGAAACACTGTAGTTGCACATGTTCCCTTCATAACACAGTTGCCTTTGTGATGACAAGTGATTTTCTAGGAAAGAAACTCGGAGGTTGCCATTCTTTGCTACGTGCTCATCCTTCAGTAATCTTCAGTGAAGTGGAGAACCCGTTGGACCGCTAGCCTCAAGGTAACGTTCTTCTTGGATCCTGCCACAGATTGGCATGCAGCACAATCCATGTAGAGTTATTCTGTGTGGTTCTTGAGCTCTAGGAAGCATTCCATGTCTCTTAGTACTAGCGGTCTGCCTTATCCTAATGGATATGAAAAGTACAAGAATGAGGGCCTCTGTGTTCGAGCCTTTGTGAGCAAAGCAGCATTAGGAACAGCTAGATGCCGAGTCATGGGCAGTGAAGCACTTCTTTAGTTAAACCTCTAGGTTGTTGCAAGTGGAAACAACTCACGTATCTCCTTTCTAAAGCACCTGGAGGTACAAAATAGAGAAGGAAACATCAGGGTCAAAGCTCTGTGGGCCCTTTTCAAAACAAGGCTTGAAGGGAAACTTTATTTCCCTCATTGGGAGTAAGAGAGTTGCGGGCTCAATTCTCCCTGAGAAACACTGTAGTTGCACATGCTCCCTTCATAGCACAATTGCCTTTGTGATGCCAAGTGTATTTGTAGGAAAGGAATTTGGAGGTTGCCATTCTTTGGTAGGTGCTCATCCTTCAGTAATCTTCAGGGAATTGGCGGCCCGTTTGAACACTAGCCTCATGCTAGTCTACCTCTTATATCATGCCACAGATTGGATTGCAAGTGAATCCATGTAGCGTTGTTCAGTGTGGTTCTTGAGCTCTAGTAAATATTCCAAGTCTCAGTACTGTCGGATCTGCACTAGGATGAGAAACTTGTAAGAGGACGGCTTGTGTATTTGGGAGTTCTAAGCAGTGCAGCGTTGAGAAGAGCTAGATGCCGAGTGTTGGGAAGTGAAAGGCTTCTTTTGATAAACCTCTAGAATGTTATAAGTTGAAACAACTCAAGTATCTCCCTTCTAAAGCACCTTTGAGGTACAAAATAGAGAAAGGAACAGCAGGGTCAATGCTGTGAAGGCTCTTTTGTAAATAAGGCTTGAAAGGAAACTTTATTTTCACCATTGGGATTGATAGAGTTGTGGGTTGAATTCCCACTGAGAAACACTGTAGTTGCTCATGTTCCCTTCATAGAACAATTGCCTTTGTGATGACAAGTGAGTTTCTAGGCAAGAAACTTGGAGGTTCCCATTCTTTGCTAGGTGCTCATCCTTCAGTCATCTTCAGTGAATTGGACAACCCGTTGGACCACTAGCCTCAAGCTAAAGTTCTTCTTGGATCCTGCCACAGATTGGCATGCAGCACAATCCATGTAGAGTTCTTCAGTGTGGTTTTTGAGCTCTAGGAAGCATTCCATGTCTCTTAGTACTGGCGGTCTTCACTAGGATGAGGAAAGTAGAAGAATGACGGCCTCTGTGTTCGAGTCTTTGTGAGCAAGGCAGCATTAGGAACAGCTAGACGCCGAGTCATGGGCAGTGAAGGCCATCTTTGGTTAAACCTCTAGATTGTTGCAAGTGGAAACAACTCACATATCTCCTTTCTAAAGCACCTGGAGGTACAAAATAGGGAAGGAAACATCAGGGTCAAAGCTCTGTGGGCCCTTTTCAAATTAAGGCTTGAAGGGAAACTTTGTTTTCCTCATTGGAGTAAGAGAGTTGCGGGCTGAATTCTCCCTGAGAAACACTGTAGTGGCACATGTTCCCTTCATAACACAGTTGCCTTTGTGATGACAAGTGAGTTTCTAGGAAAGCAACTTGGAGGTTGCCATTCTTTGCTACGTGTTCATCCTTCAGTAATCTTCAGTGAATTGGAGAACCCGTTGACCACTAGCCTCAAGCTAACGTTCTTCTTGGATCCTGCCGCAGATTGGCATGCAGCAGAATCCATGTAGAGTTATTCTGTGTGGTTCTTGAGCTCTAGGAAGCATTCCATGTCTCTTAGTACGGGCCGTCTGCATTAGGATACGAAAAGTACAAGAATGACGGCCTCTGTGTTCGAACTTTGTGAGCAAAGCAGCATTAGGAACAGCTAGGTGCCGAGTCATGGGCAGTGAAGCACTTATTTAGTTAAACCTCTAGATTGTTGCAAGTGGCAAAAACTCAAGTATCTCCTTTCTAAAGCACCTGGAGGTACAAAATAGAGAAGGAAACATCAGGGTCAAAGCTCTGTGGGCCCTTTTCAAAATAAGTCTTGAAGGGAAAATTTATTTTCCTCATTGGGAGTAAGAGAGTTGCGGGCTCAATTCTCCCTGAGAAACACTGTAGTTGTACATGCTCCCTTCATAGCACAATTGCCTTTGTGATGCCAAGTGTATTTGTAGGAAAGGAACTTGGAGGTTGCAATTCTTTGGTAGGTGCTCATCCTTCAGTAATCTTCAGTGAATTGGCAACCCGTTTGAACACTAGTCTCATGCTACTCTACCTCTTATATCATGCCATAGACTGGCTTGCAAGTGAATCCATGTAGCGTTGCTCAGTGTGGTTCTTGAGCTCTAGGAAGCATTCCAGGTCTCAGTACTGGCGGATCTGCACTAGGATGAGAAACTTTCAGAGGACGGCTTGTGTGTTAGGGGAGTTCTGAGCAGTGCAGCATTGGGAACAGCTAGATGCCGAGTCATGGGAAGTGAAGGGCTTCTTTTGATAAACCTCTAGAATGTTGTAAGTTCAAACAACTCAAGCATCTCCCTTCTAAAGCACCTGGAGGTACAAAATAGAGAAAGAAACAGCAGAGTCAAATCTCTGTGGGCTCTTTGGTAAATAAGGCTTGAAAGGAAACTTTATTTTCATCATTGGGATTTATAGAGTTGTGGGCTCAATTCTCCCTGAGAAACACTCTAGTTGCACATGTTCCTTTCATAGCACAATTGCCTTTGTGATGACAAGTGAGTTTCTAGGAAAGAAACTTGGAGGTTGCCATTCTTTGCTAGGTGCTCATCCTTCAGTAATCTTCAGTGAATTGGAGAACCCATTTGACCACTAGCCTCAAGCTAACGTTTTTCTTGGATCCTGCCACAGATTGGAATGCAGCACAATCCATGTAGAGTTATTCTGTGTGGTTCTTGAGCTCTAGGAAGCATTCCATGTCTCTTAGTACTGGCGGTCTGCACTAGGATACGAAAAGTATAAGAATGACGGCCTCTGTGTTCTAGCCTTTGTGAGCAAAGCAGCATTAGGAACAGCTAAATGCCGATTCATGGGCAGTGAAGCACTTCTTTAGTGAAACCTCTAGATTGTTGCAAGTGGAAACAACTCAAGTATCTCCTTTCTAAAGCACCTGGAGGTACAAAATAGAGAAGGAAACATCAGGGTCAAAGCTCTGTGGGCCCTTTCCAAAATAAGGCTTGAAGGGAAACTTTATTTTCCTCATTGGGAGTAAGAGAGTTGCGGGCTCAATTCTCCCTGAGAAACACTGTAGTTGCACATGCTCCCTTCATAGCACAATTGCCTTTGTGATGCCAAGTGTATTTCTAGGAAAGGAACTTAGAGGTTGCCATTCTTTGCTACGTGCTCATCCTTCAGTAATCTTCAGTGAAGTGGAGAACCCGTTGGACCGCTAGCCTCAAGGTAACGTTCTTCTTGGATCCTGCCACAGATTGGCATGCAGCACAATCCATGTAGAGTTATTCTGTGTGGTTCTTGAGCTCTAGGAAGCATTCCATGTCTCTTAGTACTGGCGGTCTGCCTTATCCTAATGGATACGAAAAGTACAAGAATGACGGCCTCTGTGTTCGAGCCTTTGTGAGCAAAGCAGCATTAGGAACAGCTAGATGCCGAGTCATGGGCAGTGAAGCACTTCTTTAGTTAAACCTCTAGATTGTTGCAAGTGGAAACAACTCACGTATCTCCTTTCTAAAGCACCTGGAGGTACAAAATAGAGAAGGAAACATCAGGGTCAAAGCTCTGTGGGCCCTTTTCAAAACAAGGCTTGAAGGGAAACTTTATTTCCCTCATTGGGAGTAAGAGAGTTGCGGGCTCAATTCTCCCTGAGAAACACTGTAGTTGCACATGCTCCCTTCATAGCACAATTGCCTTTGTGATGCCAAGTGTATTTGTAGGAAAGGAATTTGGAGGTTGCCATTCTTTGGTAGGTGCTCATCCTTCAGTAATCTTCAGGGAATTGGCGGCCCGTTTGAACACTAGCCTCATGCTAGTCTACCTCTTATATCATGCCACAGATTGGATTGCAAGTGAATCCATGTAGCGTTGTTCAGTGTGGTACTTGAGCTCTAGTAAATATTCCAAGCCTCAGTACTGTCGGATCTGCACTAGGATGAGAAACTTGTAAGAGGACGGCTTGTGTATTTGGGAGTTCTAAGCAGTGCAGCGTTGAGAAGAGGTAGATGCCGAGTGTTGGGAAGTGAAAGGCTTCTTTTGATAAACCTCTAGAATGTTATAAGTTGAAACAACTCAAGTATCTCCCTTCTAAAGCACCTTTGAGGTACAAAATAGAGAAAGGAACAGCAGGGTCAATGCTGTGCAGGCTCTTTTGTAAATAAGGCTTGAAAGGAAACTTTATTTTCACCATTGGGATTGATAGAGTTGTGGGTTGAATTCTCACTGAGAAACACTGTAGTTGCTCATGTTCCCTTCATAGAACAATTGCCTTTGTGATGACAAGTGAGTTTCTAGGAAAGAAACTTGGAGGTTCCCATTCTTTGCTAGGTGCTCATCCTTCAGTAATCTTCAGTGAATTGGACAACACGTTGGACCACTAGCCTCAAGCTAAAGTTCTTCTTGGATCCTGCCACAGATTGGCATGCAGCACAATCCATGTAGAGTTCTTCAGTGTGGTTTTTGAGCTCTAGGAAGCATTCCATGTCTCTTAGTACTGGCGGTCTTCACTAGGATGAGGAAAGTAGAAGAATGACGGCCTCTGTGTTCGAGCCTTTGTGAGCAAGGCAGCATTAGGAACAGCTAGACGCCGAGTCATGGGCAGTGAAGGCCATCTTTGGTTAAACCTCTAGATTGTTGCAAGTGGAAACAACTCACATATCTCCTTTCTAAAGCACCTGGAGGTACAAAATAGGGAAGGAAACAGCAGGGTCAAAGCTCTGTGGGCCCTTTTCAAATTAAGGCTTGAAGGGAAACTTTGTTTTCCTCATTGGAGTAAGAGAGTTGCGGGCTGAATTCTCCCTGAGAAACACTGTAGTGGCACATGTTCCCTTCATAACACAGTTGCCTTTGTGATGACAAGTGAGTTTCTAGGAAAGCAACTTGGAGGTTGCCATTCTTTGCTACGTGTTCATCCTTCAGTAATCTTCAGTGAATTGGAGAACCCGTTGACCACTAGCCTCAAGCTAACGTTCTTCTTGGATCCTGCCACAGATTGGCATGCAGCAGAATCCATGTAGAGTTATTCTGTGTGGTTCTTGAGCTCTAGGAAGCATTCCATGTCTCTTAGTACTGGCGGTCTGCCTTATCCTAATGGATACGAAAAGTACAAGAATGACGGCCTCTGTGTTCGAGCCTTTGTGAGCAAAGCAGCATTAGGAACAGCTAGATGCCGAGTCATGGGCAGTGAAGCACTTCTTTAGTTAAACCTCTAGATTGTTGCAAGTGGAAACAACTCACGTATCTCCTTTCTAAAGCACCTGGAGGTACAAAATAGAGAAGGAAACATCAGGGTCAAAGCTCTGTGGGCCCTTTCCAAAATAAGGCTTGAAGGGAAACTTTATTTTCCTCATTGGGAGTAAGCGAGTTGCGGGCTCAATTCTCCCTGAGAAACACTGTAGTTGCACATGCTCCCTTCATAGCACAATTGCCTTTGTGATGCCAAGTGTATTTCTAGGAAAGGAACTTACAGGTTGCCATTCTTTGCTAGGTGCTCATCCTTCAGTAATCTTCAGTGAATTGGCGACCCGTTTGAACACTAGCCTCATGCTAGTCTACCTCTTATATCATGCCACAGATTGGCTTGCAAGTGAATCCATGTAGCGTTGTTCAGTGTGGTTCTTGAGCTCTAGTAAATATTCCAAGTCTCAGTACTGTCGGATCTGCACTAGGATGAGAAACTTGTAAGAGGACGGCTTGTGTATTTGGGAGTTCTAAGCAGTGCAGCGTTGAGAAGAGCTAGATGCCGAGTGTTGGGAAGTGAAAGGCTTCTTTTGATAAACCTCTAGAATGTTGTAAGTTCAAACAACTCAAGCATCTCCCTTCTAAAGCACCTGGAGGTACAAAAGAGAGAAAGAAACAGCAGAGTCAAATCTCTGTGGGCTCTTTGGTAAATAAGGCTTGAAAGGAAACTTTATTTTCATCATTGGGATTTATAGAGTTGTCGGCTCAATTCTCCCTGAGAAACACTCTAGTTGCACATGTTCCTTCCATATCACAATTGCCTTTGTGATGACAAGTGAGTTTCTAGGAAAGAAACTTGGAGGTTGCCATTCTTTGCTAGGTGCTCATCCTTCAGTAATCTTCAGTGAATTGGAGAACCCATTTGACCACTAGCCTCAAGCTAACGTTTTTCTTGGATCCTGCCACAGATTGGAATGCAGCACAATCCATGTAGAGTTATTCTGTGTGGTTCTTGAGCTCTAGGAAGCATTCCATGTCTCTTAGTACTGGCGGTCTGCACTAGGATACGAAAAGTATAAGAATGACGGCCTCTGTGTTCTAGCCTTTGTGAGCAAAGCAGCATTAGGAACAGCTAGATGCCGATTCATGGGCAGTGAAGCACTTCTTTAGTGAAACCTCTAGATTGTTGCAAGTGGAAACAACTCAAGTATCTCCTTTCTAAAGCACCTGGAGGTACAAAATAGAGAAGGAAACATCAGGGTCAAAGCTCTGTGGGCCCTTTCCAAAATAAGGCTTGAAGGGAAACTTTATTTTCCTCATTGGGAGTAAGAGAGTTGCGGGCTCAATTCTCCCTGAGAAACACTGTAGTTGCACATGCTCCCTTCATAGCACAATTGCCTTTGTGATGCCAAGTGTATTTGTGGGAAAGGAATTTGGAGGTTGCCATTCTTTGGTAGGTGCTCATCCTTCAGTAATCTTCAGGGAATTGGCGGCCCGTTTGAACACTAGCCTCATGCTAGTCTACCTCTTATATCATGCCACAGATTGGCTTGCAAGTGAATCCATGTAGCGTTGTTCAGTGTGGTTCTTGAGCTCTAGGAAGTATTCCAGGTCTCAGTACTGTCGGATCTGCACTAGGATGAGAAACTTTCAAGAGGACGGCTTGTGTGTTTTTGAGTTCTGAGCAGTGCAGCATTGAGAACAGCTAGATGCCGAGTGCTGGGTAGTGAAAAGCTTCTTTTGATAAACTTCTACAATGTTGTAAGTTGAAGCAATTCAAGTATCTCCCTTCTAAAGCACCTTTGAGGTACAAAATAGAGAAAGGAACAGCAGGGTCAATGCTGTGCAGGCTCTTTTGTAAATAAGGCTTGAAAGGAACCTTTATTTTCATCATTGGGATTTATAGAGTTGTCGGCTCATTTCTCCCTGAGAAACACTGTAGTTGCCCATGTTCCCTTCATAGCACAGTTGCCTTTGTGATGACAAGTGATTTTCTAGGAAAGAAACTCGGAGGTTGCCATTCTTTGCTACGTGCTCATCCTTCAGTAATCTTCAGTGAAGTGGAGAACCCGTTGGACCGCTAGCCTCAAGGTAACGTTCTTCTTGGATCCTGCCACAGATTGGCATGCAGCACAATCCATGTAGAGTTATTCTGTGTGGTTCTTGAGCTCTAGGAAGCATTCCATGTCTCTTAGTACTGGCGGTCTGCCTTATCCTAATGGATACGAAAAGTACAAGAATGACGGCCTCTGTGTTCGAGCCTTTGTGAGCAAAGCAGCATTAGGAACAGCTAGATGCCGAGTCATGGGCAGTGAAGCACTTCTTTAGTGAAACCTCTAGATTGTTGCAAGTGGAAACAACTCACGTATCTCCTTTCTAAAGCACCTGGAGGTACAAAATAGAGAAGGAAACATCAGGGTCAAAGCTCTGTGGGCCCTTTTCAAAACAAGGCTTGAAGGGAAACTTTATTTCCCTCATTGGGAGTAAGAGAGTTGCGGGCTCAATTCTCCCTGAGAAACACTGTAGTTGCACATGCTCCCTTCATAGCACAATTGCCTTTGTGATGCCAAGTGTATTTGTAGGAAAGGAATTTGGAGGTTGCCATTCTTTGGTAGGTGCTCATCCTTCAGTAATCTTCAGGGAATTGGCGGCCCGTTTGAACACTAGCCTCATGCTAGTCTACCTCTTATATCATGCCACAGATTGGATTGCAAGTGAATCCATGTAGCGTTGTTCAGTGTGGTACTTGAGCTCTAGTAAATATTCCAAGTCTCAGTACTGTCGGATCTGCACTAGGATGAGAAACTTGTAAGAGGACGGCTTGTGTATTTGGGAGTTCTAAGCAGTGCAGCGTTGGGGAGAGCTAGATGCCGAGTGTTGGGAAGTGAAAGGCTTCTTTTGATAAACCTCTAGAATGTTATAAGTTGAAACAACTCAAGTATCTCCCTTCTAAAGCACCTTTGAGGTACAAAATAGAGAAAGGAACAGCAGGGTCAATGCTGTGCAGGCTCTTTTGTAAATAAGGCTTGAAAGGAAACTTTATTTTCACCATTGGGATTGATAGAGTTGTGGGTTGAATTCTCACTGAGAAACACTGTAGTTGCTCATGTTCCCTTCATAGAACAATTGCCTTTGTGATGACAAGTGAGTTTCTAGGAAAGAAACTTGGAGGTTCCCATTCTTTGCTAGGTGCTCATCCTTCAGTAATCTTCAGTGAATTGGACAACACGTTGGACCACTAGCCTCAAGCTAAAGTTCTTCTTGGATCCTGCCACAGATTGGCATGCAGCACAATCCATGTAGAGTTCTTCAGTGTGGTTTTTGAGCTCTAGGAAGCATTCCATGTCTCTTAGTACTGGCGGTCTTCACTAGGATGAGGAAAGTAGAAGAATGACGGCCTCTGTGTTCGAGCCTTTGTGAGCAAGGCAGCATTAGGAACAGCTAGACGCCGAGTCATGGGCAGTGAAGGCCATCTTTGGTTAAACCTCTAGATTGTTGCAAGTGGAAACAACTCACATATCTCCTTTCTAAAGCACCTGGAGGTACAAAATAGGGAAGGAAACATCAGGGTCAAAGCTCTGTGGGCCCTTTTCAAATTAAGGCTTGAAGGGAAACTTTGTTTTCCTCATTGGAGTAAGAGAGTTGCGGGCTGAATTCTCCCTGAGAAACACTGTAGTGGCACATGTTCCCTTCATAACACAGTTGCCTTTGTGATGACAAGTGAGTTTCTAGGAAAGCAAATTGGAGGTTGCCATTCTTTGCTACGTGTTCATCCTTCAGTAATCTTCAGTGAATTGGAGAACCCGTTGACCACTAGCCTCAAGCTAACGTTCTTCTTGGATCCTGCCACAGATTGGCATGCAGCAGAATCCATGTAGAGTTATTCTGTGTGGTTCTTGAGCTCTAGGAAGCATTCCATGTCTCTTAGTACTGGCGGTCTGCATTAGGATACGAAAAGTACAAGAATGATGGCCTCTGTGTTCGAGCCTTTGTGAGCAAAGCAGCATTAGGAACAGCTAGGTGCCGAGTCATGGGCAGTGAAGGACTTCTTTAGTTAAACCTCTAGATTGTTGCAAGTGGAAACAACTCAAGTATCTCCTTTCTAAAGCACCTGGAGGTACAAAATAGAGAAGGAAACATCAGGGTCAAAGCTCGGTGGGCCCTTTCCCAAATAAGGCTTGAAGGGCAACTTTATTTTCCTCATTGGGAGTAACAGAGTTGTGGGCTCAATTCTACCTGAGAAACACTGTAGTTGCACATGCTCCCTTCATAGCACAATTGCCTTTGTGATGCCAAGTGTGTTTCTAGGAAAGGAACTTGGAAGTTGCCATTCTTTGGTAGGTGCTCATCCTTCAGTAATCTTCAGTGAATTGGCGACCCGTTTGAACACTAGCCTCATGCTAGTCTACCTTTTATATCAAGCCACAGATTGGCTTGCAAGTGAATCCATGTAGCGTTGCTCAGTGTGGTTCTTGAGCTCTAGGAAGCATTCCAGGTCTCAGTACTGGCGTATCTGCACTAGGATGAGAAACTTTCAGAGGACGGCTTGTGTGTTAGGGGAGTTCTGAGCAGTGCAGCGTTGGGAACAGCTAGATGCCGAGTCATGGGAAGTGAAGGGCTTCTTTTGATAAACCCCAGGAATGCTGTAAGTTGAAACAACTCAAGTATCTCCCTTCTAAATCACCTGGAGGTACAAAATAGAGAAAGAAACAGCAGAGTAAAATCTCTGTGGGCACTTTTGTAAATAAGGCTTGAAAGGAAACTTTATTTTCATCATTGGGATTTATAGAGTTGTGGGCTCAATTCTCCCTGAGAAACACTGTAGGTGCACATGTTCCCTTCATAGCACAGTTGCCTTTGTGATGACAAGTGAGTTTCTAGGAAAGGAACTTGGAGGTTGCCATTCTTTGCTACGTGCTCATCCTTCAGTAATCTTCAGTGAATTGGAGAACCCGTTGACCACTAGCCTCAAGCTAACCTTCTTCTTGGATCCTGCCACAGATTGGCATGCAGCACAATACATGTAGAGTTATTCTGTGTGGTTCTTGAGCTCTAGGAAGCATTCCATGTCTCTTAGTACTGGCGGTCTGCACTAGGATACGAAAAGTACAAGAATGACGGCCTCTGTGTTCGAACTTTGTGAGCAAAGCAGCATTAGGAACAGCTAGGTGCCGAGTCATGGGCAGTGAAGCACTTATTTAGTTAAACCTCTAGATTGTTGCAAGTGGCAAAAACTCAAGTATCTCCTTTCTAAAGCACATGGAGGTACAAAATAGAGAAGGAAACATCAGGGTCAAAGCTCTGTGGGCCCTTTCCATAATAAGTCTTGAAGGGAAAATTTATTTTCCTCATTGGGAGTAAGAGAGTTGCGGGCTCAATTCTCCCTGAGAAACACTGTAGTTGTACATGCTCCCTTCATAGCACAATTGCCTTTGTGATGCCAAGTGTATTTGTAGGAAAGGAACTTGGAGGTTGCAATTCTTTGGTAGGTGCTCATCCTTCAGTAATCTTCAGTGAATTGGCAACCCGTTTGAACACTAGTCTCATGCTACTCTACCTCTTATATCATGCCATAGACTGGCTTGCAAGTGAATCCATGTAGCGTTGCTCAGTGTGGTTCTTGAGCTCTAGGAAGCATTCCAGGTCTCAGTACTGGCGGATCTGCACTAGGATGAGAAACTTTCAGAGGACGGCTTGTGTGTTAGGGGAGTTCTGAGCAGTGCAGCATTGGGAACCGCTAGATGCCGAGTCATGGGAAGTGAAGGGCTTCTTTTGATAAACCTCTAGAATGTTGTAAGTTCAAACAACTCAAGCATCTCCCTTCTAAAGCACCTGGAGGTACAAAATAGAGAAAGAAACAGCAGAGTCAAATCTCTGTGGGCTCTTTGGTAAATAAGGCTTGAAAGGAAACTTTATTTTCATCATTGGGATTTATAGAGTTGTGGGCTCAATTCTCCCTGAGAAACACTCTAGTTGCACATGTTCCTTTCATAGCACAATTGCCTTTGTGATGACAAGTGAGTTTCTAGGAAAGAAACTTGGAGGTTGCCATTCTTTGCTAGGTGCTCATCCTTCAGTAATCTTCAGTGAATTGGAGAACCCATTTGACCACTAGCCTCAAGCTAACGTTTTTCTTGGATCCTGCCACAGATTGGAATGCAGCACAATCCATGTAGAGTTATTCTGTGTGGTTCTTGAGCTCTAGGAAGCATTCCATGTCTCTTAGTACTGGCGGTCTGCACTAGGATACGAAAAGTATAAGAATGACGGCCTCTGTGTTCTAGCCTTTGTGAGCAAAGCAGCATTAGGAACAGCTAGATGCCGATTCATGGGCAGTGAAGCACTTCTTTAGTGAAACCTCTAGATTGTTGCAAGTGGAAACAACTCAAGTATCTCCTTTCTAAAGCACCTGGAGGTACAAAAGAGAGAAGGAAACATCAGGGTCAAAGCTCTGTGGGCCCTTTCCAAAATAAGGCTTGAAGGGAAACTTTATTTTCCTCATTGGGAGTAAGAGAGTTGCGGGCTCAATTCTCCCTGAGAAACACTGTAGTTGCACATGCTCCCTTCATAGCACAATTGCCTTTGTGATGCCAAGTGTATTTCTAGGAAAGGAACTTACAGGTTGCCATTCTTTGCTAGGTGCTCATCCTTCAGTAATCTTCAGTGAATTGGTGACCAGTTTGAACACTAGCCTCATGCTAGTCTACCTCTTATATCATGCCACAGATTGGCTTGCAAGTGAATCCATGTAGCGTTGTTCAGTGTGGTTGTTGAGCTCTAGGAAGTATTCCAGGTCTCAGTACTGTCGGATCTGCACTAGGATGAGAAACTTTCAAGAGGACGGCTTGTGTGTTTTTGAGTTCTGAGCAGTGCAGCATTGAGAACAGCTAGATGCCGAGTGCTGGGTAGTGAAAAGCTTCTTTTGATAAACTTCTACAATGTTGTAAGTTGAAGCAATTCAAGTATCTCCCTTCTAAAGCACCTTTGAGGTACAAAATAGAGAAAGGAACAGCAGGGTCAATGCTGTGCAGGCTCTTTTGTAAATAAGGCTTGAAAGGAACCTTTATTTTCATCATTGGGATTTATAGAGTTGTCGGCTCATTTCTCCCTGAGAAACACTGTAGTTGCACATGTTCCCTTCATAGCACAGTTGCCTTTGTGATGACAAGTGATTTTCTAGGAAAGAAACTCGGAGGTTGCCATTCTTTGCTACGTGCTCATCCTTCAGTAATCTTCAGTGAAGTGGAGAACCCGTTGGACCGCTAGCCTCAAGTTAACGTTCTTCTTGGATCCTGCCACAGATTGGCATGCAGCAGAATCCATGTAGAGTTATTCTGTGTGGTTCTTGAGCTCTAGGAAGCATTCCATGTCTCTTAGTACTGGCGGTCTGCCTTATCCTAATGGATACGAAAAGTACAAGAATGACGGCCTCTGTGTTCGAGCCTTTGTGAGCAAAGCAGCATTAGGAACAGCTAGATGCCGAGTCATGGGCAGTGAAGCACTTCTTTAGTGAAACCTCTAGATTGTTGCAAGTGGAAACAACTCACGTATCTCCTTTCTAAAGCACCTGGAGGTACAAAATAGAGAAGGAAACATCAGGGTCAAAGCTCTGTGGGCCCTTTTCAAAACAAGGCTTGAAGGGAATCTTTATTTCCCTCATTGGGAGTAAGAGAGTTGCGGGCTCAATTCTCCCTGAGAAACACTGTAGTTGCACATGCTCCCTTCATAGCACAATTGCCTTTGTGATGCCAAGTGTGTTTCTAGGAAAGGAACTTGGAAGTTGCCATTCTTTGGTAGGTGCTCATCCTTCAGTAATCTTCAGTGAATTGGCGACCCTTTTGAACACTAACCTCATGCTAGTCTACCTCTTATATCATGCCACAGATTGGATTGCAAGTGAATCCATGTAGCGTTGTTCAGTGTGGTACTTGAGCTCTAGTAAATATTCCAAGTCTCAGTACTGTCGGATCTGCACTAGGATGAGAAACTTGTAAGAGGACGGCTTGTGTATTTGGGAGTTCTAAGCAGTGCAGCGTTGAGAAGAGCTAGATGCCGAGTGTTGGGAAGTGAAAGGCTTCTTTTGATAAACCTCTAGAATGTTATAAGTTGAAACAACTCAAGTATCTCCCTTCTAAAGCACCTTTGAGGTACAAAATAGAGAAAGGAACAGCAGGGTCAATGCTGTGCAGGCTCTTTTGTAAATAAGGCTTGAAAGGAAACTTTATTTTCACCATTGGGATTGATAGAGTTGTGGGTTGAATTCCCACTGAGAAACACTGTAGTTGCTCATGTTCCCTTCATAGAACAATTGCCTTTGTGATGACAAGTGAGTTTCTAGGAAAGAAACTTGGAGGTTCCCATTCTTTGCTAGGTGCTCATCCTTCAGTAATCTTCAGTGAATTGGACAACCCGTTGGACCACTAGCCTCAAGCTAAAGTTCTTCTTGGATCCTGCCACAGATTGGCATGCAGCACAATCCATGTAGAGTTCTTCAGTGTGGTTTTTGAGCTCTAGGAAGCATTCGATGTCTCTTAGTACTGGCGGTCTTCACTAGGATGAGGAAAGTAGAAGAATGACGGCCTCTGTGTTCGAGCCTTTGTGAGCAAGGCAGCATTAGGAACAGCTAGACGCCGAGTCATGGGCAGTGAAGGCCATCTTTGGTTAAACCTCTAGATTGTTGCAAGTGGAAACAACTCACATATCTCCTTTCTAAAGCACCTGGAGGTACAAAATAGGGAAGGAAACATCAGGGTCAAAGCTCTGTGGGCCCTTTTCAAAATAAGGCTTGAAGGGAAACTTTGTTTTCCTCATTGGAGTAAGAGAGTTGCGGGCTGAATTCTCCCTGAGAAACACTGTAGTGGCACATGTTCCCTTCATAACACAGTTGCCTTTGTGATGACAAGTGAGTTTCTAGGAAAGCAACTTGGAGGTTGCCATTCTTTGCTACGTGTTCATCCTTCAGTAATCTTCAGTGAATTGGAGAACCCGTTGACCACTAGCCTCAAGCTAACGTTCTTCTTGGATCCTGCCACAGATTGGCATGCAGCAGAATCCATGTAGAGTTATTCTGTGTGGTTCTTGATCTCTAGGAAGCATTCCATGTCTCTTAGTACTGGCGGTCTGCATTAGGATACGAAAAGTACAAGAATGATGGCCTCTGTGTTCGAGCCTTTGTGAGCAAAGCAGCATTAGGAACAGCTAGGTGCCGAGTCATGGGCAGTGAAGGACTTCTTTAGTTAAACCTCTAGATTGTTGCAAGTGGAAACAACTCAAGTATCTCCTTTCTAAAGCACCTGGAGGTACAAAATAGAGAAGGAAACATCAGGGTCAAAGCTCTGTGGGCCCTTTCCCAAATAAGGCTTGAAGGGAAACTTTATTTTCCTCATTGGGAGTAACAGAGTTGTGGGCTCAATTCTACCTGAGAAACACTGTAGTTGCACATGCTCCCTTCATAGCACAATTGCCTTTGTGATGCCAAGTGTGTTTCTAGGAAAGGAACTTGGAAGTTGCCATTCTTTGGTAGGTGCTCATCCTTCAGTAATCTTCAGTGAATTGGCGACCCGTTTGAACACTAGCCTCATGCTAGTCTACCTTTTATATCAAGCCACAGATTGGCTTGCAAGTGAATCCATGTAGCGTTGCTCAGTGTGGTTCTTGAGCTCTAGGAAGCATTCCAGGTCTCAGTACTGGCGTATCTGCACTAGGATGAGAAACTTTCAGAGGACGGCTTGTGTGTTAGGGGAGTTCTGAGCAGTGCAGCGTTGGGAACAGCTAGATGCCGAGTCATGGGAAGTGAAGGGCTTCTTTTGATAAACCTCAGGAATGCTGTAAGTTGAAACAACTCAAGTATCTCCCTTCTAAATCACCTGGAGGTACAAAATAGAGAAAGAAACAGCAGAGTCAAATCTCTGTGGACACTTTTGTAAATAAGGCTTGAAAGGAAACTTTATTTTCATCATTGGGATTTATAGAGTTGTGGGCTCAATTCTCCCTGAGAAACACTGTAGTTGCACATGTTCCCTTCATAGCACAGTTGCCTTTGTGATGACAAGTGAGTTTCTAGGAAAGGAACTTGGAGGTTGCCATTCTTTGCTACGTGCTCATCCTTTAGTAATCTTCAGTGAATTGGAGAACCCGTTGATCAGTAGCCTCAAGCTAACCTTCTTCTTGGATCCTGCCACAGATTGGCATGCAGCACAATCCATGTAGAGTTATTCTGTGTGGTTCTTGAGCTCTAGGAAGCATTCCATGTCTCTTAGTACTGGCGGTCTGCACTAGGATACGAAAAGTACAAGAATGACGGCCTCTGTGTTCGAACTTTGTGAGCAAAGCAGCATTAGGAACAGCTAGGTGCCGAGTCATGGGCAGTGAAGCACTTATTTAGTTAAACCTCTAGATTGTTGCAAGTGGCAAAAACTCAAGTATCTCCTTTCTAAAGCACCTGGAGGTACAAAATAGAGAAGGAAACATCAGGGTCAAAGCTCTGTGGGCAATTTCCAAAATAAGTCTTGAAGGGAAAATTTATTTTCCTCATTGGGAGTAAGAGAGTTGCGGGCTCAATTCTCCCTGAGAAACACTGTAGTTGTACATGCTCCCTTCATAGCACAATTGCCTTTGTGATGCCAAGTGTATTTGTAGGAAAGGAACTTGGAGGTTGCAATTCTTTGGTAGGTGCTCATCCTTCAGTAATCTTCAGTGAATTGGCAACCCGTTTGAACACTAGTCTCATGCTACTCTACCTCTTATATCATGCCATAGACTGGCTTGCAAGTGAATCCATGTAGCGTTGCTCAGTGTGGTTCTTGAGCTCTAGGAAGCATTCCAGGTCTCAGTACTGGCGGATCTGCACTAGGATGAGAAACTTTCAGAGGACGGCTTGTGTGTTAGGGGAGTTCTGAGCAGTGCAGCATTGGGAACAGCTAGATGCCGAGTCATGGGAAGTGAAGGGCTTCTTTTGATAAACCTCTAGAATGTTGTAAGTTCAAACAACTCAAGCATCTCCCTTGTAAAGCACCTGGAGGTACAAAATAGAGAAAGAAATAGCAGAGTCAAATCTCTGTGGGCTCTTTGGTAAATAAGGCTTGAAAGGAAACTTTATTTTCATCATTGGGATTTATAGAGTTGTGGGCTCAATTCTCCTTGAGAAACACTCTACTTACACATGTTCCTTTCATAGCACAATTGCCTTTGTGATGACAAGTGAGTTTCTAGGAAAGAAACTTGGAGGTTGCCATTCTTTGCTAGGTGCTCATCCTTCAGTAATCTTCAGTGAATTGGAGAACCCATTTGACCACTAGCCTCAAGCTAACGTTTTTCTTGGATCCTGCCACAGATTGGAATGCAGCACAATCCATGTAGAGTTATTCTGTGTGGTTCTTGAGCTCTAGGAAGCATTCCATGTCTCTTAGTACTGGCGGTCTGCACTAGGATACGAAAAGTATAAGAATGACGGCCTCTGTGTTCTAGCCTTTGTGAGCAAAGCAGCATTAGGAACAGCTAGATGCCGATTCATGGGCAGTGAAGCACTTCTTTAGTGAAACCTCTAGATTGTTGCAAGTGGAAACAACTCAAGTATCTCCTTTCTAAAGCACCTGGAGGTACAAAATAGAGAAGGAAACATCAGGGTCAAAGCTCTGTGGGCCCTTTCCAAAATAAGGCTTGAAGGGAAACTTTATTTTCCTCATTGGGAGTAAGAGAGTTGCGGGCTCAATTCTCCCTGAGAAACACTGTAGTTGCACATGCTCCCTTCATAGCACAATTGCCTTTGTGATGCCAAGTGTATTTCTAGGAAAGGAACTTAGAGGTTGCCATTCTTTGGTAGGTGCTCATCCTTCAGTAATCTTCAGTGAATTGGTGACCCGTTTGAACACTAGCCTCATGCTAGTCTACCTCTTATATCATGCCACAGATTGGCTTGCAAGTGAATCCATGTAGCGTTGTTCAGTGTGGTTCTTGAGCTCTAGGAAGTATTCCAGGTCTCAGTACTGTCGGATCTGCACTAGGATGAGAAACTTTCAAGAGGACGGCTTGTGTGTTTTTGAGTTCTGAGCAGTGCAGCATTGAGAACAGCTAGATGCCGAGTGCTGGGTAGTGAAAAGCTTCTTTTGATAAACTTCTACAATGTTGTAAGTTGAAGCAATTCAAGTATCTCCCTTCTAAAGCACCTTTGAGGTACAAAATAGAGAAAGGAACAGCAGGGTCAATGCTGTGCAGGCTCTTTTGTAAATAAGGCTTGAAAGGAACCTTTATTTTCATCATTGGGATTTATAGAGTTGTCGGCTCATTTCTCCCTGAGAAACACTGTAGTTGCCCATGTTCCCTTCATAGCACAGTTGCCTTTGTGATGACAAGTGATTTTCTAGGAAAGAAACTCGGAGGTTGCCATTCTTTGCTACGTGCTCATCCTTCAGTAATCTTCAGTGAAGTGGAGAACCCGTTGGACCGCTAGCCTCAAGGTAACGTTCTTCTTGGATCCTGCCACAGATTGGCATGCAGCACAATCCATGTAGAGTTATTCTGTGTGGTTCTTGAGCTCTAGGAAGCATTCCATGTCTCTTAGTACTGGCGGTCTGCCTTATCCTAATGGATACGAAAAGTACAAGAATGACGGCCTCTGTGTTCGAGCCTTTGTGAGCAAAGCAGCATTAGGAACAGCTAGATGCCGAGTCATGGGCAGTGAAGCACTTCTTTAGTTAAACCTCTAGATTGTTGCAAGTGGAAACAACTCACGTATCTCCTTTCTAAAGCACCTGGAGGTACAAAATAGAGAAGGAAACATCAGGGTCAAAGCTCTGTGGGCCCTTTCCAAAATAAGGCTTGAAGGGAAACTTTATTTCCCTCATTGGGAGTAAGAGAGTTGCGGGCTCAATTCTCCCTGAGAAACACTGTAGTTGCACATGCTCCCTTCATAGCACAATTGCCTTTGTGATGCCAAGTGTATTTCTAGGAAAGGAACTTAGAGGTTGCCATTCTTTGCTAGGTGCTCATCCTTCAGTAATCTTCAGTGAATTGGCGACCCGTTTGAACACTAGCCTCATGCTAGTCTACCTCTTATATCATGCCACAGATTGGCTTGCAAGTGAATCCATGTAGCGTTGTTCAGTGTGGTTCTTGAGCTCTAGTAAATATTCCAAGTCTCAGTACTGTCGGATCTGCACTAGGATTAGAAACTTGTAAGAGGACGGCTTGTGTATTTGGGAGTTCTAAGCAGTGCAGCGTTGAGAAGAGCTAGATGCCGAGTGTTGGGAAGTGAAAGGCTTCTTTTGATAAACCTCTAGAATGTTGTAAGTTCAAACAACTCAAGCATCTCCCTTCTAAAGCACCTGGAGGTACAAAAGAGAGAAAGAAACAGCAGAGTCAAATCTCTGTGGGCTCTTTGGTAAATAAGGCTTGAAAGGAAACTTTATTTTCATCATTGGGATTTATAGAGTTGTCGGCTCAATTCTCCCTGAGAAACACTCTAGTTGCACATGTTCCTTTCATATCACAATTGCCTTTGTGATGACAAGTGAGTTTCTAGGAAAGAAACTTGGAGGTTGCCATTCTTTGCTAGGTGCTCATCCTTCAGTAATCTTCAGTGAATTGGAGAACCCATTTGACCACTAGCCTCAAGCTAACGTTTTTCTTGGATCCTGCCACAGATTGGAATGCAGCACAATCCATGTAGAGTTATTCTGTGTGGTTCTTGAGCTCTAGGAAGCATTCCATGTCTCTTAGTACTGGCGGTCTGCACTAGGATACGAAAAGTATAAGAATGACGGCCTCTGTGTTCTAGCCTTTGTGAGCAAAGCAGCATTAGGAACAGCTAGATGCCGATTCATGGGCAGTGAAGCACTTCTTTAGTGAAACCTCTAGATTGTTGCAAGTGGAAACAACTCAAGTATCTCCTTTCTAAAGCACCTGGAGGTACAAAATAGAGAAGGAAACATCAGGGTCAAAGCTCTGTGGGCCCTTTCCAAAATAAGGCTTGAAGGGAAACTTTATTTTCCTCATTGGGAGTAAGAGAGTTGCGGGCTCAATTCTCCCTGAGAAACACTGTAGTTGCACATGCTCCCTTCATAGCACAATTGCCTTTGTGATGCCAAGTGTATTTCTAGGAAAGGAACTTAGAGGTTGCCATTCTTTGGTAGGTGCTCATCCTTCAGTAATCTTCAGTGAATTGGTGACCCGTTTGAACACTAGCCTCATGCTAGTCTACCTCTTATATCATGCCACAGATTGGCTTGCAAGTGAATCCATGTAGCGTTGTTCAGTGTGGTTCTTGAGCTCTAGGAAGTATTCCAGGTCTCAGTACTGTCGGATCTGCACTAGGATGAGAAACTTTCAAGAGGACGGCTTGTGTGTTTTTGAGTTCTGAGCAGTGCAGCATTGAGAACAGCTAGATGCCGAGTGCTGGGTAGTGAAAAGCTTCTTTTGATAAACTTCTACAATGTTGTAAGTTGAAGCAATTCAAGTATCTCCCTTCTAAAGCACCTTTGAGGTACAAAATAGAGAAAGGAACAGCAGGGTCAATGCTGTGCAGGCTCTTTTGTAAATAAGGCTTGAAAGGAACCTTTATTTTCATCATTGGGATTTATAGAGTTGTCGGCTCATTTCTCCCTGAGAAACACTGTAGTTGCCCATGTTCCCTTCATAGCACAGTTGCCTTTGTGATGACAAGTGATTTTCTAGGAAAGAAACTCGGAGGTTGCCATTCTTTGCTACGTGCTCATCCTTCAGTAATCTTCAGTGAAGTGGAGAACCCGTTGGACCGCTAGCCTCAAGGTAACGTTCTTCTTGGATCCTGCCACAGATTGGCATGCAGCACAATCCATGTAGAGTTATTCTGTGTGGTTCTTGAGCTCTAGGAAGCATTCCATGTCTCTTAGTACTGGCGGTCTGCCTTATCCTAATGGATACGAAAAGTACAAGAATGACGGCCTCTGTGTTCGAGCCTTTGTGAGCAAAGCAGCATTAGGAACAGCTAGATGCCGAGTCATGGGCAGTGAAGCACTTCTTTAGTTAAACCTCTAGATTGTTGCAAGTGGAAACAACTCACGTATCTCCTTTCTAAAGCACCTGGAGGTACAAAATAGAGAAGGAAACATCAGGGTCAAAGCTCTGTGGGCCCTTTCCAAAATAAGGCTTGAAGGGAAACTTTATTTTCCTCATTGGGAGTAAGAGAGTTGCGGGCTCAATTCTCCCTGAGAAACACTGTAGTTGCACATGCTCCCTTCATAGCACAATTGCCTTTGTGATGCCAAGTGTATTTCTAGGAAAGGAACTTAGAGGTTGCCATTCTTTGCTAGGTGCTCATCCTTCAGTAATCTTCAGTGAATTGGCGACCCGTTTGAACACTAGCCTCATGCTAGTCTACCTCTTATATCATGCCACAGATTGGCTTGCAAGTGAATCCATGTAGCGTTGTTCAGTGTGGTTCTTGAGCTCTAGTAAATATTCCAAGTCTCAGTACTGTCGGATCTGCACTAGGATTAGAAACTTGTAAGAGGACGGCTTGTGTATTTGGGAGTTCTAAGCAGTGCAGCGTTGAGAAGAGCTAGATGCCGAGTGTTGGGAAGTGAAAGGCTTCTTTTGATAAACCTCTAGAATGTTGTAAGTTCAAACAACTCAAGCATCTCCCTTCTAAAGCACCTGGAGGTACAAAAGAGAGAAAGAAACAGCAGAGTCAAATCTCTGTGGGCTCTTTGGTAAATAAGGCTTGAAAGGAAACTTTATTTTCATCATTGGGATTTATAGAGTTGTCGGCTCAATTCTCCCTGAGAAACACTCTAGTTGCACATGTTCCTTTCATATCACAATTGCCTTTGTGATGACAAGTGAGTTTCTAGGAAAGAAACTTGGAGGTTGCCATTCTTTGCTAGGTGCTCATCCTTCAGTAATCTTCAGTGAATTGGAGAACCCATTTGACCACTAGCCTCAAGCTAACGTTTTTCTTGGATCCTGCCACAGATTGGAATGCAGCACAATCCATGTAGAGTTATTCTGTGTGGTTCTTGAGCTCTAGGAAGCATTCCATGTCTCTTAGTACTGGCGGTCTGCACTAGGATACGAAAAGTATAAGAATGACGGCCTCTGTGTTCTAGCCTTTGTGAGCAAAGCAGCATTAGGAACAGCTAGATGCCGATTCATGGGCAGTGAAGCACTTCTTTAGTGAAACCTCTAGATTGTTGCAAGTGGAAACAACTCAAGTATCTCCTTTCTAAAGCACCTGGAGGTACAAAATAGAGAAGGAAACATCAGGGTCAAAGCTCTGTGGGCCCTTTCCAAAATAAGGCTTGAAGGGAAACTTTATTTTCCTCATTGGGAGTAAGAGAGTTGCGGGCTCAATTCTCCCTGAGAAACACTGTAGTTGCACATGCTCCCTTCATAGCACAATTGCCTTTGTGATGCCAAGTGTATTTCTAGGAAAGGAACTTAGAGGTTGCCATTCTTTGGTAGGTGCTCATCCTTCAGTAATCTTCAGTGAATTGGTGACCCGTTTGAACACTAGCCTCATGCTAGTCTACCTCTTATATCATGCCACAGATTGGCTTGCAAGTGAATCCATGTAGCGTTGTTCAGTGTGGTTCTTGAGCTCTAGGAAGTATTCCAGGTCTCAGTACTGTCGGATCTGCACTAGAATGAGAAACTTTCAAGAGGACGGCTTGTGTGTTTTTGAGTTCTGAGCAGTGCAGCATTGAGAACAGCTAGATGCCGAGTGCTGGGTAGTGAAAAGCTTCTTTTGATAAACTTCTACAATGTTGTAAGTTGAAGCAATTCAAGTATCTCCCTTCTAAAGCACCTTTGAGGTACAAAATAGAGAAAGGAACAGCAGGGTCAATGCTGTGCAGGCTCTTTTGTAAATAAGGCTTGAAAGGAACCTTTATTTTCATCATTGGGATTTATAGAGTTGTCGGCTCATTTCTCCCTGAGAAACACTGTAGTTGCCCATGTTCCCTTCATAGCACAGTTGCCTTTGTGATGACAAGTGATTTTCTAGGAAAGAAACTCGGAGGTTGCCATTCTTTGCTACGTGCTCATCCTTCAGTAATCTTCAGTGAAGTGGAGAACCCGTTGGACCGCTAGCCTCAAGGTAACGTTCTTCTTGGATCCTGCCACAGATTGGCATGCAGCACAATCCATGTAGAGTTATTCTGTGTGGTTCTTGAGCTCTAGGAAGCATTCCATGTCTCTTAGTACTGGCGGTCTGCCTTATCCTAATGGATACGAAAAGTACAAGAATGACGGCCTCTGTGTTCGAGCCTTTGTGAGCAAAGCAGCATTAGGAACAGCTAGATGCCGAGTCATGGGCAGTGAAGCACTTCTTTAGTTAAACCTCTAGATTGTTGCAAGTGGAAACAACTCACGTATCTCCTTTCTAAAGCACCTGGAGGTACAAAATAGAGAAGGAAACATCAGGGTCAAAGCTCTGTGGGCCCTTTCCAAAATAAGGCTTGAAGGGAAACTTTATTTTCCTCATTGGGAGTAAGAGAGTTGCGGGCTCAATTCTCCCTGAGAAACACTGTAGTTGCCCATGTTCCCTTCATAGCACAGTTGCCTTTGTGATGACAAGTGATTTTCTAGGAAAGAAACTCGGAGGTTGCCATTCTTTGCTACGTGCTCATCCTTCAGTAATCTTCAGTGAAGTGGAGAACCCGTTGGACCACTAGCCTCAAGGTAACGTTCTTCTTGGATCCTGCCACAGATTGGCATGAAGCACAATCCATGTAGAGTTATTCTGTGTGGTTCTTGAGCTCTAGGAAGCATTCCATGTCTCTTAGTACTGGCGGTCTGCCTTATCCTAATGGATACGAGAAGTACAAGAATGACGGCCTCTGTGTTCGAGCCTTTGTGAGCAAAGCAGCATTAGGAACAGCTAGATGCCGAGTCATGGGCAGTGAAGCACTTCTTTAGTTAAACCTCTAGATTGTTGCAAGTGGAAACAACTCACGTATCTCCTTTCTAAAGCACCTGGAGGTACAAAATAGAGAAGGAAACATCAGGGTCAAAGCTCTGTGGGCCCTTTCCAAAATAAGGCTTGAAGGGAAACTTTATTTTCCTCATTGGGAGTAAGAGAGTTGCGGGCTCAATTCTCCCTGAGAAACACTGTAGTTGCACATGCTCCCTTCATAGCACAATTGCCTTTGTGATGCCAAGTGTATTTCTAGGAAAGGAACTTACAGGTTGCCATTCTTTGCTAGGTGCTCATCCTTCAGTAATCTTCAGTGAATTGGCGACCCGTTTGAACACTAGCCTCATGCTAGTCTACCTCTTATATCATGCCACAGATTGGCTTGCAAGTGAATCCATGTAGCGTTGTTCAGTGTGGTTCTTGAGCTCTAGTAAATATTCCAAGTCTCAGTACTGTCGGATCTGCACTAGGATGAGAAACTTGTAAGAGGACGGCTTGTGTATTTGGGAGTTCTAAGCAGTGCAGCGTTGAGAAGAGCTAGATGCCGAGTGTTGGGAAGTGAAAGGCTTCTTTTGATAAACCTCTAGAATGTTGTAAGTTCAAACAACTCAAGCATCTCCCTTCTAAAGCACCTGGAGGTACAAAAGAGAGAAAGAAACAGCAGAGTCAAATCTCTGTGGGCTCTTTGGTAAATAAGGCTTGAAAGGAAACTTTATTTTCATCATTGGGATTTATAGAGTTGTCGGCTCAATTCTCCCTGAGAAACACTCTAGTTGCACATGTTCCTTTCATAGCACAATTGCCTTTGTGATGACAAGTGAGTTTCTAGGAAAGAAACTTGGAGGTTGCCATTCTTTGCTAGGTGCTCATCCTTCAGTAATCTTCAGTGAATTGGAGAACCCATTTGACCACTAGCCTCAAGCTAACGTTTTTCTTGGATCCTGCCACAGATTGGAATGCAGCACAATCCATGTAGAGTTATTCTGTGTGGTTCTTGAGCTCTAGGAAGCATTCCATGTCTCTTAGTACTGGCGGTCTGCACTAGGATACGAAAAGCATAAGAATGACGGCCTCTGTGTTCTAGCCTTTGTGAACAAAGCAGCATTAGGAACAGCTAGATGCCGATTCATGGGCAGTGAAGCACTTCTTTAGTGAAACCTCTAGATTGTTGCAAGTGGAAACAACTCAAGTATCTCCTTTCTAAAGCACCTGGAGGTACAAAATAGAGAAGGAAACATCAGGGTCAAAGCTCTGTGGGCCCTTTCCAAAATAAGGCTTGAAGGGAAACTTTATTTTCCTCATTGGGAGTAAGAGAGTTGCGGGCTCAATTCTCCCTGAGAAACACTGTAGTTGCACATGCTCCCTTCATAGCACAATTGCCTTTGTGATGCCAAGTGTATTTCTAGGAAAGGAACTTAGAGGTTGCCATTCTTTGGTAGGTGCTCATCCTTCAGTAATCTTCAGTGAATTGGTGACCCGTTTGAACACTAGCCTCATGCTAGTCTACCTCTTATATCATGCCACAGATTGGCTTGCAAGTGAATCCATGTAGCGTTGTTCAGTGTGGTTCTTGAGCTCTAGGAAGTATTCCAGGTCTCAGTACTGTCGGATCTGCACTAGGATGAGAAACTTTCAAGAGGACGGCTTGTGTGTTTTTGAGTTCTGAGCAGTGCAGCATTGAGAACAGCTAGATGCCGAGTGCTGGGTAGTGAAAAGCTTCTTTTGATAAACTTCTACAATGTTGTAAGTTGAAGCAATTCAAGTATCTCCCTTCTAAAGCACCTTTGAGGTACAAAATAGAGAAAGGAACAGCAGGGTCAATGCTGTGCAGGCTCTTTTGTAAATAAGGCTTGAAAGGAACCTTTATTTTCATCATTGGGATTTATAGAGTTGTCGGCTCATTTCTCCCTGAGAAACACTGTAGTTGCCCATGTTCCCTTCATAGCACAGTTGCCTTTGTGATGACAAGTGATTTTCTAGGAAAGAAACTCGGAGGTTGCCATTCTTTGCTACGTGCTCATCCTTCAGTAACCTTCAGTGAAGTGGAGAACCCGTTGGACCGCTAGCCTCAAGGTAACGTTCTTCTTGGATCCTGCCACAGATTGGCATGCAGCACAATCCATGTAGAGTTATTCTGTGTGGTTCTTGAGCTCTAGGAAGCATTCCATGTCTCTTAGTACTGGCGGTCTGCCTTATCCTAATGGATACGAAAAGTACAAGAATGACGGCCTCTGTGTTCGAGCCTTTGTGAGCAAAGCAGCATTAGGAACAGCTAGATGCCGAGTCATGGGCAGTGAAGCACTTCTTTAGTTAAACCTCTAGATTGTTGCAAGTGGAAACAACTCACGTATCTCCTTTCTAAAGCACCTGGAGGTACAAAATAGAGAAGGAAACATCAGGGTCAAAGCTCTGTGGGCCCTTTTCAAAACAAGGCTTGAAGGGAAACTTTATTTCCCTCATTGGGAGTAAGAGAGTTGCGGGCTCAATTCTCCCTGAGAAACACTGTAGTTGCACATGCTCCCTTCATAGCACAATTGCCTTTGTGATGCCAAGTGTATTTGTAGGAAAGGAATTTGGAGGTTGCCATTCTTTGGTAGGTGCTCATCCTTCAGTAATCTTCAGGGAATTGGCGGCCCGTTTGAACACTAGCCTCATGCTAGTCTACCTCTTATATCATGCCACAGATTGGATTGCAAGTGAATCCATGTAGCGTTGTTCAGTGTGGTTCTTGAGCTCTAGTAAATATTCCAAGTCTCAGTACTGTCGGATCTGCACTAGGATGAGAAACTTGTAAGAGGACGGCTTGTGTATTTGGGAGTTCTAAGCAGTGCAGCGTTGAGAAGAGCTAGATGCCGAGAGTTGGGAAGTGAAAGGCTTCTTTTGATAAACCTCTAGAATGTTATAAGTTGAAACAACTCAAGTATCTCCCTTCTAAAGCACCTTTGAGGTACAAAATAGAGAAAGGAACAGCAGGGTCAATGCTGTGCAGGCTCTTTTGTAAATAAGGCTTAAAAGGAAACTTTATTTTCATCATTGGGATTGATAGAGTTGTGGGTTGAATTCCCACTGAGAAACACTGTAGTTGCTCATGTTCCCTTCATAGCACAATTGCCTTTGTGATGACAAGTGAGTTTCTAGGAAAGAAACTTGGAGGTTCCCATTCTTTGCTAGGTGCTCATCCTTCAGTAATCTTCAGTGAATTGGACAACCCGTTTGACCACTAGCCTCAAGCTAAAGTTCTTCATGGATCCTGCCACAGATTGGCATGCAGCACAATCCATGTAGAGTTCTTCAGTGTGGTTTTTGAGCTCTAGGAAGCATTCCATGTCTCTTAGTACTGGCGGTCTTCACTAGGATGAGGAAAGTAGAAGAATGACGGCCTCTGTGTTCGAGCCTTTGTGAGCAAGGCAGCATTAGGAACAGCTAGACGCCGAGTCATGGGCAGTGAAGGCCATCTTTGGTTAAACCTCTAGATTGTTGCAAGTGGAAACAACTCAAGTATCTCCTTTCTAAAGCACCTGGAGGTACAAAATAGGGAAGGAAACATCAGGGTCAAAGCTCTGTGGGCCCTTTTCAAAATAAGGCTTGAAAGGAAACTTTGTTTTCCTCATTGGAGTAAGAGAGTTGCGGGCTGAATTCTCCCTGAGAAACACTGTAGTGGCACATGTTCCCTTCATAACACAGTTGCCTTTGTGATGACAAGTGAGTTTCTAGGAAAGCAACTTGGAGGTTGCCATTCTTTGCTACGTGTTCATCCTTCAGTAATCTTCAGTGAATTGGAGAACCCGTTGACCACTAGCCTCAAGCTAACGTTCTTCTTGGATCCTGCCACAGATTGGCATGCAGCAGAATCCATGTAGAGTTATTCTGTGTGGTTCTTGAGCTCTAGGAAGCATTCCATGTCTCTTAGTACTAGCGGTCTGCCTTATCCTAATGGATACGAAAAGTACAAGAATGAGGGCCTCTGTGTTCGAGCCTTTGTGAGCAAAGCAGCATTAGGAACAGCTAGATGCCGAGTCATGGGCAGTGAAGCACTTCTTTAGTTAAACCTCTAGATTGTTGCAAGTGGAAACAACTCACGTATCTCCTTTCTAAAGCACCTGGAGGTACAAAATAGAGAAGGAAACATCAGGGTCAAAGCTCTGTGGGCCCTTTCCAAAATAAGGCTTGAAGGGAAACTTTATTTTCCTCATTGGGAGTAAGAGAGTTGCGGGCTCAATTCTCCCTGAGAAACACTGTAGTTGCACATGCTCCCTTCATAGCACAATTGCCTTTGTGATGCCAAGTGTATTTCTAGGAAAGGAACTTACAGGTTGCCATTCTTTGCTAGGTGCTCATCCTTCAGTAATCTTCAGTGAATTGGCGACCCGTTTGAACACTAGCCTCATGCTAGTCTACCTCTTATATCATGCCACAGATTGGCTTGCAAGTGAATCCATGTAGCGTTGTTCAGTGTGGTTCTTGAGCTCTAGTAAATATTCCAAGTCTCAGTACTGTCGGATCTGCACTAGGATGAGAAACTTGTAAGAGGACGGCTTGTGTATTTGGGAGTTCTAAGCAGTGCAGCGTTGAGAAGAGCTAGATGCCGAGTGTTGGGAAGTGAAAGGCTTCTTTTGATAAACCTCTAGAATGTTGTAAGTTCAAACAACTCAAGCATCTCCCTTCTAAAGCACCTGGAGGTACAAAAGAGAGAAAGAAACAGCAGAGTCAAATCTCTGTGGGCTCTTTGGTAAATAAGGCTTGAAAGGAAACTTTATTTTCATCATTGGGATTTATAGAGTTGTCGGCTCAATTCTCCCTGAGAAACACTCTAGTTGCACATGTTCCTTTCATAGCACAATTGCCTTTGTGATGACAAGTGAGTTTCTAGGAAAGAAACTTGGAGGTTGCCATTCTTTGCTAGGTGCTCATCCTTCAGTAATCTTCAGTGAATTGGAGAACCCATTTGACCACTAGCCTCAAGCTAACGTTTTTCTTGGATCCTGCCACAGATTGGAATGCAGCACAATCCATGTAGAGTTATTCTGTGTGGTTCTTGAGCTCTAGGAAGCATTCCATGTCTCTTAGTACTGGCGGTCTGCACTAGGATACGAAAAGCATAAGAATGACGGCCTCTGTGTTCTAGCCTTTGTGAACAAAGCAGCATTAGGAACAGCTAGATGCCGATTCATGGGCAGTGAAGCACTTCTTTAGTGAAACCTCTAGATTGTTGCAAGTGGAAACAACTCAAGTATCTCCTTTCTAAAGCACCTGGAGGTACAAAATAGAGAAGGAAACATCAGGGTCAAAGCTCTGTGGGCCCTTTCCAAAATAAGGCTTGAAGGGAAACTTTATTTTCCTCATTGGGAGTAAGAGAGTTGCGGGCTCAATTCTCCCTGAGAAACACTGTAGTTGCACATGCTCCCTTCATAGCACAATTGCCTTTGTGATGCCAAGTGTATTTCTAGGAAAGGAACTTAGAGGTTGCCATTCTTTGGTAGGTGCTCATCCTTCAGTAATCTTCAGTGAATTGGTGACCCGTTTGAACACTAGCCTCATGCTAGTCTACCTCTTATATCATGCCACAGATTGGCTTGCAAGTGAATCCATGTAGCGTTGTTCAGTGTGGTTCTTGAGCTCTAGGAAGTATTCCAGGTCTCAGTACTGTCGGATCTGCACTAGGATGAGAAACTTTCAAGAGGACGGCTTGTGTGTTTTTGAGTTCTGAGCAGTGCAGCATTGAGAACAGCTAGATGCCGAGTGCTGGGTAGTGAAAAGCTTCTTTTGATAAACTTCTACAATGTTGTAAGTTGAAGCAATTCAAGTATCTCCCTTCTAAAGCACCTTTGAGGTACAAAATAGAGAAAGGAACAGCAGGGTCAATGCTGTGCAGGCTCTTTTGTAAATAAGGCTTGAAAGGAACCTTTATTTTCATCATTGGGATTTATAGAGTTGTCGGCTCATTTCTCCCTGAGAAACACTGTAGTTGCCCATGTTCCCTTCATAGCACAGTTGCCTTTGTGATGACAAGTGATTTTCTAGGAAAGAAACTCGGAGGTTGCCATTCTTTGCTACGTGCTCATCCTTCAGTAATCTTCAGTGAAGTGGAGAACCCGTTGGACCGCTAGCCTCAAGGTAACGTTCTTCTTGGATCCTGCCACAGATTGGCATGCAGCACAATCCATGTAGAGTTATTCTGTGTGGTTCTTGAGCTCTAGGAAGCATTCCATGTCTCTTAGTACTGGCGGTCTGCCTTATCCTAATGGATACGAAAAGTACAAGAATGACGGCCTCTGTGTTCGAGCCTTTGTGAGCAAAGCAGCATTAGGAACAGCTAGATGCCGAGTCATGGGCAGTGAAGCACTTCTTTAGTTAAACCTCTAGATTGTTGCAAGTGGAAACAACTCACGTATCTCCTTTCTAAAGCACCTGGAGGTACAAAATAGAGAAGGAAACATCAGGGTCAAAGCTCTGTGGGCCCTTTTCAAAACAAGGCTTGAAGGGAAACTTTATTTCCCTCATTGGGAGTAAGAGAGTTGCGGGCTCAATTCTCCCTGAGAAACACTGTAGTTGCACATGCTCCCTTCATAGCACAATTGCCTTTGTGATGCCAAGTGTATTTGTAGGAAAGGAATTTGGAGGTTGCCATTCTTTGGTAGGTGCTCATCCTTCAGTAATCTTCAGGGAATTGGCGGCCCGTTTGAACACTAGCCTCATGCTAGTCTACCTCTTATATCATGCCACAGATTGGATTGCAAGTGAATCCATGTAGCGTTGTTCAGTGTGGTTCTTGAGCTCTAGTAAATATTCCAAGTCTCAGTACTGTCGGATCTGCACTAGGATGAGAAACTTGTAAGAGGACGGCTTGTGTATTTGGGAGTTCTAAGCAGTGCAGCGTTGAGAAGAGCTAGATGCCGAGAGTTGGGAAGTGAAAGGCTTCTTTTGATAAACCTCTAGAATGTTATAAGTTGAAACAACTCAAGTATCTCCCTTCTAAAGCACCTTTGAGGTACAAAATAGAGAAAGGAACAGCAGGGTCAATGCTGTGCAGGCTCTTTTGTAAATAAGGCTTAAAAGGAAACTTTATTTTCATCATTGGGATTGATAGAGTTGTGGGTTGAATTCCCACTGAGAAACACTGTAGTTGCTCATGTTCCCTTCATAGCACAATTGCCTTTGTGATGACAAGTGAGTTTCTAGGAAAGAAACTTGGAGGTTCCCATTCTTTGCTAGGTGCTCATCCTTCAGTAATCTTCAGTGAATTGGACAACCCGTTTGACCACTAGCCTCAAGCTAAAGTTCTTCATGGATCCTGCCACAGATTGGCATGCAGCACAATCCATGTAGAGTTCTTCAGTGTGGTTTTTGAGCTCTAGGAAGCATTCCATGTCTCTTAGTACTGGCGGTCTTCACTAGGATGAGGAAAGTAGAAGAATGACGGCCTCTGTGTTCGAGCCTTTGTGAGCAAGGCAGCATTAGGAACAGCTAGACGCCGAGTCATGGGCAGTGAAGGCCATCTTTGGTTAAACCTCTAGATTGTTGCAAGTGGAAACAACTCAAGTATCTCCTTTCTAAAGCACCTGGAGGTACAAAATAGGGAAGGAAACATCAGGGTCAAAGCTCTGTGGGCCCTTTTCAAAATAAGGCTTGAAAGGAAACTTTGTTTTCCTCATTGGAGTAAGAGAGTTGCGGGCTGAATTCTCCCTGAGAAACACTGTAGTGGCACATGTTCCCTTCATAACACAGTTGCCTTTGTGATGACAAGTGAGTTTCTAGGAAAGCAACTTGGAGGTTGCCATTCTTTGCTACGTGTTCATCCTTCAGTAATCTTCAGTGAATTGGAGAACCCGTTGACCACTAGCCTCAAGCTAACGTTCTTCTTGGATCCTGCCACAGATTGGCATGCAGCAGAATCCATGTAGAGTTATTCTGTGTGGTTCTTGAGCTCTAGGAAGCATTCCATGTCTCTTAGTACGGGCCGTCTGCATTAGGATACGAAAAGTACAAGAATGATGGCCTCTGTGTTCGAGCCTTTGTGAGCAAAGCAGCATTAGGAACAGCTAGGTGCCGAGTCATGGGCAGTGAAGGACTTCTTTAGTTAAACCTCTAGATTGTTGCAAGTGGAAACAACTCAAGTATCTCCTTTCTAAAGCACCTGGAGGTACAAAATAGAGAAGGAAACATCAGGGTCAAAGCTCTGTGGGCCCTTTCCCAAATAAGGCTTGAAGGGAAACTTTATTTTCCTCATTGGGAGTAACAGAGTTGTGGGCTCAATTCTACCTGAGAAACACTGTAGTTGCACATGCTCCCTTCATAGCACAATTGCCTTTGTGATGCCAAGTGTGTTTCTAGGAAAGGAACTTGGAAGTTGCCATTCTTTGGTAGGTGCTCATCCTTCAGTAATCTTCAGTGAATTGGCAACCCGTTTGAACACTAGCCTCATGCTAGTCTACCTTTTATATCAAGCCACAGATTGGCTTGCAAGTGAATCCATGTAGCGTTGCTCAGTGTGGTTCTTGAGCTCTAGGAAGCATTCCAGGTCTCAGTACTGGCGTATCTGCACTAGGATGAGAAACTTTCAGAGGACGGCTTGTGTGTTAGGGGAGTTCTGAGCAGTGCAGCGTTGGGAACAGCTAGATGCCGAGTCATGGGAAGTGAAGGGCTTCTTTTGATAAACCTCAGGAATGCTGTAAGTTGAAACAACTCAAGTATCTCCCTTCTAAATCACCTGGAGGTACAAAATAGAGAAAGAAACAGCAGAGTCAAATCTCTGTGGGCACTTTTGTAAATAAGGCTTGAAAGGAAACTTTATTTTCATCATTGGGATTTATAGAGTTGTGGGCTCAATTCTCCCTGAGAAACACTGTAGTTGCACATGTTCCCTTCATAGCACAGTTGCCTTTGTGATGACAAGTGAGTTTCTAGGAAAGGAACTTGGAGGTTGCCATTCTTTGCTACGTGCTCATCCTTTAGTAATCTTCAGTGAATTGGAGAACCCGTTGATCAGTAGCCTCAAGCTAACCTTCTTCTTGGATCCTGCCACAGATTGGCATGCAGCACAATCCATGTAGAGTTATTCTGTGTGGTTCTTGAGCTCTAGGAAGCTTTCCATGTCTCTTAGTACTGGCGGTCTGCACTAGGATACGAAAAGTACAAGAATGACGGCCTCTGTGTTCGAACTTTGTGAGCAAAGCAGCATTAGGAACAGCTAGGTGCCGAGTCATGGGCAGTGAAGCACTTATTTAGTTAAACCTCTAGATTGTTGCAAGTGGCAAAAACTCAAGTATCTCCTTTCTAAAGCACCTGGAGGTACAAAATAGAGAAGGAAACATCAGGGTCAAAGCTCTGTGGGCCCTTTCCAAAATAAGTCTTGAAGTGAAAATTTATTTTCCTCATTGGGAGTAAGAGAGTTGCGGGCTCAATTCTCCCTGAGAAACACTGTAGTTGTACATGCTCCCTTCATAGCACAATTGCCTTTGTGATGCCAAGTGTATTTGTAGGAAAGGAACTTGGAGGTTGCAATTCTTTGGTAGGTGCTCATCCTTCAGTAATCTTCAGTGAATTGGCAACCCGTTTGAACACTAGTCTCATGCTACTCTACCTCTTATATCATGCCATAGACTGGCTTGCAAGTGAATCCATGTAGCGTTGCTCAGTGTGGTTCTTGAGCTCTAGGAAGCATTCCAGGTCTCAGTACTGGCGGATCTGCACTAGGATGAGAAACTTTCAGAGGACGGCTTGTGTGTTAGGGGAGTTCTGAGCAGTGCAGCATTGGGAACAGCTAGATGCCGAGTCATGGGAAGTGAAGGGCTTCTTTTGATAAACCTCTAGAATGTCGTAAGTTCAAACAACTCAAGCATCTCCCTTCTAAAGCACCTGGAGGTACAAAATAGAGAAAGAAACAGCAGAGTCAAATCTCTGTGGGCTCTTTGGTAAATAAGGCTTGAAAGGAAACTTTATTTTCATCATTGGGATTTATAGAGTTGTGGGCTCAATTCTCCCTGAGAAACACTCTAGTTGCACATGTTCCTTTCATAGCACAATTGCCTTTGTGATGACAAGTGAGTTTCTAGGAAAGAAACTTGGAGGTTGCCATTCTTTGCTAGGTGCTCATCCTTCAGTAATCTTCAGTGAATTGGAGAACCCATTTGACCACTAGCCTCAAGCTAACGTTTTTCTTGGATCCTGCCACAGATTGGAATGCAGCACAATCCATGTAGAGTTATTCTGTGTGGTTCTTGAGCTCTAGGAAGCATTCCATGTCTCTTAGTACTGGCGGTCTGCACTAGGATACGAAAAGTATAAGAATGACGGCCTCTGTGTTCTAGCCTTTGTGAGCAAAGCAGCATTAGGAACAGCTAGATGCCGATTCATGGGCAGTGAAGCACTTCTTTAGTGAAACCTCTAGATTGTTGCAAGTGGAAACAACTCAAGTATCTCCTTTCTAAAGCACCTGGAGGTACAAAATAGAGAAGGAAACATCAGGGTCAAAGCTCTGTGGGCCCTTTCCAAAATAAGGCTTGAAGGGAAACTTTATTTTCCTCATTGGGAGTAAGAGAGTTGCGGGCTCAATTCTCCCTGAGAAACACTGTAGTTGCACATGCTCCCTTCATAGCACAATTGCCTTTGTGATGCCAAGTGTATTTCTAGGAAAGGAACTTAGAGGTTGCCATTCTTTGGTAGGTGCTCATCCTTCAGTAATCTTCAGTGAATTGGTGACCCGTTTGAACACTAGCCTCATGCGAGTCTACCTCTTATATCATGCCACAGATTGGCTTGCAAGTGAATCCATGTAGCGTTGTTCAGTGTGGTTCTTGAGCTCTAGGAAGTATTCCAGGTCTCAGTACTGTCGGATCTGCACTAGGATGAGAAACTTTCAAGAGGACGGCTTGTGTGTTTTTGAGTTCTGAGCAGTGCAGCATTGAGAACAGCTAGATGCCGAGTGCTGGGTAGTGAAAAGCTTCTTTTGATAAACTTCTACAATGTTGTAAGTTGAAGCAATTCAAGTATCTCCCTTCTAAAGCACCTTTGAGGTACAAAATAGAGAAAGGAACAGCAGGGTCAATGCTGTGCAGGCTCTTTTGTAAATAAGGCTTGAAAGGAACCTTTATTTTCATCATTGGGATTTATAGAGTTGTCGGCTCATTTCTCCCTGAGAAACACTGTAGTTGCCCATGTTCCCTTCATAGCACAGTTGCCTTTGTGATGACAAGTGATTTTCTAGGAAAGAAACTCGGAGGTTGCCATTCTTTGCTACGTGCTCATCCTTCAGTAATCTTCAGTGAAGTGGAGAACCCGTTGGACCGCTAGCCTCAAGGTAACGTTCTTCTTGGATCCTGCCACAGATTGGCATGCAGCACAATCCATGTAGAGTTATTCTGTGTGGTTCTTGAGCTCTAGGAAGCATTCCATGTCTCTTAGTACTGGCGGTCTGCCTTATCCTAATGGATACGAAAAGTACAAGAATGACGGCCTCTGTGTTCGAGCCTTTGTGAGCAAAGCAGCATTAGGAACAGCTAGATGCCGAGTCATGGGCAGTGAAGCACTTCTTTAGTTAAACCTCTAGATTGTTGCAAGTGGAAACAACTCACGTATCTCCTTTCTAAAGCACCTGGAGGTACAAAATAGAGAAGGAAACATCAGGGTCAAAGCTCTGTGGGCCCTTTTCAAAACAAGGCTTGAAGGGAAACTTTATTTCCCTCATTGGGAGTAAGAGAGTTGCGGGCTCAATTCTCCCTGAGAAACACTGTAGTTGCACATGCTCCCTTCATAGCACAATTGCCTTTGTGATGCCAAGTGTATTTGTAGGAAAGGAATTTGGAGGTTGCCATTCTTTGGTAGGTGCTCATCCTTCAGTAATCTTCAGGGAATTGGCGGCCCGTTTGAACACTAGGCTCATGCTAGTCTACCTCTTATATCATGCCACAGATTGGATTGCAAGTGAATCCATGTAGCGTTGTTCAGTGTGGTTCTTGAGCTCTAGTAAATATTCCAAGTCTCAGTACTGTCGGATCTGCACTAGGATGAGAAACTTGTAAGAGGACGGCTTGTGTATTTGGGAGTTCTAAGCAGTGCAGCATTGAGAAGAGCTAGATGCCGAGTGTTGGGAAGTGAAAGGCTTCTTTTGATAAACCTCTAGAATGTTATAAGTTGAAACAACTCAAGTATCTCCCTTCTAAAGCACCTTTGAGGTACAAAATAGAGAAAGGAACAGCAGGGTCAATGCTGTGCAGGCTCTTTTGTAAATAAGGCTTGAAAGGAAACTTTATTTTCATCATTGGGATTTATAGAGTTGTGGGTTGAATTCCCACTGAGAAACACTGTAGTTGCTCATGTTCCCTTCATAGAACAATTGCCTTTGTGATGACAAGTGAGTTTCTAGGAAAGAAACTTGGAGGTTCCCATTCTTTGCTAGGTGCTCATCCTTCAGTCATCTTCAGTGAATTGGACAACCCGTTTGACCACTAGCCTCAAGCTAACGTTCTTCTTGGATCCTGCCACAGATTGGCATGCAGCACAATCCATGTAGAGTTATTCTGTGTGGTTCTTGAGCTCTAGGAAGCATTCCATGTCTCTTAGTACGGGCCGTCTGCATTAGGATACGAAAAGTACAAGAATGATGGCCTCTGTGTTCGAGCCTTTGTGAGCAAAGCAGCATTAGGAACAGCTAGGTGCCGAGTCATGGGCAGTGAAGGACTTCTTTAGTTAAACCTCTAGATTGTTGCAAGTGGAAACAACTCAAGTATCTCCTTTCTAAAGCACCTGGAGGTACAAAATAGAGAAGGAAACATCAGGGTCAAAGCTCTGTGGGCCCTTTCCCAAATAAGGCTTGAAGGGCAACTTTATTTTCCTCATTGGGAGTAACAGAGTTGTGGGCTCAATTCTACCTGAGAAACACTGTAGTTGCACATGCTCCCTTCATAGCACAATTGCCTTTGTGATGCCAAGTGTGTTTCTAGGAAAGGAACTTGGAAGTTGCCATTCTTTGGTAGGTGCTCATCCTTCAGTAATCTTTAGTGAATTGGCGACCCGTTTGAACACTAGCCTCATGCTAGTCTACCTTTTATATCAAGCCACAGATTGGCTTGCAAGTGAATCCATGTAGCGTTGCTCAGTGTGGTTCTTGAGCTCTAGGAAGCATTCCAGGTCTCAGTACTGGCGTATCTGCACTAGGATGAGAAACTTTCAGAGGACGGCTTGTGTGTTAGGGGAGTTCTGAGCAGTGCAGCGTTGGGAACAGCTAGATGCCGAGTCATGGGAAGTGAAGGGCTTCTTTTGATAAACCTCAGGAATGCTGTAAGTTGAAACAACTCAAGTATCTCCCTTCTAAATCACCTGGAGGTACAAAATAGAGAAAGAAACAGCAGAGTCAAATCTCTGTGGGCACTTTTGTAAATAAGGCTTGAAAGGAAACTTTATTTTCATAATTGGGATTTATAGAGTTGTGGGCTCAATTCTCCCTGAGAAACACTGTAGTTGCACATGTTCCCTTCATAGCACAGTTGCCTTTGTGATGACAAGTGAGTTTCTAGGAAAGGAACTTGGAGGTTGCCATTCTTTGCTACGTGCTCATCCTTTAGTAATCTTCAGTGAATTGGAGAACCCGTTGATCACTAGCCTCAAGCTAACCTTCTTCTTGGATCCTGCCACAGATTGGCATGCAGCACAATCCATGTAGAGTTATTCTGTGTGGTTCTTGAGCTCTAGGAAGCATTCCATGTCTCTTAGTACTGGCGGTCTGCACTAGGATACGAAAAGTACAAGAATGACGGCCTCTGTGTTCGAACTTTGTGAGCAAAGCAGCATTAGGAACAGCTAGGTGCCGAGTCATGGGCAGTGAAGCACTTATTTAGTTAAACCTCTAGATTGTTGCAAGTGGCAAAAACTCAAGTATCTCCTTTCTAAAGCACCTGGAGGTACAAAATAGAGAAGGAAACATCAGGGTCAAAGCTCTGTGGGCCCTTTCCAAAATAAGTCTTGAAGGGAAAATTTATTTTCCTCATTTGGAGTAAGAGAGTTGCGGGCTCAGTTCTCCCTGAGAAACACTGTAGTTGTACATGCTCCCTTCATAGCACAATTGCCTTTGTGATGCCAAGTGTATTTGTAGGAAAGGAACTTGGAGGTTGCAATTCTTTGGTAGGTGCTCATCCTTCAGTAATCTTCAGTGAATTGGCAACCCGTTTGAACACTAGTCTCATGCTACTCTACCTCTTATATCATGCCATAGACTGGCTTGCAAGTGAATCCATGTAGCGTTGCTCAGTGTGGTTCTTGAGCTCTAGGAAGCATTCCAGGTCTCAGTACTGGCGGATCTGCACTAGGATCAGAAACTTTCAGAGGACGGCTTGTGTGTTAGGGGAGTTCTGAGCAGTGCAGCATTGGGAACAGCTAGATGCCGAGTCATGGGAAGTGAAGGGCTTCTTTTGATAAACCTCTAGAATGTTGTAAGTTCAAACAACTCAAGCATCTCCCTTCTAAAGCACCTGGAGGTACAAAATAGAGAAAGAAACAGCAGAGTCAAATCTCTATGGGCTCTTTGGTAAATAAGGCTTGAAAGGAAACTTTATTTTCATCATTGGGATTTATAGAGTTGTGGGCTCAATTCTCCCTGAGAAACACTCTAGTTGCACATGTTCCTTTCATAGCACAATTGCCTTTGTGATGACAAGTGAGTTTCTAGGAAAGAAACTTGGAGGTTGCCATTCTTTGCTAGGTGCTCATCCTTCAGTAATCTTCAGTGAATTGGAGAACCCATTTGACCACTAGCCTCAAGCTAACGTTTTTCTTGGATCCTGCCACAGATTGGAATGCAGCACAATCCATGTAGAGTTATTCTGTGTGGTTCTTGAGCTCTAGGAAGCATTCCATGTCTCTTAGTACTGGCGGTCTGCACTAGGATACGAAAAGTATAAGAATGACGGCCTCTGTGTTCTAGCCTTTGTGAGCAAAGCAGCATTAGGAACAGCTAGATGCCGATTCATGGGCAGTGAAGCACTTCTTTAGTGAAACCTCTAGATTGTTGCAAGTGGAAACAACTCAAGTATCTCCTTTCTAAAGCACCTGGAGGTACAAAATAGAGAAGGAAACATCAGGGTCAAAGCTCTGTGGGCCCTTTCCAAAATAAGGCTGGAAGGGAAACTTTATTTTCCTCATTGGGAGTAAGAGAGTTGCGGGCTCAATTCTCCCTGAGAAACACTGTAGTTGCACATGCTCCCTTCATAGCACAATTGCCTTTGTGATGCCAAGTGTATTTCTAGGAAAGGAACTTAGAGGTTGCCATTCTTTGGTAGGTGCTCATCCGTCAGTAATCTTCAGTGAATTGGTGACCCGTTTGAACACTAGCCTCATGCTAGTCTACCTCTTATATCATGCCACAGATTGGCTTGCAAGTGAATCCATGTAGCGTTGTTCAGTGTGGTTCTTGAGCTCTAGGAAGTATTCCAGGTCTCAGTACTGTCGGATCTGCACTAGGATGAGAAACTTTCAAGAGGACGGCTTGTGTGTTTTTGAGTTCTGAGCAGTGCAGCATTGAGAACAGCTAGATGCCGAGTGCTGGGTAGTGAAAAGCTTCTTTTGATAAACTTCTACAATGTTGTAAGTTGAAGCAATTCAAGTATCTCCCTTCTAAAGCACCTTTGAGGTTCAAAATAGAGAAAGGAACAGCAGGGTCAATGCTGTGCAGGCTCTTTTGTAAATAAGGCTTGAAAGGAACCTTTATTTTCATCATTGGGATTTATAGAGTTGTCGGCTCATTTCTCCCTGAGAAACACTGTAGTTGCACATGTTCCCTTCATAGCACAGTTGCCTTTGTGATGACAAGTGATTTTCTAGGAAAGAAACTCGGAGGTTGCCATTCTTTGCTACGTGCTCATCCTTCAGTAATCTTCAGTGAAGTGGAGAACCCGTTGGACCGCTAGCCTCAAGGTAACGTTCTTCTTGGATCCTGCCACAGATTGGCATGCAGCACAATCCATGTAGAGTTATTCTGTGTGGTTCTTGAGCTCTAGGAAGCATTCCATGTCTCTTAGTACTGGCGGTCTGCCTTATCCTAATGGATACGAAAAGTACAAGAATGACGGCCTCTGTGTTCGAGCCTTTGTGAGCAAAGCAGCATTAGGAACAGCTAGATGCCGAGTCATGGGCAGTGAAGCACTTCTTTAGTTAAACCTCTAGATTGTTGCAAGTGGAAACAACTCACGTATCTCCTTTCTAAAGCACCTGGAGGTACAAAATAGAGAAGGAAACATCAGGGTCAAAGCTCTGTGGGCCCTTTTCAAAACAAGGCTTGAAGGGAAACTTTATTTCCCTCATTGGGAGTAAGAGAGTTGCGGGCTCAATTCTCCCTGAGAAACACTGTAGTTGCACATGCTCCCTTCATAGCACAATTGCCTTTGTGATGCCAAGTGTATTTGTAGGAAAGGAATTTGGAGGTTGCCATTCTTTGGTAGGTGCTCATCCTTCAGTAATCTTCAGGGAATTGGCGGCCCGTTTGAACACTAGCCTCATGCTAGTCTACCTCTTATATCATGCCACAGATTGGATTGCAAGTGAATCCATGTAGCGTTGTTCAGTGTGGTTCTTGAGCTCTAGTAAATATTCCAAGTCTCAGTACTGTCGGATCTGCACTAGGATGAGAAACTTGTAAGAGGACGGCTTGTGTATTTGGGAGTTCTAAGCAGTGCAGCGTTGAGAAGAGCTAGATGCCGAGTGTTGGGAAGTGAAAGGCTTCTTTTGATAAACCTCTAGAATGTTATAAGTTGAAACAACTCAAGTATCTCCCTTCTAAAGCACCTTTGAGGTACAAAATAGAGAAAGGAACAGCAGGGTCAATGCTGTGCAGGCTCTTTTGTAAATAAGGCTTGAAAGGAAACTTTATTTTCATCATTGGGATTTATAGAGTTGTGGGTTGAATTCCCACTGAGAAACACTGTAGTTGCTCATGTTCCCTTCATAGAACAATTGCCTTTGTGATGACAAGTGAGTTTCTAGGAAAGAAACTTGGAGGTTCCCATTCTTTGCTAGGTGCTCATCCTTCAGTCATCTTCAGTGAATTGGACAACCCGTTTGACCACTAGCCTCAAGCTAACGTTCTTCTTGGATCCTGCCACAGATTGGCATGCAGCACAATCCATGTAGAGTTATTCTGTGTGGTTCTTGAGCTCTAGGAAGCATTCCATGTCTCTTAGTACGGGCCGTCTGCATTAGGATACGAAAAGTACAAGAATGATGGCCTCTGTGTTCGAGCCTTTGTGAGCAAAGCAGCATTAGCAACAGCTAGATGCCGAGTCATGGGCAGTGAAGGCCTTCTTTGGTTAAACCTCTAGATTGTTGCAAGTGGAAACAACTCAAGTATCTCCTTTCTAAAGCACCTGGAGGTACAAAATAGAGAAGGAAACATCAGGGTCAAAGCTCTGTGGGCCCTTTTCAATATAAGGCTTGAAGGGCAACTTTATTTTCCTCATTGGGAGTAAGAGAGTTGCGGGCTCAATTCTCCCTGAATAACACTGTAGTTGCACGTGCTCCCTTCATAGCACAATTGCCTTTGTGATGATAAGTGAGTTTCTAGGCAAGAAACTTGGAGGTTTCCATTCTATGCTAGGTGCTCATCCTTCAGTCATCTTCAGTGAATTGGAGAACCCGTTTGAGCACTAGCCTCAAGCTAATGTTCTTCTTGGATCCTGCCACAGATTGGCATGCAGCTGAATCCATGTCGAGTTCTTCAGTGTGGTTCTTGAGCTCTAGGAAGCATTCCCGGTCTCTTAGTACTGTTGGATCTGCACTAGGATGGGAAACTTTCAAGAGGACGGCTTGTGTGTTAGGGGAGTTCTGAGCATTGAAGAGTTGGGAACAGCTAGAGGCCGAGTCATGGGAAGTGAAGGGCTTCTTTTGATAAACCTCTAGAATGTTGTAAGTTGAAACAACTCAGTATCTCCCTTCGAAAGCACCTTTGAGATACAAAATAGAGAAGGAAACTGCAGGGACAATGCTCTGCGACCCTTTTGAAAATAAGGCTTGAAAGGAAACTTTATTTTCCTCTTTGGGATTTAGAGAGTTGTGGGCTCAATTCTCCCCGAGAAACACTGTAGTTGCACATGCTCCCTTCATAGCACAATTGCCTTTGTGATGATAAGTGAGTTTCTAGGCAAGAAACTTGGAGGTTGCCATTCTATGCTAGGTGCTCATCCTTCAGTCATCGTCAGTGAATTAGAGAACCCGTTTGACAGCTAGCCTCAAGCTAAGGTTCCTCTTGTATCCTGCCACAGATTGGCATGCAGCAGAATCCATGGAGCGTTCTTCGGTGTGGTTCCTGAGCTCTAGGATGCATTCCGGGTCTCTTAGTACTGGCAGTTCTGCACTAGGATGCGAAAAGTACAAGTAGGACGACCTGTGTGTTTGGGCCTTTCTGAGCAATGCAGCGTTGGGAACAGCTAGATGCCGAGTCATGGGCAGTGAAGGCCTTCTTTGGTTAAACCTCTAGATTGTTGCAAGTGGAAACAACTCACGTATCTCCTTTCTAAAGCACCTGGAGGTACAAAAGAGAGAAGGAAACATCAGGGTCAAAGCTCTGTGGACCCCTTTTCAAAATAAGGCTTGAAGGGAAACTTGATTTCCCTCGTTGGGAGTAAGAGCGTTGCGGGCTCAATTCTCCCTGAGAAACACTGTAGTTGCACATGCTCCCTTCATAGCACAATTGCCTTTGTGATGCCAAGTGTGTTTCTAGGAAAGGAACTTGGAGGTTTCCATTCTTTGCTAGGTGCTCATCCTTCAGTAATCTTCAGTGATTTGGCGACCCGTTTGAACACTAGCTTCATGCTAGTCTACCTCTTCTATCATGCCACAGATTGGCTTGCAAGTGAATCCATGTAGCGTTGTTCCGTGTGGTTCTTGAGCTCTAGGAAGCATTCCAGGTCTCAGTACTGTCGGATCTGCACTAGGATGAGAAACTTTCAAGAGGACGGCTTGTGTGTTTGGGGTTCGGAGCAGTGCAGCGTTGAGAACAGCTAGATGCCGAGTGTTGGGAAGTGAAAGGCTTCTTGTGATAAACATCTAGAATGTTGTAAGTTGAAACAACTCAAGTATCTCCCGTCTAAAGCACCGTTGAGGTACAAAATAGAGAATGAAACAGCAGGGTCGATGCTCTGCGGGTCTTTTGTAAATAAGGCTTGAAAGGAAACTTTAGTTTCATCATTGGGATTTATAGAGTTGCGGGCTGAATTCCCCCTGAGAAACACTGTAGTTGCACATGTTCCCTTCATAGCACAATTGCCTTTGTGATGACAAGTGAGTTTCTAAGAAAGAAATTTGGAGGTTGCCATTCTTTGCTAGGTGCTCATCCTTCAGTCATCTTCAGTGAATTGGAGAACCCGTTTGACCACTACTCTCAAGCTAACGTTCTTCTTGGATCCTGACACAGATTGGCATGTAGCAGAATCCATGTAGAGTTATTCTGTGTGGTTCCTGAGCTCTAGGAAGCATTCCATGCCTCTTAGTACTGGCGGTCTGCACTAGGATACGAAAAGTACAAGAATGACGGCCTCTGTGTTCGAGCCTTTGTGAGCCAAGCAGCGTTAGCAACAGCTAGATGCCGAGTCATGGGCAGTGAAGGACTTCTTTGGTTAAACCTCTAGATTGTTGCAAGTGGAAACAACTCACGTATCTCCTTTCTAAAGCACCTGGAGGTACAAAAGAGAGAAGGAAACATCAGGGTCAAAGCTCTGTGGGCCCTTTTCAATATAAGGCTTGAAGGGGAACTTGAGTTTCCTCATTGGGAGTAAGAGAGTTGCGGGCTCAATTCTCCCTGAATAACACTGTAGTTGCACATGCTCCCTTCATAGCACAATTGCCTATGTGATGACAAGTGAGTTTCTAGGAAAGAAACTTGGAGGTTGCCATTCTTTGCTAGGTGCTCATCCTTCGGTAATCTTCAGTGAATTGGAGAACCCGTTTGACCACTAGCCTCAAGCTAACGTTCTTCTTGGATCCTGCCACAGATTGGCATGCAGCAGAATCCATGTCGAGTTCTTCAGTGTGGTTCTTGAGCTCTAGGAAGCCTTCCCGGTCTCTTAGTACTGTTGGATCTGCACTAGGATGAGAAACTTTCAAGAGGACGGCTTGTGTGTTAGGGGAGTTCTGAGCATTGAAGGGTTGGGAACAGCTAGAGGCCGAGTCATGGGAAGTGAAGGGCTTCTTTTGATAAACCTCTAGAATGTTGTAAGTTGAAACAACTCAGTATCTCCCTTCGAAAGCACCTTTGAGATACAAAATAGAGAAGGAAACTGCAGGGACACTGCTCTGCGACCCCTTTGAAAATAAGGCTTGAAAGGAAACTTTATTTTCCTCTTTGGGATTTAGAGAGTTGTGGGCTCAATTCTCCCCGAGAAACACTGTAGTTGCACATGCTCCCTTCATAGCACAATTGCCTTTGTGATGATAAGTGAGTTTCTAGGCAAGAAACTTGGAGGTTGCCATTCTATGCTATGTGCTCATCCTTCAGTCATCGTCAGTGAATTGGAGAACCCGTTTGATAGCTAGCCTCAAGCTAACGTTCCTCTTGTATCCTGCCACAGATTGGCATGCAGCAGAATCCATGGAGCGTTCTTCGGTGTGGTTCCTGAGCTCTAGGATGCATTCCGGGTCTCTTAGTACTGGCAGTTCTGCACTAGGATGCGAAAAGTACAAGTAGGACGACCTGTGTGTTTGGGCCTTTCTGAGCAATGCAGCGTTGGGAACAGCTAGATGCCGAGTCATGGGCAGTGAAGGCCTTCTTTGGTTAAACCTCTAGATTGTTGCAAGTGGAAACAACTCACGTATCTCCTTTCTAAAGCACCTGGAGGTACAAAAGAGAGAAGGAAATATCAGGGTCAAAGCTCTGTGGGCCCCTTTTCAAAATAAGGCTTGAAGGGAAACTTGATTTCCCTCGTTGGGAGTAAGAGCGTTGCGGGCTCAATTCTCCCTGAGAAACACTGTAGTTGCACATGCTCCCTTCATAGCACAATTGCCTTTGTGATGCCAAGTGTGTTTCTAGGAAAGGAACTTGGAGGTTGCCATTCTTTGCTAGGTGCTCATCCTTCAGTAATCTTCAGTGATTTGGCGACCCGTTTGAACACTAGCCTCATGCTAGTCTACCTCTTCTATCATGCCACAGATTGGCTTGCAAGTGAATCCATGTAGCGTTGTTCCGTGTGGTTCTTGAGCTCTAGGAAGCATTCCAGGTCTCAGTACTGTCGGATCTGCACTAGGATGAGAAACTTTCAAGAGGACGGCTTGTGTGTTTGGGGTTCGGAGCAGTGCAGCGTTGAGAACAGCTAGATGCCGAGTGTTGGGAAGTGAAAGGCTTCTTGTGATAAACATCTAGAATGTTGTAAGTTGAAACAACTCAAGTATCTCCCGTCTAAAGCACCGTTGAGGTACAAAATAGAGAATGAAACAGCAGGGTCGATGCTCTGCGGGTCTTTTGTAAATAAGGCTTGAAAGGAAACTTTAGTTTCATCATTGGGATTTATAGAGTTGCGGGCTGAATTCCCCCTGAGAAACACTGTAGTTGCACATGTTCCCTTCATAGCACAATTGCCTTTGTGATGACAAGTGAGTTTCTAAGAAAGAAATTTGGAGGTTGCCATTCTTTGCTAGGTGCTCATCCTTCAGTCATCTTCAGTGAATTGGAGAACCCGTTTGACCACTACTCTCAAGCTAACGTTCTTCTTGGATCCTGACACAGATTGGCATGTAGCAGAATCCATGTAGAGTTATTCTGTGTGGTTCCTGAGCTCTAGGAAGCATTCCATGTCTCTTAGTACTGGCGGTCTGCACTAGGATACGAAAAGTACAAGAATGACGGCCTCTGTGTTCGAGCTTTTGTGAGCAAAGCAGCGTCAGGAACAGCTAGATGCCGAGTCATGGGCAGTGAAGGACTTCTTTGGTTAAACCTCTAGATTGTTGCAAGTGGAAACAACTCACGTATCTCCTTTATAAAGCACCTGGAGGTACAAAAGAGAGAAGGAAACATCAGGGTCAAAGCTCTGTGGGCCCTTTTCAATATAAGGCTTGAAGGGGAACTTGAGTTTCCTCATTGGGAGTAAGAGAGTTGCGGGCTCAATTCTCCCTGAATAACACTGTAGTTGCACATGCTCCCTTCATAGCACAATTGCCTACGTGATGACAAGTGAGTTTCTAGGAAAGAAACTTGGAGGTTGCCATTCTTTGCTAGGTGCTCATCCTTCGGTAATCTTCAGTGAATTGGAGAACCCGTTTGACCACTAGCCTCAAGCTAACGTTCTTCTTGGATCCTGCCACAGATTGGCATGCAGCAGAATCCATGTCGAGTTCTTCAGTGTGGTTCTTGAGCTCTAGGAAGCCTTCCCGGTCTCTTAGTACTGTTGGATCTGCACTAGGATGAGAAACTTTCAAGAGGACGGCTTGTGTGTTAGGGGAGTTCTGAGCATTGAAGGGTTGGGAACAGCTAGAGGCCGAGTCATGGGAAGTGAAGGGCTTCTTTTGATAAACCTCTAGAATGTTGTAAGTTGAAACAACTCAGTATCTCCCTTCGAAAGCACCTTTGAGATACAAAATAGAGAAGGAAACTGCAGGGACACTGCTCTGCGACCCCTTTGAAAATAAGGCTTGAAAGGAAACTTTATTTTCCTCTTTGGGATTTAGAGAGTTGTGGGCTCAATTCTCCCCGAGAAACACTGTAGTTGCACATGCTCCCTTCATAGCACAATTGCCTTTGTGATGATAAGTGAGTTTCTAGGCAAGAAACTTGGAGGTTGCCATTCTATGCTATGTGCTCATCCTTCAGTCATCGTCAGTGAATTGGAGAACCCGTTTGATAGCTAGCCTCAAGCTAACGTTCCTCTTGTATCCTGCCACAGATTGGCATGCAGCAGAATCCATGGAGCGTTCTTCGGTGTGGTTCCTGAGCTCTAGGATGCATTCCGGGTCTCTTAGTACTGGCAGTTCTGCACTAGGATGCGAAAAGTACAAGTAGGACGACCTGTGTGTTTGGGCCTTTCTGAGCAATGCAGCGTTGGGAACAGCTAGATGCCGAGTCATGGGCAGTGAAGGCCTTCTTTGGTTAAACCTCTAGATTGTTGCAAGTGGAAACAACTCACGTATCTCCTTTCTAAAGCACCTGGAGGTACAAAAGAGAGAAGGAAACATCAGGGTCAAAGCTCTGTGGGCCCCTTTTCAAAATAAGGCTTGAAGGGAAACTTGATTTCCCTCATTGGGAGTAAGAGAGTTGCGGGCTCAATTCTCCCTGAGAAACACTGTAGTTGCACATGCTCCCTTCATAGCACAATTGCCTTTGTGATGCCAAGTGTGTTTCTAGGAAAGGAACTTGGAGGTTGCCATTCTTTGCTAGATGCTCATCCTTCAGTAATCTTCAGTGATTTGGCGACCCGTTTGAACACTAGCCTCATGCTAGTCTACCTCTTCTATCATGCCACAGATTGGCTTGCAAGTGAATCCATGTAGCGTTGTTCCGTGTGGTTCTTGAGCTCTAGGAAGCATTCCAGGTCTCAGTACTGTCGGATCTGCACTAGGATGAGAAACTTTCAAGAGGACGGCTTGTGTGTTTGGGGTTCGGAGCAGTGCAGCGTTGAGAACAGCTAGATGCCGAGTGTTGGGAAGTGAAAGGCTTCTTGTGATAAACCTCTAGAATGTTGTAAGTTGAAACAACTCAAGTATCTCCCGTCTAAAGCACCGTTGAGGTACAAAATAGAGAAAGAAACAGCAGGGTCGATGCTCTGCGGGTCTTTTGTAAATAAGGCTTGAAAGGAAACTTTAGTTTCATCATTGGGATTTATAGAGTTGCGGGCTGAATTCCCCCTGAGAAACACTGTAGTTGCACATGTTCCCTTCATAGCACAATTGCCTTTGTGATGACAAGTGAGTTTCTAAGAAAGAAACTTGGAGGTTGCCATTCTTTGCTAGGTGCTCATCCTTCAGTCATCTTCAGTGAATTGGAGAACCCGTTTGACCACTAGTCTCAAGCTAACGTTCTTCTTGGATCCTGACACAGATTGGCATGTAGCAGAATCCATGTAGAGTTATTCTGTGTGGTTCCTGAGCTCTAGGAAGCATTCCATGTCTCTTAGTACTGGCGGTCTGCACTAGGATACGAAAAGTACAAGAATGACGGCCTCTGTGTTCGAGCTTTTGTGAGCAAAGCAGCGTCAGGAACAGCTAGATGCCGAGTCATGGGCAGTGAAGGACTTCTTTGGTTAAACCTCTAGATTGTTGCAAGTGGAAACAACTCACGTATCTCCTTTATAAAGCACCTGGAGGTACAAAAGAGAGAAGGAAACATCAGGGTCAAAGCTCTGTGGGCCCTTTTCAATATAAGGCTTGAAGGGGAACTTGAGTTTCCTCATTGGGATTAAGAGAGTTGCGGGCTCAATTCTCCCTGAATAACACTGTAGTTGCACATGCTCCCTTCATAGCACAATTGCCTACGTGATGACAAGTGAGTTTCTAGGAAAGAAACTTGGAGGTTGCCATTCTTTGCTAGGTGCTCATCCTTCGGTAATCTTCAGTGAATTGGAGAACCCGTTTGACCACTAGCCTCAAGCTAACGTTCTTCTTGGATCCTGCCACAGATTGGCATGCAGCAGAATCCATGTCGAGTTCTTCAGTGTGGTTCTTGAGCTCTAGGAAGCCTTCCCGGTCTCTTAGTACTGTTGGATCTGCACTAGGATGAGAAACTTTCAAGAGGACGGCTTGTGTGTTAGGGGAGTTCTGAGCATTGAAGGGTTGGGAACAGCTAGAGGCCGAGTCATGGGAAGTGAAGGGCTTCTTTTGATAAACCTCTAGAATGTTGTAAGTTGAAACAACTCAGTATCTCCCTTCGAAAGCACCTTTGAGATACAAAATAGAGAAGGAAACTGCAGGGACACTGCTCTGCGACCCCTTTGAAAATAAGGCTTGAAAGGAAACTTTATTTTCCTCTTTGGGATTTAGAGAGTTGTGGGCTCAATTCTCCCCGAGAAACACTGTAGTTGCACATGCTCCCTTCATAGCACAATTGCCTTTGTGATGATAAGTGAGTTTCTAGGCAAGAAACTTGGAGGTTGCCATTCTATGCTATGTGCTCATCCTTCAGTCATCGTCAGTGAATTGGAGAACCCGTTTGATAGCTAGCCTCAAGCTAACGTTCCTCTTGTATCCTGCCACAGATTGGCATGCAGCAGAATCCATGGAGCGTTCTTCGGTGTGGTTCCTGAGCTCTAGGATGCATTCCGGGTCTCTTAGTACTGGCAGTTCTGCACTAGGATGCGAAAAGTACAAGTAGGACGACCTGTGTGTTTGGGCCTTTCTGAGCAATGCAGCGTTGGGAACAGCTAGATGCCGAGTCATGGGCAGTGAAGGCCTTCTTTGGTTAAACCTCTAGATTGTTGCAAGTGGAAACAACTCACGTATCTCCTTTCTAAAGCACCTGGAGGTACAAAAGAGAGAAGGAAACATCAGGGTCAAAGCTCTGTGGGACCCTTTTCAAAATAAGGCTTGAAGGGAAACTTGATTTCCCTCGTTGGGAGTAAGAGAGTTGCGGGCTCAATTCTCCCTGAGAAACACTGTAGTTGCACATGCTCCCTTCATAGCACAATTGCCTTTGTGATGCCAAGTGTGTTTCTAGGAAAGGAACTTGGAGGTTGCCATTCTTTGCTAGATGCTCATCCTTCAGTAATCTTCAGTGATTTGGCGACCCGTTTGAACACTAGCCTCATGCTAGTCTACCTCTTCTATCATGCCACAGATTGGCTTGCAAGTGAATCCATGTAGCCTTGTTCCGTGTGGTTCTTGAGCTCTAGGAAGCATTCCAGGTCTCAGTACTGTCGGATCTGCACTAGGATGAGAAACTTTCAAGAGGACGGCTTGTGTGTTTGGGGTTCGGAGCAGTGCAGCGTTGAGAACAGCTAGATGCCGAGTGTTGGGAAGTGAAAGGCTTCTTGTGATAAACCTCTAGAATGTTGTAAGTTGAAACAACTCAAGTATCTCCCGTCTAAAGCACCGTTGAGGTACAAAATAGAGAAAGAAACAGCAGGGTCGATGCTCTGCGGGTCTTTTGTAAATAAGGCTTGAAAGGAAACTTTAGTTTCATCATTGGGATTTATAGAGTTGCGGGCTGAATTCCCCCTGAGAAACACTGTAGTTGCACATGTTCCCTTCATAGCACAATTGCCTTTGTGATGACAAGTGAGTTTCTAAGAAAGAAACTTGGAGGTTGCCATTCTTTGCTAGGTGCTCATCCTTCAGTCATCTTCAGTGAATTGGAGAACCCGTTTGACCACTAGTCTCAAGCTAACGTTCTTCTTGGATCCTGACACAGATTGGCATGTAGCAGAATCCATGTAGAGTTATTCTGTGTGGTTCCTGAGCTCTAGGAAGCATTCCATGTCTCTTAGTACTGGCGGTCTGCACTAGGATACGAAAAGTACAAGAATGACGGCCTCTGTGTTCGAGCTTTTGTGAGCAAAGCAGCGTCAGGAACAGCTAGATGCCGAGTCATGGGCAGTGAAGGACTTCTTTGGTTAAACCTCTAGATTGTTGCAAGTGGAAACAACTCACGTATCTCCTTTCTAAAGCACCTGGAGGTACAAAAGAGAGAAGGAAACATCAGGGTCAAAGCTCTGTGGGCCCCTTTTCAAAATAAGGCTTGAAGGGAAACTTGATTTCCCTCGTTGGGAGTAAGAGCGTTGCGGGCTCAATTCTCCCTGAGAAACACTGTAGTTGCACATGCTCCCTTCATAGCACAATTGCCTTTGTGATGCCAAGTGTGTTTCTAGGAAAGGAACTTGGAGGTTGCCATTCTTTGCTAGGTGCTCATCCTTCAGTAATCTTCAGTGATTTGGCGACCCGTTTGAACACTAGCCTCATGCTAGTCTACCTCTTCTATCATGCCACAGATTGGCTTGCAAGTGAATCCATGTAGCGTTGTTCCGTGTGGTTCTTGAGCTCTAGGAAGCATTCCAGGTCTCAGTACTGTCGGATCTGCACTAGGATGAGAAACTTTCAAGAGGACGGCTTGTGTGTTTGGGGTTCGGAGCAGTGCAGCGTTGAGAACAGCTAGATGCCGAGTGTTGGGAAGTGAAAGGCTTCTTGTGATAAACCTCTAGAATGTTGTAAGTTGAAACAACTCAAGTATCTCCCGTCTAAAGCACCGTTGAGGTACAAAATAGAGAAAGAAACAGCAGGGTCGATGCTCTGCGGGTCTTTTGTAAATAAGGCTTGAAAGGAAACTTTAGTTTCATCATTGGGATTTATAGAGTTGCGGGCTGAATTCCCCCTGAGAAACACTGTAGTTGCACATGTTCCCTTCATAGCACAATTGCCTTTGTGATGACAAGTGAGTTTCTAAGAAAGAAACTTGGAGGTTGCATTCTTTGCTAGGTGCTCATCCTTCAGTCATCTTCAGTGAATTGGAGAACCCGTTTGACCACTAGTCTCAAGCTAACGTTCCTCTTGGATCCTGACACAGATTGGCATGTAGCAGAATCCATGTAGAGTTATTCTGTGTGGTTCCTGAGCTCTAGGAAGCATTCCATGTCTCTTAGTACTGGCGGTCTGCACTAGGATACGAAAAGTACAAGAATGACGGCCTCTGTGTTCGAGCCTTTGTGAGCAAAGCAGCGTCAGGAACAGCTAGATGCCGAGTCATGGGCAGTGAAGGACTTCTTTGGTTAAACCTCTAGATTGTTGCAAGTGGAAACAACTCACGTATCTCCTTTCTAAAGCACCTGGAGGTACAAAAGAGAGAAGGAAACATCAGGGTCAAAGCTCTGTGGGCCCCTTTTCAAAATAAGGCTTGAAGGGAAACTTGATTTCCCTCGTTGGGAGTAAGAGAGTTGCGGGCTCAATTCTCCCTGAGAAACACTGTAGTTGCACATGCTCCCTTCATAGCACAATTGCCTTTGTGATGCCAAGTGTGTTTCTAGGAAAGGAACTTGGAGGTTGCCATTCTTTGCTAGGTGCTCATCCTTCAGTAATCTTCAGTGATTTGGCGACCCGTTTGAACACTAGCCTCATGCTAGTCTACCTCTTCTATCATGCCACAGATTGGCTTGCAAGTGAATCCATGTAGCCTTGTTCCGTGTGGTTCTTGAGCTCTAGGAAGCATTCCAGGTCTCAGTACTGTCGGATCTGCACTAGGATGAGAAACTTTCAAGAGGACGGCTTGTGTGTTTGGGGTTCGGAGCAGTGCAGCGTTGAGAACAGCTAGATGCCGAGTGTTGGGAAGTGAAAGGCTTCTTGTGATAAACCTCTAGAATGTTGTAAGTTGAAACAACTCAAGTATCTCCCGTCTAAAGCACCGTTGAGGTACAAAATAGAGAAAGAAACAGCAGGGTCGATGCTCTGCGGGTCTTTTGTAAATAAGGCTTGAAAGGAAACTTTAGTTTCATCATTGGGATTTATAGAGTTGCGGGCTGAATTCCCCCTGAGAAACACTGTAGTTGCACATGTTCCCTTCATAGCACAATTGCCTTTGTGATGAGAAGTGAGTTTCTAAGAAAGAAACTTGGAGGTTGCCATTCTTTGCTAGGTGCTCATCCTTCAGTCATCTTCAGTGAATTGGAGAACCCGTTTGACCACTAGTCTCAAGCTAACGTTCTTCTTGGATCCTGACACAGATTGGCATGTAGCAGAATCCTTGTAGAGTTATTCTGTGTGGTTCCTGAGCTCTAGGAAGCATTCCATGTCTCTTAGTACGGGCGGTCTGCACTAGGATACGAAAAGTACAAGAATGACGGCCTCTGTGTTCGAGCCTTTGTGAGCAAAGCAGCGTCAGGAACAGCTAGATGCCGAGTCATGGGCAGTGAAGGACTTCTTTGGTTAAACCTCTAGATTGTTGCAAGTGGAAACAACTCACGTATCTCCTTTCTAAAGCACCTGGAGGTACAAAAGAGAGAAGGAAACATCAGGGTCAAAGCTCTGTGGGCCCTTTTCAATATAAGGCTTGAAGGGGAACTTTAGTTTCCTCATTGGGAGTAAGAGAGTTGCGGGCTCAATTCTCCCTGAATAACACTGTAGTTGCACATGCTCCCTTCATAGCACAATTGCCTATGTGATGACAAGTGAGTTTCTAGGAAAGAAACTTGGAGGTTGCCATTCTTTGCTAGGTGCTCATCCTTCGGTAATCTTCAGTGAATTGGAGAACCCGTTTGACCACTAGCCTCAAGCTAACGTTCTTCTTGGATCCTGCCACAGATTGGCATGCAGCAGAATCCATGTCGAGTTCTTCAGTGTGGTTCTTGAGCTCTAGGAAGCATTCCCGGTCTCTTAGTACTGTTGTATCTGCACTAGGATGAGAAACTTTCAAGAGGACGGCTTGTGTGTTAGGGGAGTTCTGAGCATTGAAGAGTTGGGAACAGCTAGAGGCCGAGTCATGGGAAGTGAAGGGCTTCTTTTGATAAACCTCTAGAATGTTGTAAGTTGAAACAACACAGTATCTTCCTTCGAAAGCACCTTTGAGATACAAAAGAGAGAAGGAAACTGCAGGGACAATGCTCTGCGACCCTTTTGAAAATAAGGCTTGAAAGGAAACTTTATTTTCCTCTTTGGGATTTAGAGAGTTGTGGGCTCAATTCTCCCCGAGAAACACTGTAGTTGCACATGCTCCCTTCATAGCACAATTGCCTACGTGATGACAAGTGAGTTTCTAGGCAAGAAACTTGGAGGTTGCCATTCTATGCTAGGTGCTCATCCTTCAGTCATCGTCAGTGAATTGGAGAACCCGTTTGACAGCTAGCCTCAAGCTAACGTTCCTCTTGTATCCTGCCACAGATTGGCATGCAGCAGAATCCATGGAGCGTTCTTCGGTGTGGTTCCTGAGCTCTAGGATGCATTCCGGGTCTCTTAGTACTGGCAGTTCTGCACTAGGGTGCGAAAAGTACAAGTAGGACGACCTGTGTGTTTGGGCCTTTCTGAGCAATGCAGCGTTGGGAACAGCTAGATGCCGAGTCATGGGCAGTGAAGGCCTTCTTTGGTTAAACCTCTAGATTGTTGCAAGTGGAAACAACTCACGTATCTCCTTTCTAAAGCACCTGGAGGTACAAAAGAGAGAAGGAAACATCAGGGTCAAAGCTCTGTGGGCCCCTTTTCAAAATAAGACTTGAAGGGAAACTTGATTTCCCTCGTTGGGAGTAAGAGAGTTGCGGGCTCAATTCTCCCTGAGAAACACTGTAATTGCACATGCTCCCTTCATAGCACAATTGCCTTTGTGATGCCAAGTGTGTTTCTAGGAAAGGAACTTGGAGGTTGCCATTCTTTGCTAGGTGCTCATCCTTCAGTAATCTTCAGTGATTTGGCGACCCGTTTGAACACTAGCCTCATGCTAGTCTACCTCTTCTATCATGCCACAGATTGGCTTGCAAGTGAATCCATGTAGCCTTGTTCCGTGTGGTTCTTGAGCTCTAGGAAGCATTCCAGGTCTCAGTACTGTCGGATCTGCACTAGGATGAGAAACTTTCAAGAGGACGGCTTGTGTGTTTGGGGTTCGGAGCAGTGCAGCGTTGAGAACAGCTAGATGCCGAGTGTTGGGAAGTGAAAGGCTTCTTGTGATAAACCTCTAGAATGTTGTAAGTTGAAACAACTCAAGTATCTCCCGTCTAAAGCACCGTTGAGGTACAAAATAGAGAATGAAACAGCAGGGTCGATGCTCTGCGGGTCTTTTGTAAATAAGGCTTGAAAGGAAACTTTAGTTTCATCATTGGGATTTATAGAGTTGCGGGCTGAATTCCCCCTGAGAAACACTGTAGTTGCACATGTTCCCTTCATAGCACAATTGCCTTTGTGATGACAAGTGAGTTTCTAAGAAAGAAATTTGGAGGTTGCCATTCTTTGCTAGGTGCTCATCCTTCAGTCATCTTCAGTGAATTGGAGAACCCGTTTGACCACTAGTCTCAAGCTAACGTTCTTCTTGGATCCTGACACAGATTGGCATGTAGCAGAATCCATGTAGAGTTATTCTGTGTGGTTCCTGAGCTCTAGGAAGCATTCCATGTCTCTTAGTTCTGGCGGTCTGCACTAGGATACGAAAAGTACAAGAATGACTGCCTCTGTGTTCGAGCCTTTGTGAGCTAAGCAGCGTTAGCAACAGCTAGATGCCGAGTCATGGGCAGTGAAGGACTTCTTTGGTTAAACCTCTAGATTGTTGCAAGTGGAAACAACTCACGTATCTCCTTTCTAAAGCACCTGGAGGTACAAAAGAGAGAAGGAAACATCAGGGTCAAAGCTCTGTGGGCCCTTTTCAATATAAGGCTTGAAGGGGAACTTGAGTTTCCTCATTGGGAGTAAGAGAGTTGCGGGCTCAATTCTCCCTGAATAACACTGTAGTTGCACGTGCTCCCTTCATAGCACAATTGCCTTTGTGATTATAAGTGAGTTTCTAGGCAAGAAACTTGGAGGTTTCCATTCTATGCTAGGTGCTCATCCTTCAGTCATCTTCAGTGAATTGGAGAACCCGTTTGACCACTAGCCTCAAGCTAACGTTCTTCTTGGATCCTGCCACAGATTGGCATGCAGCTGAATCCATGTCGAGTTCTTCAGTGTGGTTCTTGAGCTCTAGGAAGCATTCCCGGTCTCTTAGTACTGTTGGATCTGCACTAGGATGAGAAACTTTCAAGAGGACGGCTTGTGTGTTAGGGGAGTTCTGAGCATTGAAGAGTTGGGAACAGCTAGAGGCCGAGTCATGGGAAGTGAAGGGCTTCTTTTGATAAACCTCTAGAATGTTGTAAGTTGAAACAACTCAGTATCTCCCTTCGAAAGCACCTTTGAGATACAAAATAGAGAAGGAAACTGCAGGGACACTGCTCTGCGACCCTTTTGAAAATAAGGCTTGAAAGGAAACTTTATTTTCCTCTTTGGGATTTAGAGTGTTGTGGGCTCAATTCTCCCCGAGAAACACTGTAGTTGCACATGCTCCCTTCATAGCACAATTGCCTTTGTGATGATAAGTGAGTTTCTAGGCAAGAAACTTGGAGGTTGCCATTCTATGCTAGGTGCTCATCCTTCAGTCATCGTCAGTGAATTGGAGAACCCGTTTGACAGCTAGCCTCAAGCTAACGTTCCTCTTGTATCCTGCCACAGATTGGCATGCAGCAGAATCCATGGAGCGTTCTTCGGTGTGGTTCCTGAGCTCTAGGATGCATTCCGGGTCTCTTAGTACTGGCAGTTCTGCACTAGGGTGCGAAAAGTACAAGTAGGACGACCTGTGTGTTTGGGCCTTTCTGAGAAATGCAGCGTTGGGAACAGCTAGATGCCGAGTCATGGGCAGTGAAGACCTTCTTTGGTTAAACCTCTAGATTGTTGCAAGTGGAAACAACTCACGTATCTCCTTTCTAAAGCACCTGGAGGTACAAAAGAGAGAAGGAAACATCAGGGTCAAAGCTCTGTGGGCCCCTTTTCAAAATAAGGCTTGAAGGGAAACTTGATTTCCCTCGTTGGGAGTAAGAGTGTTTCGGGCTCAATTCTCCCTGAGAAACACTGTAGTTGCACATGCTCCCTTCATAGCACAATTGCCTTTGTGATGCCAAGTGTGTTTCTAGGAAAGGAACTTGGAGGTTGCCATTCTTTGCTAGGTGCTCATCCTTCAGTAATCTTCAGTGATTTGGCGACCCGTTTGAACACTAGCCTCATGCTAGTCTACCTCTTCTATCATGCCACAGATTGGCTTGCAAGTGAATCCATGTAGCCTTGTTCCGTGTGGTTCTTGAGCTCTAGGAAGCATTCCAGGTCTCAGTACTGTCGGATCTGCACTAGGATGAGAAACTTTCAAGAGGACGGCTTGTGTGTTTGGGGTTCGGAGCAGTGCAGCGTTGAGAACAGCTAGATGCCGAGTGTTGGGAAGTGAAAGGCTTCTTGTGATAAACCTCTAGAATGTTGTAAGTTGAAACAACTCAAGTATCTCCCGTCTAAAGCACCGTTGAGGTACAAAATAGAGAAAGAAACAGCAGGGTCGATGCTCTGCGGGTCTTTTGTAAATAAGGCTTGAAAGGAAACTTTAGTTTCATCATTGGGATTTATAGAGTTGCGGGCTGAATTCCCCCTGAGAAACACTGTAGTTGCACATGTTCCCTTCATAGCACAATTGCCTTTGTGATGACAAGTGAGTTTCTAAGAAAGAAACTTGGAGGTTGCCATTCTTTGCTAGGTGCTCATCCTTCGGTAATCTTCAGTGAATTGGAGAACCCGTTTGACCACTAGCCTCAAGCTAACGTTCTTCTTGGATCCTGCCACAGATTGGCATGCAGCAGAATCCATGTCGAGTTCTTCAGTGTGGTTCTTGAGCTCTAGGACGCATTCCCGGTCTCTTAGTACTGTTGGATCTGCACTAGTATGAGAAACTTTCAAGAGGACGGCTTGTGTGTTAGGGGAGTTCTGAGCATTGAAGAGTTGGGAACAGCTAGAGGCCGAGTCATGGGAAGTGAAGGGCTTCTTTTGATAAACCTCTAGAATGTTGTAAGTTGAAACAACTCAGTATCTCCCTTCGAAAGCACCTTTGAGATACAAAATAGAGAAGGAATCTGCAGGGACAATGCTCTGCGACCCTTTTGAAAATAAGGCTTGAAAGGAAACTTTATTTTCCTCTTTGGGATTTAGAGAGTTGTGGGCTCAATTCTCCCCGAGAAACACTATAGTTGCACATGCTCCCTTCATAGCACAATTGCCTTTGTGATGATAAGTGAGTTTCTAGGCAAGAAACTTGGAGGTTGCCATTCTATGCTAGGTGCTCATCCTTCAGTAATCGTCAGTGAATTGGAGAACCCGTTTGACAGCTAGCCTCAAGCTAACGTTCCTCTTGTATCCTGCCACAGATTGGCATGCAGCAGAATCCATGGAGCGTTCTTCGGTGTGGTTCCTGAGCTCTAGGATGCATTCCGGGTCTCTTAGTACTGGCAGTTCTGCACTAGGATGCGAAAAGTACAAGTAGGACGACCTGTGTGTTTGGGCCTTTCTGAGCAATGCAGCGTTGGGAACAGCTAGATGCCGAGTCATGGGCAGTGAAGGCCTTCTTTGGTTAAACCTCTAGATTGTTGCAAGTGGAAACAACTCACGTATCTCCTTTCTAAAGCACCTGGAGGTACAAAAGAGAGAAGGAAACATCAGGGTCAAAGCTCTGTGGGCCCCTTTTCAAAATAAGGCTTGAAGGGAAACTTGATTTCCCTCGTTGGGAGTAAGAGAGTTGCGGGCTCAATTCTCCCTGAGAAACACTGTAGTTGCACATGCTCCCTTCATAGAACAATTGCCTTTGTGATGCCAAGTGTGTTTCTAGGAAAGGAACTTGGAGGTTGCCATTCTTTGCTAGGTGCTCATCCTTCAGTAATCTTCAGTGATTTGGCGACCCGTTTGAACACTAGCCTCATGCTAGTCTACCTCTTCTATCATGCCACAGATTGGCTTGCAAGTGAATCCATGTAGCCTTGTTCCGTGTGGTTCTTGAGCTCTAGGAAGCATTCCAGGTCTCAGTACTGTCGGATCTGCACTAGGATGAGAAACTTTCAAGAGGACGGCTTGTGTGTTTGGGGTTCGGAGCAGTGCAGCGTTGAGAACAGCTAGATGCCGAGTGTTGGGAAGTGAAAGGCTTCTTGTGATAAACCTCTAGAATGTTGTAAGTTGAAACAACTCAAGTATCTCCCGTCTAAAGCACCGTTGAGGTACAAAATAGAGAAAGAAACAGCAGGGTCGATGCTCTGCCGGTCTTTTGTAAATAAGGCTTGAAAGGAAACTTTAGTTTCATCATTGGGATTTATAGAGTTGCGGGCTGAATTCCCCCTGAGAAACACTGTAGTTGCACATGTTCCCTTCATAGCACAATTGCCTTTGTGATGACAAGTGAGTTTCTAAGAAAGAAACTTGGAGGTTGCCATTCTTTGCTAGGTGCTCATCCTTCAGTCATCTTCAGTGAATTGGAGAACCCGTTTGACCACTAGTCTCAAGTTAACGTTCTTCTTGGATCCTGACACAGATTGGCATGTAGCAGAATCCATGTAGAGTTATTCTGTGTGGTTCCTGAGCTCTAGGAAGCATTCCATGTCTCTTAGTACTGGCGGTCTGCACTAGGATACGAAAAGTACAAGAATGACGGCCTCTGTGTTCGAGCCTTTGTGAGCAAAGCAGCGTCAGGAACAGCTAGATGCCGAGTCATGTGCAGTGAAGGACTTCTTTGGTTAAACCTCTAGATTGTTGCAAGTGGAAACAACTCACGTATCTCCTTTCTAAAGCACCTGGAGGTACAAAAGAGAGAAGGAAACATCAGGGTCAAAGCTCTGTGGGCCCTTTTCAATATAAGGCTTGAAGGGGAACTTGAGTTTCCTCATTGGGAGTAAGAGAGTTGCGGGCTCAATTCTCCCTGAATAACACTGTAGTTGCACATGCTCCCTTCATAGCACAATTGCCTATGTGATGACAAGTGAGTTTCTAGGAAAGAAACTTGGAGGTTGCCATTCTTTGCTAGGTGCTCATCCTTCGGTAATCTTCAGTGAATTGGAGAACCCGTTTGACCACTAGCCTCAAGCTAACGTTCTTCTTGGATCCTGCCACAGATTGGCATGCAGCAGAATCCATGTCGAGTTCTTCAGTGTGGTTCTTGAGCTCTAGGAAGCATTCCCGGTCTCTTAGTACTGTTGTATCTGCACTAGGATGAGAAACTTTCAAGAGGACGGCTTGTGTGTTAGGGGAGTTCTGAGCATTGAAGAGTTGGGAACAGCTAGAGGCCGAGTCATGGGAAGTGAAGGGCTTCTTTTGATAAACCTCTAGAATGTTGTAAGTTGAAACAACTCATTATCTTCCTTCGAAAGCACCTTTGAGATACAAAAGAGAGAAGGAAACTGCAGGGACAATGCTCTGCGACCCTTTTGAAAATAAGGCTTGAAAGGAAACTTTATTTTCCTCTTTGGGATTTAGAGAGTTGTGGGCTCAATTCTCCCCGAGAAACACTGTAGTTGCACATGCTCCCTTCATAGCACAATTGCCTACGTGATGACAAGTGAGTTTCTAGGCAAGAAACTTGGAGGTTGCCATTCTATGCTAGGTGCTCATCCTTCAGTCATCGTCAGTGAATTGGAGAACCCGTTTGACAGCTAGCCTCAAGCTAACGTTCCTCTTGTATCCTGCCACAGATTGGCATGCAGCAGAATCCATGGAGCGTTCTTCGGTGTGGTTCCTGAGCTCTAGGATGCATTCCGGGTCTCTTAGTACTGGCAGTTCTGCACTAGGGTGCGAAAAGTACAAGTAGGACGACCTGTGTGTTTGGGCCTTTCTGAGCAATGCAGCGTTGGGAACAGCTAGATGCCGAGTCATGGGCAGTGAAGGCCTTCTTTGGTTAAACCTCTAGATTGTTGCAAGTGGAAACAACTCACGTATCTCCTTTCTAAAGCACCTGGAGGTACAAAAGAGAGAAGGAAACATCAGGGTCAAAGCTCTGTGGGCCCCTTTTCAAAATAAGGCTTGAAGGGAAACTTGATTTCCCTCGTTGGGAGTAAGAGAGTTGCGGGCTCAATTCTCCCTGAGAAACACTGTAGTTGCACATGCTCCCTTCATAGCACAATTGGCTTTGTGATGCCAAGTGTGTTTCTAGGAAAGGAACTTGGAGGTTGCCATTCTTTGCTAGGTGCTCATCCTTCAGTAATCTTCAGTGATTTGGCGACCCGTTTGAACACTAGCCTCATGCTAGTCTACCTCTTCTATCATGCCACATATTGGCTTGCAAGTGAATCCATGTAGCCTTGTTCCGTGTGGTTCTTGAGCTCTAGGAAGCATTCCAGGTCTCAGTACTGTCGGATCTGCACTAGGATGAGAAACTTTCAAGAGGACGGCTTGTGTGTTTGGGGTTCGGAGCAGTGCAGCGTTGAGAACAGCTAGATGCAGAGTGTTGGGAAGTGAAAGGCTTCTTGTGATAAACCTCTAGAATGTTGTAAGTTGAAACAACTCAAGTATCTCCCGTCTAAAGCACCGTTGAGGTACAAAATAGAGAATGAAACAGCAGGGTCGATGCTCTGCGGGTCTTTTGTAAATAAGGCTTGAAAGGAAACTTTAGTTTCATCATTGGGATTTATAGAGTTGCGGGCTGAATTCCCCCTGAGAAACACTGTAGTTGCACATGTTCCCTTCATAGCACAATTGCCTTTGTGATGACAAGTGAGTTTCTAAGAAAGAAACTTGGAGGTTGCCATTCTTTGCTAGGTGCTCATCCTTCAGTCATCTTCAGTGAATTGGAGAACCCGTTTGACCACTAGTCTCAAGCTCACGTTCTTCTTGGATCCTGACACAGATTGGCATGTAGCAGAATCCATGTAGAGTTATTCTGTGTGGTTCCTGAGCTCTAGGAAGCATTCCATGTCTCTTAGTACTGGCGGTCTGCACTAGGATACGAAAAGTACAAGAATGACGGCCTCTGTGTTCGAGCCTTTGTGAGCAAAGCAGCGTCAGGAACAGCTAGATGCCGAGTTATGGGCAGTGAAGGACTTCTTTGGTTAAACCTCTAGATTGTTGCAAGTGGAAACAACTCACGTATCTCCTTTCTAAAGCACCTGGAGGTACAAAAGAGAGAAGGAAACATCAGGGTCAAAGCTCTGTGGGCCCTTTTCAATATAAGGCTTGAAGTGGAACTTGATTGTCCTCATTGGGAGTAAGAGAGTTGCGGGCTCAATTCTCCCTGAATAACACTGTAGTTGCACGTGCTCCCTTCATAGCACAATTGCCTACGTGATGACAAGTGAGTTTCTAGGAAAGAAACTTGGAGGTTGCCATTCTTTGCTAGGTGCTCATCCTTCGGTAATCTTCAGTGAATTGGAGAACCCGTTTGACCACTAGCCTAAAGCTAACGTTCTTCTTAGATCCTGCCACAGATTGGCATGCAGCAGAATCCATGTAGAGTTCTTCAGTGTGGTTCTTGAGCTCTAGGAAGCATTCCCGGTCTCTTAGTACAGTTGTATTTGCACTAGGATGAGAAACTTTCAAGAGGACGGCTTGTGTGTTAGGGGAGTTCTGAGCATTGAAGAGTTGGGAACAGCTAGAGGCCGAGTCATGGGAAGTGAAGGGCTTCTTTTGATAAACCTCTAGAATGTTGTAAGTTGAAACAACCCAGTATCTCCCTTCGAAAGCACCTTTGAGATACAAAAGAGAGAAGGAAACTGCAGGGACAATGCTCTGCGACCCTTTTGAAAATAAGGCTTGAAAGGAAACTTTATTTTCCTCTTTGGGATTTAGAGAGTTGTGGGCTCAATTCTCCCCGAGAAACACTGTAGTTGCACATGCTCCCTTCATAGCACAATTGCCTACGTGATGACAAGTGAGTTTCTAGGCAAGAAACTTGGAGGTTGCCATTCTTTGCTACGTGCTCATCCTTCAGTAATCGTCAGTGAATTGGAGAACCCGTTGGACCGCTAGCCTCAAGCTAACGTTCTTCTTGGATCCTGCCACAGATTGGCATGCAGCACAATCCATGTAGAGTTATTCTGTGTGGTGCTTGAGCTCTAGGAAGCATTCCATGTCTCTTAGAACTGGCGGTCTGCCTTATCCTAATGGATACGAAAAGTACAAAAATGACGACCTCTGTGTTCGACCTTTGTGAGCAAACCAGCATTAGGAACAGCTAGATGCCGAGTCATGGGCAGTGAAGCACTTCTTTAGTTAAACCTCTAGATTGTTGCAAGTGGAAACAACTCACGTATCTCCTTTCTAAAGCACCTGGAGGTACAAAATAGAGAAGGAAACATCAGGGTCAAAGCTCTCTGGGCCCTTTTCAAAACAAGGCTTGAAGGGAAACTTTATTTCCCTCATTGGGAGTAAGAGAGTTGCGGGCTCAATTCTCCCTGAATAACACTGTAGTTGCACATGCTCCCTTCATAGCACAATTGCCTACGTGATGACAAGTGAGTTTCTAGGAAAGAAACTTGGAGGTTGCCATTCTTTGCTAGGTGCTCATCCTTCAGTAATCTTCAGTGAATTGGCGGCCCGTTTGAACACTAGCCTCATGCTAGTCTACCTCTTATATCATGCCACAGATTGGATTGCAAGTGAATCCATGTAGCGTTGTTCAGTGTGGTTCTTGAGCTCTAGTAAATATTCCAAGTCTCAGTACTGTCGGATCTGCACTAGGATGAGAATCTTTTAAGAGGACGGCTTGTGTATTTGAGAGTTCTAAGCAGTGCAGCGTTGAGAAGAGCTATGTCCCGAGTGTTGGGAAGTGAAAGGCTTCTTTTGATAAACCTCTAGAATGTTGTAAGTTGAAACAACTCAAGCATCTCCCTTCTAAAGCACCTGGAGGTACAAAATAGAGAAAGAAACAGCAGGGTCGATGCTCTGCGGGTCTTCTGTAAATAAGGCTTGAAAGGAAACTTTAGTTTCATCATTGGGATTTATAGAGTTGCGGGCTGAATTCCCCCTGAGAAACACTGTAGTTGCACATGTTCCCTTCATAGCACAATTGCCTTTGTGATGACAAGTGAGTTTCTAAGAAAGAAACTTGGAGGTTGCCATTCTTTGCTAGGTGCTCATCCTTCAGTCATCTTCAGTGAATTGGAGAACCCGTTTGACCACCAGTCTCAAGCTAACGTTCTTCTTGGATCCTGACACAGATTGGCATGTAGCAGAATCCATGTAGAGTTATTCTGTGTGGTTCCTGAGCTCTAGGAAGCATTCCATGTCTCTTAGTACTGGCGGTCTGCACTAGGATACGAAAAGTACAAGAATGACGGCCTCTGTGTTCGAGCCTTTGTGAGCAAAGCAGCGTCAGGAACAGCTAGATGCCGAGTCATGGGCAGTGAAGGACTTCTTTGGTTAAACCTCTAGATTGTTGCAAGTGGAAACAACTCACGTATCTCCTTTCTAAAGCACCTGGAGGTACAAAATAGAGAAGGAAACATCAGGGTCAAAGCTCTGTGGGCCCTTTCCCAAATAAGGCTTGAAGGGCAACTTTATTTTCCTCATTGGGAGTAACAGAGTTGTGGGCTCAATTCTACCTGAGAAACACTGTAGTTGCACATGCTCCCTTCATAGCACAATTGCCTTTGTGATGCCAAGTGTGTTTCTAGGAAAGGAACTTCGAAGTTGCCATTCTTTGGTAGGTGCTCATCCTTCAGTAATCTTCAGTGAATTGGCGACCCCTTTGAACACTAGCCTCATGCTAGTCTACCTGTTATATCAAGCCACAGATTGGCTTGCAAGTGAATCCATGTAGCGTTGTTCAGTGTGTTTCTTGAGCTCTAGGAAGCATTCCAGGTCTCAGTACTGGCGGATCTGCACTAGGATGAGAAACTTTCAAGAGGACGGCTTGTGTGTTAGGGGAGTTCTGAGCAGTGCAGCATTGGGAACAGCTAGATGCCGAGACATGGGAAGTGAAGGGCTCTTTTGATAAACCTCTAGAATGTTGTAAGTTCAAACAACTCAAGCATCTCCCTTCTAAAGCACCTGGAGGTACAAAATAGAGAAAGAAACAGCAGAGTCAAATCTCTGTGGGCACTTTTGTAAATAAGGCTTGAAAGGCAACTTTATTTTCATCATTGGGATTTATAGAGTTGTGGGCTCAATTCTCCCTGAGAAACACTGTAGTTGCACATGTTCCCTTCATAGCACAGTTGCCTTTGTGATGACAAGTGAGTTTCTAGGAAAGGAACTTGGAGGTTGCCATTCTTTGCTACGTGCTCATCCTTTAGTAATCTTCAGTGAATTGGAGAACCCGTTGATCACTAGCCTCAAGCTAACCTTCTTCTTGGATCCTGCCACAGATTGGCATGCAGCACAATCCATGTAGAGTTATTCTGTGTGGTTCTTGAGCTCTAGGAAGCATTCCATGTCTCTTAGTACTGGCGGTCTGCACTAGGATACGAAAAGTACAAGAATGACGGCCTCTGTGTTCGAACTTTGTGAGCAAAGCAGCATTAGGAACAGCTAGGTGCCGAGTCATGGGCAGTGAAGCACTTATTTAGTTAAACCTCTAGATTGTTGCAAGTGGCAAAAACTCAAGTATCTCCTTTCTAAAGCACCTGGAGGTACAAATAGAGAAGGAAACATCAGGGTCAAAGCTCTGTGGGCCCTTTCCAAAATAAGTCTTGAAGGGAAAATTTATTTTCCTCATTGGGAGTAAGAGAGTTGCGGGCTCAATTCTCCCTGAGAAACACTGTAGTTGTACATGCTCCCTTCATAGCACAATTGCCTTTGTGATGCCAAGTGTATTTCTAGGAAAGGAACTTAGAGGTTGCCATTCTTTGGTAGGTGCTCATCCTTCAGTAATCTTCAGTGAATTGGCAACCCGTTTGAACACTAGTCTCATGCTACTCTACCTCTTATATCATGCCATAGACTGGCTTGCAAGTGAATCCATGTAGCGTTGCTCAGTGTGGTTCTTGAGCTCTAGGAAGCATTCCAGGTCTCAGTACTGGCGGATCTGCACTAGGATCAGAAACTTTCAGAGGACGGCTTGTGTGTTAGGGGAGTTCTGAGCAGTGCAGCATTGGGAACAGCTAGATGCCGAGTCATGGGAAGTGAAGGGCTTCTTTTGATAAACCTCTAGAATGTTGTAAGTTCAAACAACTCAAGCATCTCCCTTCTAAAGCACCTGGAGGTACAAAATAGAGAAAGAAACAGCAGAGTCAAATCTCTGTGGGCTCTTTGGTAAATAAGGCTTGAAAGGAAACTTTATTTTCATCATTGGGATTTATAGAGTTGTGGGCTCAATTCTCCCTGAGAAACACTCTAGTTCCACATGTTCCTTTCATAACACAATTGCCTTTGTGATGACAAGTGTGTTTCTAGGAAAGAAACTTGGAGGTTGCCATTCTTTGCTAGGTGCTCATTCTTCAGTAATCTTCAGTGAATTGGAGAACCCATTTGACGACTAGCCTCAAACTAACGTTTTTCTTGGATCCTGCCACAGATTGGAATGCAGCACAATCCATGTAGAGTTATTCTGTGTGGTTCTTGAGCTCTAGGAAGCATTCCATGTCTCTTAGTATTGGCGGTCTGCACTAGGATACGAAAAGTATAAGAATGACGGCCTCTGTGTTCTAGCCTTTGTGAGCAAAGCAGCATTAGGAACAGCTAGATGCCGATTCATGGGCAGTGAAGCACTTCTTTAGTGAAACCTCTAGATTGTTGCAAGTGGAAACAACTCAAGTATCTCCTTTCTAAAGCACCTGGAGGTACAAATTAGAGAAGGAAACATCAGGGTCAAAGCTCTGTGGGCCCTTTCCAAAATAAGGCTTGAAGGGAAACTTTATTTTCCTCATTGGGAGTAAGAGAGTTGCGGGCTCAATTCTCCCTGAGAAACACTGTAGTTGCACATGCTCCCTTCATAGCACAATTGCCTTTGTGATGCCAAGTGTGTTTCTAGGAAAGAACTTAGAGGTTGCCATTCTTTGGTAGGTGCTCATCCTTCAGTAATCTTCAGTGAATTGGTGACCCGTTTGAACACTAGCCTCATGCTAGTCTACCTCTTATATCATGCCACAGATTGGCTTGCAAGTGAATCCATGTAGCGTTGTTCAGTGTGGTTCTTGAGCTCTAGGAAGTATTCCAGGTCTCAGTACTGTCGGATCTGCACTAGGATGAGAAACTTTCAAGAGGACGGCTTGTGTGTTTTTGAGTTCTGAGCAGTGCAGCATTGAGAACAGCTAGATGCCGAGTGCTGGGTAGTGAAAAGCTTCTTTTGATAAACTTCTACAATGTTGTAAGTTGAAACAATTCAAGTATCTCCCTTCTAAAGCACCTTTGAGGTACAAAATAGAGAAAGGAACAGCAGGGTCAATGCTGTGCAGGCTCTTTTGTAAATAAGGCTTGAAAGGAAACTTTATTTTCATCATTGGGATTTATAGAGTTGTCGGCTCATTTCTCCCTGAGAAACACTGTAGTTGCACATGTTCCCTTCATAACACAGTTGCCTTTGTGATGACAAGTGATTTTCTAGGAAAGAAACTCGGAGGTTGCCATTCTTTGCTACGTGCTCATCCTTCAGTAATCTTCAGTGAAGTGGAGAACCCGTTGGACCGCTAGCCTCAAGGTAACGTTCTTCTTGGATCCTGCCACAGATTGGCATGCAGCACAATCCATGTAGAGTTATTCTGTGTGGTTCTTGAGCTCTAGGAAGCATTCCATGTCTCTTAGTACTAGCGGTCTGCCTTATCCTAATGGATACGAAAAGTACAAGAATGAGGGCCTCTGTGTTCGAGCCTTTGTGAGCAAAGCAGCATTAGGAACAGCTAGATGCCGAGTCATGGGCAGTGAAGCACTTCTTTAGTTAAACCTCTAGGTTGTTGCAAGTGGAAACAACTCACGTATCTCCTTTCTAAAGCACCTGGAGGTACAAAATAGAGAAGGAAACATCAGGGTCAAAGCTCTGTGGGCCCTTTTCAAAACAAGGCTTGAAGGGAAACTTTATTTCCCTCATTGGGAGTAAGAGAGTTGCGGGCTCAATTCTCCCTGAGAAACACTGTAGTTGCACATGCTCCCTTCATAGCACAATTGCCTTTGTGATGCCAAGTGTATTTGTAGGAAAGGAATTTGGAGGTTGCCATTCTTTGGTAGGTGCTCATCCTTCAGTAATCTTCAGGGAATTGGCGGCCCGTTTGAACACTAGCCTCATGCTAGTCTACCTCTTATATCATGCCACAGATTGGATTGCAAGTGAATCCATGTAGCGTTGTTCAGTGTGGTTCTTGAGCTCTAGTAAATATTCCAAGTCTCAGTACTGTCGGATCTGCACTAGGATGAGAAACTTGTAAGAGGACGGCTTGTGTATTTGGGAGTTCTAAGCAGTGCAGCGTTGAGAAGAGCTAGATGCCGAGTGTTGGGAAGTGAAAGGCTTCTTTTGATAAACCTCTAGAATGTTATAAGTTGAAACAACTCAAGTATCTCCCTTCTAAAGCACCTTTGAGGTACAAAATAGAGAAAGGAACAGCAGGGTCAATGCTGTGCAGGCTCTTTTGTAAATAAGGCTTGAAAGGAAACTTTATTTTCACCATTGGGATTGATAGAGTTGTGGGTTGAATTCCCACTGAGAAACACTGTAGTTGCTCATGTTCCCTTCATAGAACAATTGCCTTTGTGATGACAAGTGAGTTTCTAGGCAAGAAACTTGGAGGTTCCCATTCTTTGCTAGGTGCTCATCCTTCAGTCATCTTCAGTGAATTGGACAACCCGTTGGACCACTAGCCTCAAGCTAAAGTTCTTCTTGGATCCTGCCACAGATTGGCATGCAGCACAATCCATGTAGAGTTCTTCAGTGTGGTTTTTGAGCTCTAGGAAGCATTCCATGTCTCTTAGTACTGGCGGTCTTCACTAGGATGAGGAAAGTAGAAGAATGACGGCCTCTGTGTTCGAGCCTTTGTGAGCAAGGCAGCATTAGGAACAGCTAGACGCCGAGTCATGGGCAGTGAAGGCCATCTTTGGTTAAACCTCTAGATTGTTGCAAGTGGAAACAACTCACATATCTCCTTTCTAAAGCACCTGGAGGTACAAAATAGGGAAGGAAACATCAGGGTCAAAGCTCTGTGGGCCCTTTTCAAATTAAGGCTTGAAGGGAAACTTTGTTTTCCTCATTGGAGTAAGAGAGTTGCGGGCTGAATTCTCCCTGAGAAACACTGTAGTGGCACATGTTCCCTTCATAACACAGTTGCCTTTGTGATGACAAGTGAGTTTCTAGGAAAGCAACTTGGAGGTTGCCATTCTTTGCTACGTGTTCATCCTTCAGTAATCTTCAGTGAATTGGAGAACCCGTTGACCACTAGCCTCAAGCTAACGTTCTTCTTGGATCCTGCCACAGATTGGCATGCAGCAGAATCCATGTAGAGTTATTCTGTGTGGTTCTTGAGCTCTAGGAAGCATTCCATGTCTCTTAGTACGGGCCGTCTGCATTAGGATACGAAAAGTACAAGAATGATGGCCTCTGTGTTCGAGCCTTTGTGAGCAAAGCAGCATTAGGAACAGCTAGGTGCCGAGTCATGGGCAGTGAAGGACTTCTTTAGTTAAACCTCTAGATTGTTGCAAGTGGAAACAACTCAAGTATCTCCTTTCTATAGCACCTGGAGGTACAAAATAGAGAAGGAAACATCAGGGTCAAAGCTCTGTGGGCCCTTTCCAAAATAAGGTTTGAAGGGAAACTTTATTTTCCTCATTGGGAGTAACAGAGTTGTGGGCTCAATTCTACCTGAGAAACACTGTAGTTGCACATGCTCCCTTCATAGCACAATTGCCTTTGTGATGCCAAGTGTGTTTCTAGGAAAGGAACTTGGAAGTTGCCATTCTTTGGTAGGTGCTCATCCTTCAGTAATCTTCAGTGAATTGGCGACCCGTTTGAACACTAGCCTCATGCTAGTCTACCTTTTATATCAAGCCACAGATTGGCTTGCAAGTGAATCCATGTAGCGTTGCTCAGTGTGGTTCTTGAGCTCTAGGAAGCATTCCAGGTCTCAGTACTGGCGTATCTGCACTAGGATGAGAAACTTTCAGAGGACGGCTTGTGTGTTAGGGGAGTTCTGAGCAGTGGAGCGTTGGGAACAGCTAGATGCCGAGTCATGGGAAGTGAAGGGCTTCTTTTGATAAACCTCAGGAATGCTGTAAGTTGAAACAACTGAAGTATCTCCCTTCTAAATCACCTGGAGGTACAAAATAGAGAAAGAAACAGCAGAGTCAAATCTCTGTGGGCACTTTTGTAAATAAGGCTTGAAAGGAAACTTTATTTTCATCATTGGGATTTATAGAGTTGTGGGCTCAATTCTCCCTGAGAAACACTGTAGTTGCACATGTTCCCTTCATAGCACAGTTGCCTTTGTGATGACAAGTGAGTTTCTAGGAAAGGAACTTGAAGGTTGCCATTCTTTGCTAGGTGCTCATCCTTCAGTAATCTTCAGTGAATTGGAGAACCCGTTGACCACTAGCCTCAAGCTAACCTTCTTCTTGGATCCTGCCACAGATTGGCATGCAGCACAATCCATGTAGAGTTATTCTGTGTGGTTCTTGAGCTCTAGGAAGCATTCCATGTTTCTTAGTACTGGCGGTCTGCACTAGGATACGAAAAGTACAAGAATGACGGCCTCTGTGTTCGAACTTTGTGAGCAAAGCAGCATTAGGAACAGCTAGGTGCCGAGTCATGGGCAGTGAAGCACTTATTTAGTTAAACCTCTAGATTGTTGCAAGTGGCAAAAACTCAAGTATCTCCTTTCTAAAGCACCTGGAGGTACAAAATAGGGAAGGAAACATCAGGGTCAAAGCTCTGTGGGCCCTTTCCAAAATAAGTCTTGAAGGGAAAATTTATTTTCCTCATTGGGAGTAAGAGAGTTGCGGGCTCAATTCTCCCTGAGAAACACTGTAGTTGTACATGCTCCCTTCATAGCACAATTGCCTTTGTGATGCCAAGTGTATTTGTAGGAAAGGAACTTGGAGGTTGCAATTCTTTGGTAGGTGCTCATCCTTCAGTAATCTTCAGTGAATTGGCAACCCGTTTGAACACTAGTCTCATGCTACTCTACCTCTTATATCATGCCATAGACTGGCTTGCAAGTGAATCCATGTAGCGTTGCTCAGTGTGGTTCTTGAGCTCTAGGAAGCATTCCAGGTCTCAGTACTGGCGGATCTGCACTAGGATGAGAAACTTTCAGAGGACGGCTTGTGTGTTAGGGGAGTTCTGAGCAGTGCAGCATTGGGAACAGCTAGATGCCGAGTCATGGGAAGTGAAGGGCTTCTTTTGATAAACCTCTAGAATGTTGTAAGTTCAAACAACTCAAGCATCTCCCTTCTAAAGCACCTGGAGGTACAAAATAGAGAAAGAAACAGCAGAGTCAAATCTCTGTGGGCTCTTTGGTAAATAAGGCTTGAAAGGAAACTTTATTTTCATCATTGGGATTTATAGAGTTGTGGGCTCAATTCTCCCTGAGAAACACTCTAGTTGCACATGTTCCTTTCATAGCACAATTGCCTTTGTGATGACAAGTGAGTTTCTAGGAAAGAAACTTGGAGGTTGCCATTCTTTGCTAGGTGCTCATCCTTCAGTAATCTTCAGTGAATTGGAGAACCCATTTGACCACTAGCCTCAAGCTAACGTTTTTCTTGGATCCTGCCACAGATTGGAATGCAGCACAATCCATGTAGAGTTATTCTGTGTGGTTCTTGAGCTCTAGGAAGCATTCCATGTCTCTTAGTACTGGCGGTCTGCACTAGGATACGAAAAGTATAAGAATGACGGCCTCTGTGTTCTAGCCTTTGTGAGCAAAGCAGCATTAGGAACAGCTAAATGCCGATTCATGGGCAGTGAAGCACTTCTTTAGTGAAACCTCTAGATTGTTGCAAGTGGAAACAACTCAAGTATCTCCTTTCTAAAGCACCTGGAGGTACAAAATAGAGAAGGAAACATCAGGGTCAAAGCTCTGTGGGCCCTTTCCAAAATAAGGCTTGAAGGGAAACTTTATTTTCCTCATTGGGAGTAAGAGAGTTGCGGGCTCAATTCTCCCTGAGAAACACTGTAGTTGCACATGCTCCCTTCATAGCACAATTGCCTTTGTGATGCCAAGTGTATTTCTAGGAAAGGAACTTAGAGGTTGCCATTCTTTGCTACGTGCTCATCCTTCAGTAATCTTCAGTGAAGTGGAGAACCCGTTGGACCGCTAGCCTCAAGGTAACGTTCTTCTTGGATCCTGCCACAGATTGGCATGCAGCACAATCCATGTAGAGTTATTCTGTGTGGTTCTTGAGCTCTAGGAAGCATTCCATGTCTCTTAGTACTGGCGGTCTGCCTTATCCTAATGGATACGAAAAGTACAAGAATGACGGCCTCTGTGTTCGAGCCTTTGTGAGCAAAGCAGCATTAGGAACAGCTAGATGCCGAGTCATGGGCAGTGAAGCACTTCTTTAGTGAAACCTCTAGATTGTTGCAAGTGGAAACAACTCACGTATCTCCTTTCTAAAGCACCTGGAGGTACAAAATAGAGAAGGAAACATCAGGGTCAAAGCTCTGTGGGCCCTTTTCAAAACAAGGCTTGAAGGGAAACTTTATTTCCCTCATTGGGAGTAAGAGAGTTGCGGGCTCAATTCTCCCTGAGAAACACTGTAGTTGCACATGCTCCCTTCATAGCACAATTGCCTTTGTGATGCCAAGTGTATTTGTAGGAAAGGAATTTGGAGGTTGCCATTCTTTGGTAGGTGCTCATCCTTCAGTAATCTTCAGGGAATTGGCGGCCCGTTTGAACACTAGCCTCATGCTAGTCTACCTTTTATATCAAGCCACAGATTGGCTTGCAAGTGAATCCATGTAGCGTTGCTCAGTGTGGTTCTTGAGCTCTAGGAAGCATTCCAGGTCTCAGTACTGACGTATCTGCACTAGGATGAGAAACTTTCAGAGGACGGCTTGTGTGTTAGGGGAGTTCTGAGCAGTGCAGCGTTGGGAACAGCTAGATGCCGAGTCATGGGAAGTGAAGGGCTTCTTTTGATAAACCTCAGGAATGCTGTAAGTTGAAACAACTCAAGTATCTCCCTTCTAAATCACCTGGAGGTACAAAATAGAGAAAGAAACAGCAGAGTCAAATCTCTGTGGGCACTTTTGTAAATAAGGCTTGAAAGGAAACTTTTTTTTCATCATTGGGATTTATAGAGTTGTGGGCTCAATTCTCCCTGAGAAACACTGTAGTTGCACATGTTCCCTTCATAGCACAGTTGCCTTTGTGATGACAAGTGAGTTTCTAGGAAAGGAACTTGGAGGTTGCCATTCTTTGCTAGGTGCTCATCCTTCAGTAATCTTCAGTGAATTGGAGAACCCGTTGACCACTAGCCTCAAGCTAACCTTCTTCTTGGATCCTGCCACAGATTGGCATGCAGCACAATCCATGTAGAGTTATTCTGTGTGGTTCTTGAGCTCTAGGAAGCATTCCATGTCTCTTAGTACTGGCGGTCTGCACTAGGATACGAAAAGTACAAGAATGACGGCCTCTGTGTTCGAACTTTGTGAGCAAAGCAGCATTAGGAACAGCTAGGTGCCGAGTCATGGGCAGTGAAGCACTTATTTAGTTAAACCTCTAGATTGTTGCAAGTGGCAAAAACTCAAGTATCTCCTTTCTAAAGCACCTGGAGGTACAAAATAGAGAAGGAAACATCAGGGTCAAAGCTCTGTGGGCCCTTTCCAAAATAAGTCTTGAAGGGAAAATTTATTTTCCTCATTGGGAGTAAGAGAGTTGCGGGCTCAATTCTCCCTGAGAAACACTGTAGTTGTACATGCTCCCTTCATAGCACAATTGCCTTTGTGATGCCAAGTGTATTTGTAGGAAAGGAACTTGGAGGTTGCAATTCTTTGGTAGGTGCTCATCCTTCAGTAATCTTCAGTGAATTGGCAACCCGTTTGAACACTAGTCTCATGCTACTCTACCTCTTATATCATGCCATAGACTGGCTTGCAAGTGAATCCATGTAGCGTTGCTCAGTGTGGTTCTTGAGCTCTAGGAAGCATTCCAGGTCTCAGTACTGGCGGATCTGCACTAGGATGAGAAACTTTCAGAGGACGGCTTGTGTGTTAGGGGAGTTCTGAGCAGTGCAGCATTGGGAACCGCTAGATGCCGAGTCATGGGAAGTGAAGGGCTTCTTTTGATAAACCTCTAGAATGTTGTAAGTTCAAACAACTCAAGCATCTCCCTTCTAAAGCACCTGGAGGTACAAAATAGAGAAAGAAACAGCAGAGTCAAATCTCTGTGGGCTCTTTGGTAAATAAGGCTTGAAAGGAAACTTTATTTTCATCATTGGGATTTATAGAGTTGTGGGCTCAATTCTCCCTGAGAAACACTCTAGTTGCACATGTTCCTTTCATAGCACAATTGCCTTTGTGATGACAAGTGAGTTTCTAGGAAAGAAACTTGGAGGTTGCCATTCTTTGCTAGGTGCTCATCCTTCAGTAATCTTCAGTGAATTGGAGAACCCATTTGACCACTAGCCTCAAGCTAACGTTTTTCTTGGATCCTGCCACAGATTGGAATGCAGCACAATCCATGTAGAGTTATTCTGTGTGGTTCTTGAGCTCTAGGAAGCATTCCATGTCTCTTAGTACTGGCGGTCTGCACTAGGATACGAAAAGTATAAGAATGACGGCCTCTGTGTTCTAGCCTTTGTGAGCAAAGCAGCATTAGGAACAGCTAGATGCCGATTCATGGGCAGTGAAGCACTTCTTTAGTGAAACCTCTAGATTGTTGCAAGTGGAAACAACTCAAGTATCTCCTTTCTAAAGCACCAGGAGGTACAAAATAGAGAAGGAAACATCAGGGTCAAAGCTCTGTGGGCCCTTTCCAAAATAAGGCTTGAAGGGAAACTTTATTTTCCTCATTGGGAGTAAGAGAGTTGCGGGCTCAATTCTCCCTGAGAAACACTGTAGTTGCACATGCTCCCTTCATAGCACAATTGCCTTTGTGATGCCAAGTGTATTTGTGGGAAAGGAATTTGGAGGTTGCCATTCTTTGGTAGGTGCTCATCCTTCAGTAATCTTCAGGGAATTGGCGGCCCGTTTGAACACTAGCCTCATGCTAGTCTACCTCTTATATCATGCCACAGATTGGCTTGCAAGTGAATCCATGTAGCGTTGTTCAGTGTGGTTCTTGAGCTCTAGGAAGTATTCCAGGTCTCAGTACTGTCGGATCTGCACTAGGATGAGAAACTTTCAAGAGGACGGCTTGTGTGTTTTTGAGTTCTGAGCAGTGCAGCATTGAGAACAGCTAGATGCCGAGTGCTGGGTAGTGAAAAGCTTCTTTTGATAAACTTCTACAATGTTGTAAGTTGAAGCAATTCAAGTATCTCCCTTCTAAAGCACCTTTGAGGTACAAAATAGAGAAAGGAACAGCAGGGTCAATGCTGTGCAGGCTCTTTTGTAAATAAGGCTTGAAAGGAACCTTTATTTTCATCATTGGGATTTATAGAGTTGTCGGCTCATTTCTCCCTGAGAAACACTGTAGTTGCCCATGTTCCCTTCATAGCACAGTTGCCTTTGTGATGACAAGTGATTTTCTAGGAAAGAAACTCGGAGGTTGCCATTCTTTGCTACGTGCTCATCCTTCAGTAATCTTCAGTGAAGTGGAGAACCCGTTGGACCGCTAGCCTCAAGGTAACGTTCTTCTTGGATCCTGCCACAGATTGGCATGCAGCACAATCCATGTAGAGTTATTCTGTGTGGTTCTTGAGCTCTAGGAAGCATTCCATGTCTCTTAGTACTGGCGGTCTGCCTTATCCTAATGGATACGAAAAGTACAAGAATGACGGCCTCTGTGTTCGAGCCTTTGTGAGCAAAGCAGCATTAGGAACAGCTAGATGCCGAGTCATGGGCAGTGAAGCACTTCTTTAGTTAAACCTCTAGATTGTTGCAAGTGGAAACAACTCACGTATCTCCTTTCTAAAGCACCTGGAGGTACAAAATAGAGAAGGAAACATCAGGGTCAAAGCTCTGTGGGCCCTTTTCAAAACAAGGCTTGAAGGGAAACTTTATTTCCCTCATTGGGAGTAAGAGAGTTGCGGGCTCAATTCTCCCTGAGAAACACTGTAGTTGCACATGCTCCCTTCATAGCACAATTGCCTTTGTGATGCCAAGTGTATTTGTAGGAAAGGAATTTGGAGGTTGCCATTCTTTGGTAGGTGCTCATCCTTCAGTAATCTTCAGGGAATTGGCGGCCCGTTTGAACACTAGCCTCATGCTAGTCTACCTCTTATATCATGCCACAGATTGGATTGCAAGTGAATCCATGTAGCGTTGTTCAGTGTGGTACTTGAGCTCTAGTAAATATTCCAAGTCTCAGTACTGTCGGATCTGCACTAGGATGAGAAACTTGTAAGAGGACGGCTTGTGTATTTGGGAGTTCTAAGCAGTGCAGCGTTGGGAAGAGCTAGATGCCGAGTGTTGGGAAGTGAAAGGCTTCTTTTGATAAACCTCTAGAATGTTATAAGTTGAAACAACTCAAGTATCTCCCTTCTAAAGCACCTTTGAGGTACAAAATAGAGAAAGGAACAGCAGGGTCAATGCTGTGCAGGCTCTTTTGTAAATAAGGCTTGAAAGGAAACTTTATTTTCACCATTGGGATTGATAGAGTTGTGGGTTGAATTCTCACTGAGAAACACTGTAGTTGCTCATGTTCCCTTCATAGAACAATTGCCTTTGTGATGACAAGTGAGTTTCTAGGAAAGAAACTTGGAGGTTCCCATTCTTTGCTAGGTGCTCATCCTTCAGTAATCTTCAGTGAATTGGACAACACGTTGGACCACTAGCCTCAAGCTAAAGTTCTTCTTGGATCCTGCCACAGATTGGCATGCAGCACAATCCATGTAGAGTTCTTCAGTGTGGTTTTTGAGCTCTAGGAAGCATTCCATGTCTCTTAGTACTGGCGGTCTTCACTAGGATGAGGAAAGTAGAAGAATGACGGCCTCTGTGTTCGAGCCTTTGTGAGCAAGGCAGCATTAGGAACAGCTAGACGCCGAGTCATGGGCAGTGAAGGCCATCTTTGGTTAAACCTCTAGATTGTTGCAAGTGGAAACAACTCACATATCTCCTTTCTAAAGCACCTGGAGGTACAAAATAGGGAAGGAAACATCAGGGTCAAAGCTCTGTGGGCCCTTTTCAAATTAAGGCTTGAAGGGAAACTTTGTTTTCCTCATTGGAGTAAGAGAGTTGCGGGCTGAATTCTCCCTGAGAAACACTGTAGTGGCACATGTTCCCTTCATAACACAGTTGCCTTTGTGATGACAAGTGAGTTTCTAGGAAAGCAACTTGGAGGTTGCCATTCTTTGCTACGTGTTCATCCTTCAGTAATCTTCAGTGAATTGGAGAACCCGTTGACCACTAGCCTCAAGCTAACGTTCTTCTTGGATCCTGCCACAGATTGGCATGCAGCAGAATCCATGTAGAGTTATTCTGTGTGGTTCTTGAGCTCTAGGAAGCATTCCATGTCTCTTAGTACTGGCGGTCTGCATTAGGATACGAAAAGTACAAGAATGATGGCCTCTGTGTTCGAGCCTTTGTGAGCAAAGCAGCATTAGGAACAGCTAGGTGCCGAGTCATGGGCAGTGAAGGACTTCTTTAGTTAAACCTCTAGATTGTTGCAAGTGGAAACAACTCAAGTATCTCCTTTCTAAAGCACCTGGAGGTACAAAATAGAGAAGGAAACATCAGGGTCAAAGCTCGGTGGGCCCTTTCCCAAATAAGGCTTGAAGGGCAACTTTATTTTCCTCATTGGGAGTAACAGAGTTGTGGGCTCAATTCTACCTGAGAAACACTGTAGTTGCACATGCTCCCTTCATAGCACAATTGCCTTTGTGATGCCAAGTGTGTTTCTAGGAAAGGAACTTGGAAGTTGCCATTCTTTGGTAGGTGCTCATCCTTCAGTAATCTTCAGTGAATTGGCGACCCGTTTGAACACTAGCCTCATGCTAGTCTACCTTTTATATCAAGCCACAGATTGGCTTGCAAGTGAATCCATGTAGCGTTGCTCAGTGTGGTTCTTGAGCTCTAGGAAGCATTCCAGGTCTCAGTACTGGCGTATCTGCACTAGGATGAGAAACTTTCAGAGGACGGCTTGTGTGTTAGGGGAGTTCTGAGCAGTGCAGCGTTGGGAACAGCTAGATGCCGAGTCATGGGAAGTGAAGGGCTTCTTTTGATAAACCCCAGGAATGCTGTAAGTTGAAACAACTCAAGTATCTCCCTTCTAAATCACCTGGAGGTACAAAATAGAGAAAGAAACAGCAGAGTCAAATCTCTGTGGGCACTTTTGTAAATAAGGCTTGAAAGGAAACTTTATTTTCATCATTGGGATTTATAGAGTTGTGGGCTCAATTCTCCCTGAGAAACACTGTAGGTGCACATGTTCCCTTCATAGCACAGTTGCCTTTGTGATGACAAGTGAGTTTCTAGGAAAGGAACTTGGAGGTTGCCATTCTTTGCTAGGTGCTCATCCTTCAGTAATCTTCAGTGAATTGGAGAACCCGTTGACCACTAGCCTCAAGCTAACCTTCTTCTTGGATCCTGCCACAGATTGGCATGCAGCACAATACATGTAGAGTTATTCTGTGTGGTTCTTGAGCTCTAGGAAGCATTCCATGTCTCTTAGTACTGGCGGTCTGCACTAGGATACGAAAAGTACAAGAATGACGGCCTCTGTGTTCGAACTTTGTGAGCAAAGCAGCATTAAGAACAGCTAGGTGCCGAGTCATGGGCAGTGAAGCACTTATTTACTTAAACCTCTAGATTGTTGCAAGTGGCAAAAACTCAAGTATCTCCTTTCTAAAGCACCTGGAGGTACAAAATAGAGAAGGAAACATCAGGGTCAAAGCTCTGTGGGCCCTTTCCATAATAAGTCTTGAAGGGAAAATTTATTTTCCTCATTGGGAGTAAGAGAGTTGCGGGCTCAATTCTCCCTGAGAAACACTGTAGTTGTACATGCTCCCTTCATAGCACAATTGCCTTTGTGATGCCAAGTGTATTTGTAGGAAAGGAACTTGGAGGTTGCAATTCTTTGGTAGGTGCTCATCCTTCAGTAATCTTCAGTGAATTGGCAACCCGTTTGAACACTAGTCTCATGCTACTCTACCTCTTATATCATGCCATAGACTGGCTTGCAAGTGAATCCATGTAGCGTTGCTCAGTGTGGTTCTTGAGCTCTAGGAAGCATTCCAGGTCTCAGTACTGGCGGATCTGCACTAGGATGAGAAACTTTCAGAGGACGGCTTGTGTGTTAGGGGAGTTCTGAGCAGTGCAGCATTGGGAACCGCTAGATGCCGAGTCATGGGAAGTGAAGGGCTTCTTTTGATAAACCTCTAGAATGTTGTAAGTTCAAACAACTCAAGCATCTCCCTTCTAAAGCACCTGGAGGTACAAAATAGAGAAAGAAACAGCAGAGTCAAATCTCTGTGGGCTCTTTGGTAAATAAGGCTTGAAAGGAAACTTTATTTTCATCATTGGGATTTATAGAGTTGTGGGCTCAATTCTCCCTGAGAAACACTCTAGTTGCACATGTTCCTTTCATAGCACAATTGCCTTTGTGATGACAAGTGAGTTTCTAGGAAAGAAACTTGGAGGTTGCCATTCTTTGCTAGGTGCTCATCCTTCAGTAATCTTCAGTGAATTGGAGAACCCATTTGACCACTAGCCTCAAGCTAACGTTTTTCTTGGATCCTGCCACAGATTGGAATGCAGCACAATCCATGTAGAGTTATTCTGTGTGGTTCTTGAGCTCTAGGAAGCATTCCATGTCTCTTAGTACTGGCGGTCTGCACTAGGATACGAAAAGTATAAGAATGACGGCCTCTGTGTTCTAGCCTTTGTGAGCAAAGCAGCATTAGGAACAGCTAGATGCCGATTCATGGGCAGTGAAGCACTTCTTTAGTGAAACCTCTAGATTGTTGCAAGTGGAAACAACTCAAGTATCTCCTTTCTAAAGCACCTGGAGGTACAAAATAGAGAAGGAAACATCAGGGTCAAAGCTCTGTGGGCCCTTTCCAAAATAAGGCTTGAAGGGAAACTTTATTTTCCTCATTGGGAGTAAGAGAGTTGCGGGCTCAATTCTCCCTGAGAAACACTGTAGTTGCACATGCTCCCTTCATAGCACAATTGCCTTTGTGATGCCAAGTGTATTTCTAGGAAAGGAACTTAGAGGTTGCCATTCTTTGGTAGGTGCTCATCCTTCAGTAATCTTCAGTGAATTGGTGACCAGTTTGAACACTAGCCTCATGCTAGTCTACCTCTTATATCATGCCACAGATTGGCTTGCAAGTGAATCCATGTAGCGTTGTTCAGTGTGGTTGTTGAGCTCTAGGAAGTATTCCAGGTCTCAGTACTGTCGGATCTGCACTAGGATGAGAAACTTTCAAGAGGACGGCTTGTGTGTTTTTGAGTTCTGAGCAGTGCAGCATTGAGAACAGCTAGATGCCGAGTGCTGGGTAGTGAAAAGCTTCTTTTGATAAACTTCTACAATGTTGTAAGTTGAAGCAATTCAAGTATCTCCCTTCTAAAGCACCTTTGAGGTACAAAATAGAGAAAGGAACAGCAGGGTCAATGCTGTGCAGGCTCTTTTGTAAATAAGGCTTGAAAGGAACCTTTATTTTCATCATTGGGATTTATAGAGTTGTCGGCTCATTTCTCCCTGAGAAACACTGTAGTTGCACATGTTCCCTTCATAGCACAGTTGCCTTTGTGATGACAAGTGATTTTCTAGGAAAGAAACTCGGAGGTTGCCATTCTTTGCTACGTGCTCATCCTTCAGTAATCTTCAGTGAAGTGGAGAACCCGTTGGACCGCTAGCCTCAAGTTAACGTTCTTCTTGGATCCTGCCACAGATTGGCATGCAGCAGAATCCATGTAGAGTTATTCTGTGTGGTTCTTGAGCTCTAGGAAGCATTCCATGTCTCTTAGTACTGGCGGTCTGCCTTATCCTAATGGATACGAAAAGTACAAGAATGACGGCCTCTGTGTTCGAGCCTTTGTGAGCAAAGCAGCATTAGGAACAGCTAGATGCCGAGTCATGGGCAGTGAAGCACTTCTTTAGTGAAACCTCTAGATTGTTGCAAGTGGAAACAACTCACGTATCTCCTTTCTAAAGCACCTGGAGGTACAAAATAGAGAAGGAAACATCAGGGTCAAAGCTCTGTGGGCCCTTTTCAAAACAAGGCTTGAAGGGAAACTTTATTTCCCTCATTGGGAGTAAGAGAGGTGCGGGCTCAATTCTCCCTGAGAAACACTGTAGTTGCACATGCTCCCTTCATAGCACAATTGCCTTTGTGATGCCAAGTGTATTTGTAGGAAAGGAATTTGGAGGTTGCCATTCTTTGGTAGGTGCTCATCCTTCAGTAATCTTCAGGGAATTGGCGGCCCGTTTGAACACTAGCCTCATGCTAGTCTACCTCTTATATCATGCCACAGATTGGATTGCAAGTGAATCCATGTAGCGTTGTTCAGTGTGGTACTTGAGCTCTAGTAAATATTCCAAGTCTCAGTACTGTCGGATCTGCACTAGGATGAGAAACTTGTAAGAGGACGGCTTGTGTATTTGGGAGTTCTAAGCAGTGCAGCGTTGAGAAGAGCTAGATGCCGAGTGTTGGGAAGTGAAAGGCTTCTTTTGATAAACCTCTAGAATGTTATAAGTTGAAACAACTCAAGTATCTCCCTTCTAAAGCACCTTTGAGGTACAAAATAGAGAAAGGAACAGCAGGGACAATGCTGTGCAGGCTCTTTTGTAAATAAGGCTTGAAAGGAAACTTTATTTTCACCATTCGGATTGATAGAGTTGTGGGTTGAATTCTCACTGAGAAACACTGTAGTTGCTCATGTTCCCTTCATAGAACAATTGCCTTTGTGATGACAAGTGAGTTTCTAGGAAAGAAACTTGGAGGTTCCCATTCTTTGCTAGGTGCTCATCCTTCAGTAATCTTCAGTGAATTGGACAACCCGTTGGACCACTAGCCTCAAGCTAAAGTTCTTCTTGGATCCTGCCACAGATTGGCATGCAGCACAATCCATGTAGAGTTCTTCAGTGTGGTTTTTGAGCTCTAGGAAGCATTCCATGTCTCTTAGTACTGGCGGTCTTCACTAGGATGAGGAAAGTAGAAGAATGACGGCCTCTGTGTTCGAGCCTTTGTGAGCAAGGCAGCATTAGGAACAGCTAGACGCCGAGTCATGGGCAGTGAAGGCCATCTTTGGTTAAACCTCTAGATTGTTGCAAGTGGAAACAACTCACATATCTCCTTTCTAAAGCACCTGGAGGTACAAAATAGGGAAGGAAACATCAGGGTCAAAGCTCTGTGGGCCCTTTTCAAAATAAGGCTTGAAGGGAAACTTTGTTTTCCTCATTGGAGTAAGAGAGTTGCGGGCTGAATTCTCCCTGAGAAACACTGTAGTGGCACATGTTCCCTTCAAAACACAGTTGCCTTTGTGATGACAAGTGAGTTTCTAGGAAAGCAACTTGGAGGTTGCCATTCTTTGCTACGTGTTCATCCTTCAGTAATCTTCAGTGAATTGGAGAACCCGTTGACCACTAGCCTCAAGCTAACGTTCTTCTTGGATCCTGCCACAGATTGGCATGCAGCAGAATCCATGTAGAGTTATTCTGTGTGGTTCTTGAGCTCTAGGAAGCATTCCATGTCTCTTAGTACTGGCGGTCTGCATTAGGATACGAAAAGTACAAGAATGATGGCCTCTGTGTTCGAGCCTTTGTGAGCAAAGCAGCATTAGGAACAGCTAGGTGCCGAGTCATGGGCAGTGAAGGACTTCTTTAGTTAAACCTCTAGATTGTTGCAAGTGGAAACAACTCAAGTATCTCCTTTCTAAAGCACCTGGAGGTACAAAATAGAGAAGGAAACATCAGGGTCAAAGCTCTGTGGGCCCTTTCCCAAATAAGGCTTGAAGGGCAACTTTATTTTCCTCATTGGGAGTAACAGAGTTGTGGGCTCAATTCTACCTGAGAAACACTGTAGTTGCACATGCTCCCTTCATAGCACAATTGCCTTTGTGATGCCAAGTGTGTTTCTAGGAAAGGAACTTGGAAGTTGCCATTCTTTGGTAGGTGCTCATCCTTCAGTAATCTTCAGTGAATTGGCGACCCGTTTGAACACTAACCTCATGCTAGTCTACCTCTTATATCATGCCACAGATTGGATTGCAAGTGAATCCATGTAGCGTTGTTCAGTGTGGTACTTGAGCTCTAGTAAATATTCCAAGTCTCAGTACTGTCGGATCTGCACTAGGATGAGAAACTTGTAAGAGGACGGCTTGTGTATTTGGGAGTTCTAAGCAGTGCAGTGTTGAGAAGAGCTAGATGCCGAGTGTTGGGAAGTGAAAGGCTTCTTTTGATAAACCTCTAGAATGTTATAAGTTGAAACAACTCAAGTATCTCCCTTCTAAAGCACCTTTGAGGTACAAAATAGAGAAAGGAACAGCAGGGTCAATGCTGTGCAGGCTCTTTTGTAAATAAGGCTTGAAAGGAAACTTTATTTTCACCATTGGGATTGATAGAGTTGTGGGTTGAATTCCCACTGAGAAACACTGTAGTTGCTCATGTTCCCTTCATAGAACAATTGCCTTTGTGATGACAAGTGAGTTTCTAGGAAAGAAACTTGGAGGTTCCCATTCTTTGCTAGGTGCTCATCCTTCAGTCATCTTCAGTGAATTGGACAACCCGTTGGACCACTAGCCTCAAGCTAAAGTTCTTCTTGGATCCTGCCACAGATTGGCATGCAGCACAATCCATGTAGAGTTCTTCAGTGTGGTTTTTGAGCTCTAGGAAGCATTCGATGTCTCTTAGTACTGGCGGTCTTCACTAGGATGAGGAAAGTAGAAGAATGACGGCCTCTGTGTTCGAGCCTTTGTGAGCAAGGCAGCATTAGGAACAGCTAGACGCCGAGTCATGGGCAGTGAAGGCCATCTTTGGTTAAACCTCTAGATTGTTGCAAGTGGAAACAACTCACATATCTCCTTTCTAAAGCACCTGGAGGTACAAAATAGGGAAGGAAACATCAGGGTCAAAGCTCTGTGGGCCCTTTTCAAAATAAGGCTTGAAGGGAAACTTTGTTTTCCTCATTGGAGTAAGAGAGTTGCGGGCTGAATTCTCCCTGAGAAACACTGTAGTGGCACATGTTCCCTTCATAACACAGTTGCCTTTGTGATGACAAGTGAGTTTCTAGGAAAGCAACTTGGAGGTTGCCATTCTTTGCTACGTGTTCATCCTTCAGTAATCTTCAGTGAATTGGAGAACCCGTTGACCACTAGCCTCAAGCTAACGTTCTTCTTGGATCCTGCCACAGATTGGCATGCAGCACAATCCATGTAGAGTTATTCTGTGTGGTTCTTGAGCTCTAGGAAGCATTCCATGTCTCTTAGTACTGGCGGTCTGCATTAGGATACGAAAAGTACAAGAATGATGGCCTCTGTGTTCGAGCCTTTGTGAGCAAAGCAGCATTAGGAACAGCTAGGTGCCGAGTCATGGGCAGTGAAGGACTTCTTTAGTTAAACCTCTAGATTGTTGCAAGTGGAAACAACTCAAGTATCTCCTTTCTAAAGCACCTGGAGGTACAAAATAGAGAAGGAAACATCAGGGTCAAAGCTCTGTGGGCCCTTTCCCAAATAAGGCTTGAAGGGCAACTTTATATTCCTCATTGGGAGTAACAGAGTTGTGGGCTCAATTCTACCTGAGAAACACTGTAGTTGCACATGCTCCCTTCATAGCACAATTGCCTTTGTGATGCCAAGTGTGTTTCTAGGAAAGGAACTTGGAAGTTGCCATTCTTTGGTAGGTGCTCATCCTTCAGTAATCTTCAGTGAATTGGCGACCCGTTTGAACACTAGCCTCATGCTAGTCTACCTTTTATATCAAGCCACAGATTGGCTTGCAAGTGAATCCATGTAGCGTTGCTCAGTGTGGTTCTTGAGCTCTAGGAAGCATTCCAGGTCTCAGTACTGGCGTATCTGCACTAGGATGAGAAACTTTCAGAGGACGGCTTGTGTGTTAGGGGAGTTCTGAGCAGTGCAGCGTTGGGAACAGCTAGATGCCGAGTCATGGGAAGTGAAGGGCTTCTTTTGATAAACCTCAGGAATGCTGTAAGTTGAAACAACTCAAGTATCTCCCTTCTAAATCACCTGGAGGTACAAAATAGAGAAAGAAACAGCAGAGTCAAATCTCTGTGGACACTTTTGTAAATAAGGCTTGAAAGGAAACTTTATATTCATCATTGGGATTTATAGAGTTGTGGGCTCAATTCTCCCTGAGAAACACTGTAGTTGCACGTGTTCCCTTCATAGCACAGTTGCCTTTGTGATGACAAGTGAGTTTCTAGGAAAGGAACTTGGAGGTTGCCATTCTTTGCTACGTGCTCATCCTTTAGTAATCTTCAGTGAATTGGAGAACCCGTTGATCAGTAGCCTCAAGCTAACCTTCTTCTTGGATCCTGCCACAGATTGGCATGCAGCACAATCCATGTAGAGTTATTCTGTGTGGTTCTTGAGCTCTAGGAAGCATTCCATGTCTCTTAGTACTGGCGGTCTGCACTAGGATACGAAAAGTACAAGAATGACGGCCTCTGTGTTCGAACTTTGTGAGCAAAGCAGCATTAGGAACAGCTAGGTGCCGAGTCATGGGCAGTGAAGCACTTATTTAGTTAAACCTCTAGATTGTTGCAAGTGGCAAAAACTCAAGTATCTCCTTTCTAAAGCACCTGGAGGTACAAAATAGAGAAGGAAACATCAGGGTCAAAGCTCTGTGGGCCCTTTCCAAAATAAGTCTTGAAGGGAAAATTTATTTTCCTCATTGGGAGTAAGAGAGTTGCGGGCTCAATTCTCCCTGAGAAACACTGTAGTTGTACATGCTCCCTTCATAGCACAATTGCCTTTGTGATGCCAAGTGTATTTGTAGGAAAGGAACTTGGAGGTTGCAATTCTTTGGTAGGTGCTCATCCTTCAGTAATCTTCAGTGAATTGGCAACCCGTTTGAACACTAGTCTCATGCTACTCTACCTCTTATATCATGCCATAGACTGGCTTGCAAGTGAATCCATGTAGCGTTGCTCAGTGTGGTTCTTGAGCTCTAGGAAGCATTCCAGGTCTCAGTACTGGCGGATCTGCACTAGGATGAGAAACTTTCAGAGGACGGCTTGTGTGTTAGGGGAGTTCTGAGCAGTGCAGCATTGGGAACAGCTAGATGCCGAGTCATGGGAAGTGAAGGGCTTCTTTTGATAAACCTCTAGAATGTTGTAAGTTCAAACAACTCAAGCATCTCCCTTGTAAAGCACCTGGAGGTACAAAATAGAGAAAGAAATAGCAGAGTCAAATCTCTGTGGGCTCTTTGGTAAATAAGGCTTGAAAGGAAACTTTATTTTCATCATTGGGATTTATAGAGTTGTGGGCTCAATTCTTCTTGAGAAACACTCTACTTACACATGTTCCTTTCATAGCACAATTGCCTTTGTGATGACAAGTGAGTTTCTAGGAAAGAAACTTGGAGGTTGCCATTCTTTGCTAGGTGCTCATCCTTCAGTAATCTTCAGTGAATTGGAGAACCCATTTGACCACTAGCCTCAAGCTAACGTTTTTCTTGGATCCTGCCACAGATTGGAATGCAGCACAATCCATGTAGAGTTATTCTGTGTGGTTCTTGAGCTCTAGGAAGCATTCCATGTCTCTTAGTACTGGCGGTCTGCACTAGGATACGAAAAGTATAAGAATGACGGCCTCTGTGTTCTAGCCTTTGTGAGCAAAGCAGCATTAGGAACAGCTAGATGCCGATTCATGGGCAGTGAAGCACTTCTTTAGTGAAACCTCTAGATTGTTGCAAGTGGAAACAACTCAAGTATCTCCTTTCTAAAGCACCTGGAGGTACAAAATAGAGAAGGAAACATCAGGGTCAAAGCTCTGTGGGCCCTTTCCAAAATAAGGCTTGAAGGGAAACTTTATTTTCCTCATTGGGAGTAAGAGAGTTGCGGGCTCAATTCTCCCTGAGAAACACTGTAGTTGCACATGCTCCCTTCATAGCACAATTGCCTTTGTGATGCCAAGTGTATTTCTAGGAAAGGAACTTAGAGGTTGCCATTCTTTGGTAGGTGCTCATCCTTCAGTAATCTTCAGTGAATTGGTGACCCGTTTGAACACTAGCCTCATGCTAGTCTACCTCTTATATCATGCCACAGATTGGCTTGCAAGTGAATCCATGTAGCGTTGTTCAGTGTGGTTCTTGAGCTCTAGGAAGTATTCCAGGTCTCAGTACTGTCGGATCTGCACTAGGATGAGAAACTTTCAAGAGGACGGCTTGTGTGTTTTTGAGTTCTGAGCAGTGCAGCATTGAGAACAGCTAGATGCCGAGTGCTGGGTAGTGAAAAGCTTCTTTTGATAAACTTCTACAATGTTGTAAGTTGAAGCAATTCAAGTATCTCCCTTCTAAAGCACCTTTGAGGTACAAAATAGAGAAAGGAACAGCAGGGTCAATGCTGTGCAGGCTCTTTTGTAAATAAGGCTTGAAAGGAACCTTTATTTTCATCATTGGGATTTATAGAGTTGTCGGCTCATTTCTCCCTGAGAAACACTGTAGTTGCCCATGTTCCCTTCATAGCACAGTTGCCTTTGTGATGACAAGTGATTTTCTAGGAAAGAAACTCGGAGGTTGCCATTCTTTGCTACGTGCTCATCCTTCAGTAATCTTCAGTGAAGTGGAGAACCCGTTGGACCGCTAGCCTCAAGGTAACGTTCTTCTTGGATCCTGCCACAGATTGGCATGCAGCACAATCCATGTAGAGTTATTCTGTGTGGTTCTTGAGCTCTAGGAAGCATTCCATGTCTCTTAGTACTGGCGGTCTGCCTTATCCTAATGGATACGAAAAGTACAAGAATGACGGCCTCTGTGTTCGAGCCTTTGTGAGCAAAGCAGCATTAGGAACAGCTAGATGCCGAGTCATGGGCAGTGAAGCACTTCTTTAGTGAAACCTCTAGATTGTTGCAAGTGGAAACAACTCACGTATCTCCTTTCTAAAGCACCTGGAGGTACAAAATAGAGAAGGAAACATCAGGGTCAAAGCTCTGTGGGCCCTTTCCAAAACAAGGCTTGAAGGGAAACTTTATTTTCCTCATTGGGAGTAAGAGAGTTGCGGGCTCAATTCTCCCTGAGAAACACTGTAGTTGCACATGCTCCCTTCATAGCACAATTGCCTTTGTGATGCCAAGTGTATTTCTAGGAAAGGAACTTAGAGGTTGCCATTCTTTGCTAGGTGCTCATCCTTCAGTAATCTTCAGTGAATTGGCGACCCGTTTGAACACTAGCCTCATGCTAGTCTACCTCTTATATCATGCCACAGATTGGCTTGCAAGTGAATCCATGTAGCGTTGTTCAGTGTGGTTCTTGAGCTCTAGTAAATATTCCAAGTCTCAGTACTGTCGGATCTGCACTAGGATGAGAAACTTGTAAGAGGACGGCTTGTGTATTTGGGAGTTCTAAGCAGTGCAGCGTTGAGAAGAGCTAGATGCCGAGTGTTGGGAAGTGAAAGGCTTCTTTTGATAAACCTCTAGAATGTTGTAAGTTCAAACAACTCAAGCATCTCCCTTCTAAAGCACCTGGAGGTACAAAAGAGAGAAAGAAACAGCAGAGTCAAATCTCTGTGGGCTCTTTGGTAAATAAGGCTTGAAAGGAAACTTTATTTTCATCATTGGGATTTATAGAGTTGTCGGCTCAATTCTCCCTGAGAAACACTCTAGTTGCACATGTTCCTTTCATATCACAATTGCCTTTGTGATGACAAGTGAGTTTCTAAGAAAGAAACTTGGAGGTTGCCATTCTTTGCTAGGTGCTCATCCTTCAGTAATCTTCAGTGAATTGGAGAACCCATTTGACCACTAGCCTCAAGCTAACGTTTTTCTTGGATCCTGCCACAGATTGGAATGCAGCACAATCCATGTAGAGTTATTTTGTGTGGTTCTTGAGCTCTAGGAAGCATTCCATGTCTCTTAGTACTGGCGGTCTGCACTAGGATACGAAAAGTATAAGAATGACGGCCTCTGTGTTCTAGCCTTTGTGAGCAAAGCAGCATTAGGAACAGCTAGATGCCGATTCATGGGCAGTGAAGCACTTCTTTAGTGAAACCTCTAGATTGTTGCAAGTGGAAACAACTCAAGTATCTCCTTTCTAAAGCACCTGGAGGTACAAAATAGAGAAGGAAACATCAGGGTCAAAGCTCTGTGGGCCCTTTCCAAAATAAGGCTTGAAGGGAAACTTTATTTTCCTCATTGGGAGTAAGAGAGTTGCGGGCTCAATTCTCCCTGAGAAACACTGTAGTTGCACATGCTCCCTTCATAGCACAATTGCCTTTGTGATGCCAAGTGTATTTCTAGGAAAGGAACTTAGAGGTTGCCATTCTTTGGTAGGTGCTCATCCTTCAGTAATCTTCAGTGAATTGGTGACCCGTTTGAACACTAGCCTCATGCTAGTCTACCTCTTATATCATGCCACAGATTGGCTTGCAAGTGAATCCATGTAGCGTTGTTCAGTGTGGTTCTTGAGCTCTAGGAAGTATTCCAGGTCTCAGTACTGTTGGATCTTCACTAGGATGAGAAACTTTCAAGAAGACGGCTTGTGTGTTTTTGAGTTCTGAGCAGTGCAGCATTGAGAACAGCTAGATGCCGAGTGCTGGGTAGTGAAAAGCTTCTTTTGATAAACTTCTACAATGTTGTAAGTTGAAGCAATTCAAGTATCTCCCTTCTAAAGCACCTTTGAGGTACAAAATAGAGAAAGGAACAGCAGGGTCAATGCTGTGCAGGCTCTTTTGTAAATAAGGCTTGAAAGGAACCTTTATTTTCATCATTGGGATTTATAGAGTTGTCGGCTCATTTCTCCCTGAGAAACACTGTAGTTGCCCATGTTCCCTTCATAGCACAGTTGCCTTTGTGATGACAAGTGATTTTCTAGGAAAGAAACTCGGAGGTTGCCATTCTTTGCTACGTGCTCATCCTTCAGTAATCTTCAGTGAAGTGGAGAACCCGTTGGACCGCTAGCCTCAAGGTAACGTTCTTCTTGGATCCTGCCACAGATTGGCATGCAGCACAATCCATGTAGAGTTATTCTGTGTGGTTCTTGAGCTCTAGGAAGCATTCCATGTCTCTTAGTACTGGCGGTCTGCCTTATCCTAATGGATACGAAAAGTACAAGAATGACGGCCTCTGTGTTCGAGCCTTTGTGAGCAAAGCAGCATTAGGAACAGCTAGATGCCGAGTCATGGGCAGTGAAGCACTTCTTTAGTTAAACCTCTAGATTGTTGCAAGTGGAAACAACTCACGTATCTCCTTTCTAAAGCACCTGGAGGTACAAAATAGAGAAGGAAACATCAGGGTCAAAGCTCTGTGGGCCCTTTTCAAAACAAGGCTTGAAGGGAAACTTTATTTCCCTCATTGGGAGTAAGAGAGTTGCGGGCTCAATTCTCCCTGAGAAACACTGTAGTTGCACATGCTCCCTTCATAGCACAATTGCCTTTGTGATGCCAAGTGTATTTGTAGGAAAGGAATTTGGAGGTTGCCATTCTTTGGTAGGTGCTCATCCTACAGTAATCTTCAGGGAATTGGCGGCCCGTTTGAACACTAGCCTCATGCTAGTCTACCTCTTATATCATGCCACAGATTGGATTGCAAGTGAATCCATGTAGCGTTGTTCAGTGTGGTTCTTGAGCTCAATAAATATTCCAAGTCTCAGTACTGTCGGATCTGCACTAGGATGAGAAACTTGTAAGAGGACGGCTTGTGTATTTGGGAGTTCTAAGCAGTGCAGCGTTGAGAAGAGCTAGATGCCGAGTGTTGGGAAGTGAAAGGCTTCTTTTGATAAACCTCTAGAATGTTGTAAGTTCAAACAACTCAAGCATCTCCCTTCTAAAGCACCTGGAGGTACAAAAGAGAGAAAGAAACAGCAGAGTCAAATCTCTGTGGGCTCTTTGGTAAATAAGGCTTGAAAGGAAACTTTATTTTCATCATTGGGATTTATAGAGTTGTCGGCTCAATTCTCCCTGAGAAACACTCTAGTTGCACATGTTCCTTCCATATCACAATTGCCTTTGTGATGACAAGTGAGTTTCTAGGAAAGAAACTTGGAGGTTGCCATTCTTTGCTAGGTGCTCATCCTTCAGTAATCTTCAGTGAATTGGAGAACCCATTTGACCACTAGCCTCAAGCTAACGTTTTTCTTGGATCCTGCCACAGATTGGAATGCAGCACAATCCATGTAGAGTTATTCTGTGTGGTTCTTGAGCTCTAGGAAGCATTCCATGTCTCTTAGTACTGGCGGTCTGCACTAGGATACGAAAAGTATAAGAATGACGGCCTCTGTGTTCTAGCCTTTGTGAGCAAAGCAGCATTAGGAACAGCTAGATGCCGATTCATGGGCAGTGAAGCACTTCTTTAGTGAAACCTCTAGATTGTTGCAAGTGGAAACAACTCAAGTATCTCCTTTCTAAAGCACCTGGAGGTACAAAATAGAGAAGGAAACATCAGGGTCAAAGCTCTGTGGGCCCTTTCCAAAATAAGGCTTGAAGGGAAACTTTATTTTCCTCATTGGGAGTAAGAGAGTTGCGGGCTCAATTCTCCCTGAGAAACACTGTAGTTGCACATGCTCCCTTCATAGCACAATTGCCTTTGTGATGCCAAGTGTATTTCTAGGAAAGGAACTTAGAGGTTGCCATTCTTTGGTAGGTGCTCATCCTTCAGTAATCTTCAGTGAATTGGTGACCCGTTTGAACACTAGCCTCATGCTAGTCTACCTCTTATATCATGCCACAGATTGGCTTGCAAGTGAATCCATGTAGCGTTGTTCAGTGTGGTTCTTGAGCTCTAGGAAGTATTCCAGGTCTCAGTACTGTCGGATCTGCACTAGGATGAGAAACTTTCAAGAGGACGGCTTGTGTGTTTTTGAGTTCTGAGCAGTGCAGCATTGAGAACAGCTAGATGCCGAGTGCTGGGTAGTGAAAAGCTTCTTTTGATAAACTTCTACAATGTTGTAAGTTGAAGCAATTCAAGTATCTCCCTTCTAAAGCACCTTTGAGGTACAAAATAGAGAAAGGAACAGCAGGGTCAATGCTGTGCAGGCTCTTTTGTAAATAAGGCTTGAAAGGAACCTTTATTTTCATCATTGGGATTTATAGAGTTGTCGGCTCATTTCTCCCTGAGAAACACTGTAGTTGCCCATGTTCCCTTCATAGCACAGTTGCCTTTGTGATGACAAGTGATTTTCTAGGAAAGAAACTCGGAGGTTGCCATTCTTTGCTACGTGCTCATCCTTCAGTAATCTTCAGTGAAGTGGAGAACCCGTTGGACCGCTAGCCTCAAGGTAACGTTCTTCTTGGATCCTGCCACAGATTGGCATGCAGCACAATCCATGTAGAGTTATTCTGTGTGGTTCTTGAGCTCTAGGAAGCATTCCATGTCTCTTAGTACTGGCGGTCTGCCTTATCCTAATGGATACGAAAAGTACAAGAATGACGGCCTCTGTGTTCGAGCCTTTGTGAGCAAAGCAGCATTAGGAACAGCTAGATGCCGAGTCATGGGCAGTGAAGCACTTCTTTAGTTAAACCTCTAGATTGTTGCAAGTGGAAACAACTCACGTATCTCCTTTCTAAAGCACCTGGAGGTACAAAATAGAGAAGGAAACATCAGGGTCAAAGCTCTGTGGGCCCTTTTCAAAACAAGGCTTGAAGGGAAACTTTATTTCCCTCATTGGGAGTAAGAGAGTTGCGGGCTCAATTCTCCCTGAGAAACACTGTAGTTGCACATGCTCCCTTCATAGCACAATTGCCTTTGTGATGCCAAGTGTATTTGTAGGAAAGGAATTTGGAGGTTGCCATTCTTTGTTAGGTGCTCATCCTTCAGTAATCTTCAGGGAATTGGCGGCCCGTTTGAACACTAGCCTCATGCTAGTCTACCTCTTATATCATGCCACAGATTGGATTGCAAGTGAATCCATGTAGCGTTGTTCAGTGTGGTTCTTGAGCTCTAGTAAATATTCCAAGTCTCAGTACTGTCGGATCTGCACTAGGATGAGAAACTTGTAAGAGGACGGCTTGTGTATTTGGGAGTTCTAAGCAGTGCAGCGTTGAGAAGAGCTAGATGCCGAGAGTTGGGAAGTGAAAGGCTTCTTTTGATAAACCTCTAGAATGTTATAAGTTGAAACAACTCAAGTATCTCCCTTCTAAAGCACCTTTGAGGTACAAAATAGAGAAAGGAACAGCAGGGTCAATGCTGTGCAGGCTCTTTTGTAAATAAGGCTTGAAAGGAAACTTTATTTTCATCATTGGGATTGATAGAGTTGTGGGTTGAATTCCCACTGAGAAACACTGTAGTTGCTCATGTTCCCTTCATAGAACAATTGCCTTTGTGATGACAAGTGAGTTTCTAGGAAAGAAACTTGGAGGTTCCCATTCTTTGCTAGGTGCTCATCCTTCAGTAATCTTCAGTGAATTGGACAACCCGTTTGACCACTAGCCTCAAGCTAAAGTTCTTCATGGATCCTGCCACAGATTGGCATGCAGCACAATCCATGTAGAGTTCTTCAGTGTGGTTTTTGAGCTCTAGGAAGCATTCCATGTCTCTTAGTACTGGCGGTCTTCACTAGGATGAGGAAAGTAGAAGAATGACGGCCTCTGTGTTCGAGCCTTTGTGAGCAAGGCAGCATTAGGAACAGCTAGACGCCGAGTCATGGGCAGTGAAGCACTTCTTTAGTTAAACCTCTAGATTGTTGCAAGTGGAAACAACTCAAGTATCTCCTTTCTAAAGCACCTGGAGGTACAAAATAGGGAAGGAAACATCAGGGTCAAAGCTCTGTGGGCCCTTTTCAAAATAAGGCTTGAAGGGAAACTTTGTTTTCCTCATTGGAGTAAGAGAGTTGCGGGCTGAATTCTCCCTGAGAAACACTGTAGTGGCACATGTTCCCTTCATAACACAGTTGCCTTTGTGATGACAAGTGAGTTTCTAGGAAAGCAACTTGGAGGTTGCCATTCTTTGCTACGTGTTCATCCTTCAGTAATCTTCAGTGAATTGGAGAACCCGTTGACCACTAGCCTCAAGCTAACGATCTTCTTGGATCCTGCCACAGAGTGGCATGCAGCAGAATCCATGTAGAGTTATTCTGTGTGGTTCTTGAGCTCTAGGAAGCATTCCATGTCTCTTAGTACGGGCCGTCTGCATTAGGATACGAAAAGTACAAGAATGATGGCCTCTGTGTTCGAGCCTTTGTGAGCAAAGCAGCATTAGGAACAGCTAGGTGCCGAGTCATGGGCAGTGAAGGACTTCTTTAGTTAAACCTCTAGATTGTTGCAAGTGGAAACAACTAAAGTATCTCCTTTCTAAAGCACCTGGAGGTACAAAATAGAGAAGGAAACATCAGGGTCAAAGCTCTGTGGGCCCTTTCCAAAATAAGGCTTGAAGGGAAACTTTATTTTCCTCATTGGGAGTAACAGAGTTGTGGGCTCAATTCTACCTGAGAAACACTGTAGTTGCACATGCTCCCTTCATAGCACAATTGCCTTTGTGATGCCAAGTGTGTTTCTAGGAAAGGAACTTGGAAGTTGCCATTCTTTGGTAGGTGCTCATCCTTCAGTAATCTTCAGTGAATTGGCAACCCGTTTGAACACTAGCCTCATGCTAGTCTACCTTTTATATCAAGCCACAGATTGGCTTGCAAGTGAATCCATGTAGCGTTGCTCAGTGTGGTTCTTGAGCTCTAGGAAGCATTCCAGGTCTCAGTACTGGCGTATCTGCACTAGGATGAGAAACTTTCAGAGGACGGCTTGTGTGTTAGGGGAGTTCTGAGCAGTGCAGCGTTGGGAACAGCTAGATGCCGAGTCATGGGAAGTGAAGGGCTTCTTTTGATAAACCTCAGGAATGCTGTAAGTTGAAACAACTCAAGTATCTCCCTTCTAAATCACCTGGAGGTACAAAATAGAGAAAGAAACAGCAGAGTCAAATCTCTGTGGGCACTTTCGTAAATAAGGCTTGAAAGGAAACTTTATTTTCATCATTGGGATTTATAGAGTTGTGGGCTCAATTCTCCCTGAGAAACACTGTAGTTGCACATGTTCCCTTCATAGCACAGTTGCCTTTGTGATGACAAGTGAGTTTCTAGGAAAGGAACTTGGAGGTTGCCATTCTTTGCTACGTGCTCATCCTTTAGTAATCTTCAGTGAATTGGAGAACCCGTTGATCAGTAGCCTCAAGCTAACCTTCTTCTTGGATCCTGCCACAGATTGGCATGCAGCACAATCCATGTAGAGTTATTCTGTGTGGTTCTTGAGCTCTAGGAAGCATTCCATGTCTCTTAGTACTGGCGGTCTGCACTAGGATACGAAAAGTACAAGAATGACGGCCTCTGTGTTCGAACTTTGTGAGCAAAGCAGCATTAGGAACAGCTAGGTGCCGAGTCATGGGCAGTGAAGCACTTATTTAGTTAAACCTCTAGATTGTTGCAAGTGGCAAAAACTCAAGTATCTCCTTTCTAAAGCACCTGGAGGTACAAAATAGAGAAGGAAACATCAGGGTCAAAGCTCTGTGGGCCCTTTCCAAAATAAGTCTTGAAGGGAAAATTTATTTTCCTCATTGGGAGTAAGAGAGTTGCGGGCTCAATTCTCCCTGAGAAACACTGTAGTTGTACATGCTCCCTTCATAGCACAATTGCCTTTGTGATGCCAAGTGTATTTGTAGGAAAGGAACTTGGAGGTTGCAATTCTTTGGTAGGTGCTCATCCTTCAGTAATCTTCAGTGAATTGGCAACCCGTTTGAACACTAGTCTCATGCTACTCTACCTCTTATATCATGCCATAGACTGGCTTGCAAGTGAATCCATGTAGCGTTGCTCAGTGTGGTTCTTGAGCTCTAGGAAGCATTCCAGGTCTCAGTACTGGCGGATCTGCACTAGGATGAGAAACTTTCAGAGGACGGCTTGTGTGTTAGGGGAGTTCTGAGCAGTGCAGCATTGGGAACAGCTAGATGCCGAGTCATGGGAAGTGAAGGGCTTCTTTTGATAAACCTCTAGAATGTCGTAAGTTCAAACAACTCAAGCATCTCCCTTCTAAAGCACCTGGAGGTACAAAATAGAGAAAGAAACAGCAGAGTCAAATCTCTGTGGGCTCTTTGGTAAATAAGGCTTGAAAGGAAACTTTATTTTCATCATTGGGATTTATAGAGTTGTGGGCTCAATTCTCCCTGAGAAACACTCTAGTTGCACATGTTCCTTTCATAGCACAATTGCCTTTGTGATGACAAGTGAGTTTCTAGGAAAGCAACTTGGAGGTTGCCATTCTTTGCTACGTGTTCATCCTTCAGTAATCTTCAGTGAATTGGAGAACCCGTTGACCACTAGCCTCAAGCTAACGTTCTTCTTGGATCCTGCCACAGATTGGCATGCAGCAGAATCCATGTAGAGTTATTCTGTGTGGTTCTTGAGCTCTAGGAAGCATTCCATGTCTCTTAGTACGGGCCGTCTGCATTAGGATACGAAAAGTACAAGAATGATGGCCTCTGTGTTCGAGCCTTTGTGAGCAAAGCAGCATTAGGAACAGCTAGGTGCCGAGTCATGGGCAGTGAAGGACTTCTTTAGTTAAACCTCTAGATTGTTGCAAGTGGAAACAACTAAAGTATCTCCTTTCTAAAGCACCTGGAGGTACAAAATAGAGAAGGAAACATCAGGGTCAAAGCTCTGTGGGCCCTTTCCAAAATAAGGCTTGAAGGGAAACTTTATTTTCCTCATTGGGAGTAACAGAGTTGTGGGCTCAATTCTACCTGAGAAACACTGTAGTTGCACATGCTCCCTTCATAGCACAATTGCCTTTGTGATGCCAAGTGTGTTTCTAGGAAAGGAACTTGGAAGTTGCCATTCTTTGGTAGGTGCTCATCCTTCAGTAATCTTCAGTGAATTGGCAACCCGTTTGAACACTAGCCTCATGCTAGTCTACCTTTTATATCAAGCCACAGATTGGCTTGCAAGTGAATCCATGTAGCGTTGCTCAGTGTGGTTCTTGAGCTCTAGGAAGCATTCCAGGTCTCAGTACTGGCGTATCTGCACTAGGATGAGAAACTTTCAGAGGACGGCTTGTGTGTTAGGGGAGTTCTGAGCAGTGCAGCGTTGGGAACAGCTAGATGCCGAGTCATGGGAAGTGAAGGGCTTCTTTTGATAAACCTCAGGAATGCTGTAAGTTGAAACAACTCAAGTATCTCCCTTCTAAATCACCTGGAGGTACAAAATAGAGAAAGAAACAGCAGAGTCAAATCTCTGTGGGCACTTTTGTAAATAAGGCTTGAAAGGAAACTTTATTTTCATCATTGGGATTTATAGAGTTGTGGGCTCAATTCTCCCTGAGAAACACTGTAGTTGCACATGTTCCCTTCATAGCACAGTTGCCTTTGTGATGACAAGTGAGTTTCTAGGAAAGGAACTTGGAGGTTGCCATTCTTTGCTACGTGCTCATCCTTTAGTAATCTTCAGTGAATTGGAGAACCCGTTGATCAGTAGCCTCAAACTAACCTTCTTCTTGGATCCTGCCACAGATTGGCATGCAGCACAATCCATGTAGAGTTATTCTGTGTGGTTCTTGAGCTCTAGGAAGCATTCCATGTCTCTTAGTACTGGCGGTCTGCACTAGGATACGAAAAGTACAAGAATGACGGCCTCTGTGTTCGAACTTTGTGAGCAAAGCAGCATTAGGAACAGCTAGGTGCCGAGTCATGGGCAGTGAAGCACTTATTTAGTTAAACCTCTAGATTGTTGCAAGTGGCAAAAACTCAAGTATCTCCTTTCTAAAGCACCTGGAGGTACAAAATAGAGAAGGAAACATCAGGGTCAAAGCTCTGTGGGCCCTTTCCAAAATAAGTCTTGAAGGGAAAATTTATTTTCCTCATTGGGAGTAAGAGAGTTGCGGGCTCAATTCTCCCTGAGAAACACTGTAGTTGTACATGCTCCCTTCATAGCACAATTGCCTTTGTGATGCCAAGTGTATTTGTAGGAAAGGAACTTGGAGGTTGCAATTCTTTGGTAGGTGCTCATCCTTCAGTAATCTTCAGTGAATTGGCAACCCGTTTGAACACTAGTCCCATGCTACTCTACCTCTTATATCATGCCATAGACTGGCTTGCAAGTGAATCCATGTAGCGTTGCTCAGTGTGGTTCTTGAGCTCTAGGAAGCATTCCAGGTCTCAATACTGGCGGATCTGCACTAGGATGAGAAACTTTCAGAGGACGGCTTGTGTGTTAGGGGAGTTCTGAGCAGTGCAGCATTGGGAACAGCTAGATGCCGAGTCATGGGAAGTGAAGGGCTTCTTTTGATAAACCTCTAGAATGTCGTAAGTTCAAACAACTCAAGCATCTCCCTTCTAAAGCACCTGGAGGTACAAAATAGAGAAAGAAACAGCAGAGTCAAATCTCTGTGGGCTCTTTGGTAAATAAGGCTTGAAAGGAAACTTTATTTTCATCATTGGGATTTATAGAGTTGTGGGCTCAATTCTCCCTGAGAAACACTCTAGTTGCACATGTTCCTTTCATAGCACAATTGCCTTTGTGATGACAAGTGAGTTTCTAGGAAAGAAACTTGGAGGTTGCCATTCTTTGCTAGGTGCTCATCCTTCAGTAATCTTCAGTGAATTGGAGAACCCATTTGACCACTAGCCTCAAGCTAACGTTTTTCTTGGATCCTGCCACAGATTGGAATGCAGCACAATCCATGTAGAGTTATTCTGTGTGGTTCTTGAGCTCTAGGAAGCATTCCATGTCTCTTAGTACTGGCGGTCTGCACTAGGATACGAAAAGTATAAGAATGACGGCCTCTGTGTTCTAGCCTTTGTGAGCAAAGCAGCATTAGGAACAGCTAGATGCCGATTCATGGGCAGTGAAGCACTTCTTTAGTGAAACCTCTAGATTGTTGCAAGTGGAAACAACTCAAGTATCTCCTTTCTAAAGCACCTGGAGGTACAAAATAGAGAAGGAAACATCAGGGTCAAAGCTCTGTGGGCCCTTTCCAAAATAAGGCTTGAAGGGAAACTTTATTTTCCTCATTGGGAGTAAGAGAGTTGCGGGCTCAATTCTCCCTGAGAAACACTGTAGTTGCACATGCTCCCTTCATAGCACAATTGCCTTTGTGATGCCAAGTGTATTTCTAGGAAAGGAACTTAGAGGTTGCCATTCTTTGGTAGGTGCTCATCCTTCAGTAATCTTCAGTGAATTGGTGACCCGTTTGAACACTAGCCTCATGCGAGTCTACCTCTTATATCATGCCACAGATTGGCTTGCAAGTGAATCCATGTAGCGTTGTTCAGTGTGGTTCTTGAGCTCTAGGAAGTATTCCAGGTCTCAGTACTGTCGGATCTGCACTAGGATGAGAAACTTTCAAGAGGACGGCTTGTGTGTTTTTGAGTTCTGAGCAGTGCAGCATTGAGAACAGCTAGATGCCGAGTGCTGGGTAGTGAAAAGCTTCTTTTGATAAACTTCTACAATGTTGTAAGTTGAAGCAATTCAAGTATCTCCCTTCTAAAGCACCTTTGAGGTACAAAATAGAGAAAGGAACAGCAGGGTCAATGCTGTGCAGGCTCTTTTGTAAATAAGGCTTGAAAGGAACCTTTATTTTCATCATTGGGATTTATAGAGTTGTCGGCTCATTTCTCCCTGAGAAACACTGTAGTTGCCCATGTTCCCTTCATAGCACAGTTGCCTTTGTGATGACAAGTGATTTTCTAGGAAAGAAACTCGGAGGTTGCCATTCTTTGCTACGTGCTCATCCTTCAGTAATCTTCAGTGAAGTGGAGAACCCGTTGGACCGCTAGCCTCAAGGTAACGTTCTTCTTGGATCCTGCCACAGATTGGCATGCAGCACAATCCATGTAGAGTTATTCTGTGTGGTTCTTGAGCTCTAGGAAGCATTCCATGTCTCTTAGTACTGGCGGTCTGCCTTATCCTAATGGATACGAAAAGTACAAGAATGACGGCCTCTGTGTTCGAGCCTTTGTGAGCAAAGCAGCATTAGGAACAGCTAGATGCCGAGTCATGGGCAGTGAAGCACTTCTTTAGTTAAACCTCTAGATTGTTGCAAGTGGAAACAACTCAGGTATCTCCTTTCTAAAGCACCTGGAGGTACAAAATAGAGAAGGAAACATCAGGGTCAAAGCTCTGTGGGCCCTTTTCAAAACAAGGCTTGAAGGGAAACTTTATTTCCCTCATTGGGAGTAAGAGAGTTGCGGGCTCAATTCTCCCTGAGAAACACTGTAGTTGCACATGCTCCCTTCATAGCACAATTGCCTTTGTGATGCCAAGTGTATTTGTAGGAAAGGAATTTGGAGGTTGCCATTCTTTGGTAGGTGCTCATCCTTCAGTAATCTTCAGGGAATTGGCGGCCCGTTTGAACACTAGCCTCATGCTAGTCTACCTCTTATATCATGCCACAGATTGGATTGCAAGTGAATCCATGTAGCGTTGTTCAGTGTGGTTCTTGAGCTCTAGTAAATATTCCAAGTCTCAGTACTGTCGGATCTGCACTAGGATGAGAAACTTGTAAGAGGACGGCTTGTGTATTTGGGAGTTCTAAGCAGTGCAGCATTGAGAAGAGCTAGATGCCGAGTGTTGGGAAGTGAAAGGCTTCTTGTGATAAACCTCTAGAATGTTGTAAGTTGAAACAACTCAAGTATCTCCCTTCTAAAGCACCTTTGAGGTACAAAATAGAGAAAGGAACAGCAGGGTCAATGCTGTGCAGGCTCTTTTGTAAATAAGGCTTGAAAGGAAACTTTATTTTCATCATTGGGATTTATAGAGTTGTGGGTTGAATTCCCACTGAGATACACTGTAGTTGCTCATGTTCCCTTCATAGAACAATTGCCTTTGTGATGACAAGTGAGTTTCTAGGAAAGAAACTTGGAGGTTCCCATTCTTTGCTAGGTGCTCATCCTTCAGTCATCTTCAGTGAATTGGACAACCCGTTTGACCACTAGCCTCAAGCTAACGTTCTTCTTGGATCCTGCCACAGATTGGCATGCAGCACAATCCATGTAGAGTTATTCTGTGTGGTTCTTGAGCTCTAGGAAGCATTCCATGTCTCTTAGTACGGGCCGTCTGCATTAGGATACGAAAAGTACAAGAATGATGGCCTCTGTGTTCGAGCCTTTGTGAGCAAAGCAGCATTAGGAACAGCTAGGTGCCGAGTCATGGGCAGTGAAGGACTTCTTTAGTTAAACCTCTAGATTGTTGCAAGTGGAAACAACTCAAGTATCTCCTTTCTAAAGCACCTGGAGGTACAAAATAGAGAAGGAAACATCAGGGTCAAAGCTCTGTGGGCCCTTTCCCAAATAAGGCTTGAAGGGCAACTTTATTTTCCTCATTGGGAGTAACAGAGTTGTGGGCTCAATTCTACCTGAGAAACACTGTAGTTGCACATGCTCCCTTCATAGCACAATTGCCTTTGTGATGCCAAGTGTGTTTCTAGGAAAGGAACTTGGAAGTTGCCATTCTTTGGTAGGTGCTCATCCTTCAGTAATCTTTAGTGAATTGGCGACCCGTTTGAACACTAGCCTCATGCTAGTCTACCTTTTATATCAAGCCACAGATTGGCTTGCAAGTGAATCCATGTAGCGTTGCTCAGTGTGGTTCTTGAGCTCTAGGAAGCATTCCAGGTCTCAGTACTGGCGTATCTGAACTAGGATGAGAAACTTTCAGAGGACGGCTTGTGTGTTAGGGGAGTTCTGAGCAGTGCAGCGTTGGGAACAGCTAGATGCCGAGTCATGGGAAGTGAAGGGCTTCTTTTGATAAACCTCAGGAATGCTGTAAGTTGAAACAACTCAAGTATCTCCCTTCTAAATCACCTGGAGGTACAAAATAGAGAAAGAAACAGCAGAGTCAAATCTCTGTGGGCACTTTTGTAAATAAGGCTTGAAAGGAAACTTTATTTTCATCATTGGGATTTATAGAGTTGTGGGCTCAATTCTCCCTGAGAAACACTGTAGTTGCACATGTTCCCTTCATAGCACAGTTGCCTTTGTGATGACAAGTGAGTTTCTAGGAAAGGAACTTGGAGGTTGCCATTCTTTGCTACGTGCTCATCCTTCAGTAATCTTCAGTGAATTGGAGAACCCGTTGACCACTAGCCTCAAGCTAACCTTCTTCTTGGATCCTGCCACAGATTGGCATGCAGCACAATCCATGTAGAGTTATTCTGTGTGGTTCTTGAGCTCTAGGAAGCATTCCATGTCTCTTAGTACTGGCGGTCTGCACTAGGATACGAAAAGTACAAGAATGACGGCCTCTGTGTTCGAACTTTGTGAGCAAAGCAGCATTAGGAACAGCTAGGTGCCGAGTCATGGGCAGTGAAGCACTTATTTAGTTAAACCTCTAGATTGTTGCAAGTGGCAAAAACTCAAGTATCTCCTTTCTAAAGCACCTGGAGGTACAAAATAGAGAAGGAAACATCAGGGTCAAAGCTCTGTGGGCCCTTTCCAAAATAAGTCTTGAAGGGAAAATTTATTTTCCTCATTTGGAGTAAGAGAGTTGCGGGCTCAATTCTCCCTGAGAAACACTGTAGTTGTACATGCTCCCTTCATAGCACAATTGCCTTTGTGATGCCAAGTGTATTTGTAGGAAAGGAACTTGGAGGTTGCAATTCTTTGGTAGGTGCTCATCCTTCAGTAATCTTCAGTGAATTGGCAACCCGTTTGAACACTAGTCTCATGCTACTCTACCTCTTATATCATGCCATAGACTGGCTTGCAAGTGAATCCATGTAGCGTTGCTCAGTGTGGTTCTTGAGCTCTAGGAAGCATTCCAGGTCTCAGTACCGGCGGATCTGCACTAGGATGAGAAACTTTCAGAGGACGGCTTGTGTGTTAGGGGAGTTCTGAGCAGTGCAGCATTGGGAACAGCTAGATGCCGAGTCATGGGAAGTGAAGGGCTTCTTTTGATAAACCTCTAGAATGTTGTAAGTTCAAACAACTCAAGCATCTCCCTTCTAAAGCACCTGGAGGTACAAAATAGAGAAAGAAACAGCAGAGTCAAATCTCTGTGGGCTCTTTGGTAAATAAGGCTTGAAAGGAAACTTTATTTTCATCATTGGGATTTATAGAGTTGTGGGCTCAATTCTCCCTGAGAAACACTCTAGTTGCACATGTTCCTTTCATAGCACAATTGCCTTTGTGATGACAAGTGAGTTTCTAGGAAAGAAACTTGGAGGTTGCCATTCTTTGCTAGGTGCTCATCCTTCAGTAATCTTCAGTGAATTGGAGAACCCATTTGACCACTAGCCTCAAGCTAACGTTTTTCTTGGATCCTGCCACAGATTGGAATGCAGCACAATCCATGTAGAGTTATTCTGTGTGGTTCTTGAGCTCTAGGAAGCATTCCATGTCTCTTAGTACTGGCGGTCTGCACTAGGATACGAAAAGTATAAGAATGACGGCCTCTGTGTTCTAGCCTTTGTGAGCAAAGCAGCATTAGGAACAGCTAGATGCCGATTCATGGGCAGTGAAGCACTTCTTTAGTGAAACCTCTAGATTGTTGCAAGTGCAAACAACTCAAGTATCTCCTTTCTAAAGCACCTGGAGGTACAAAATAGAGAAGGAAACATCAGGGTCAAAGCTCTGTGGGCCCTTTCCAAAATAAGGCTTGAAGGGAAACTTTATTTTCCTCATTGGGAGTAAGAGAGTTGCGGGCTCAATTCTCCCTGAGAAACACTGTAGTTGCACATGCTCCCTTCATAGCACAATTGCCTTTGTGATGCCAAGTGTATTTCTAGGAAAGGAACTTAGAGGTTGCCATTCTTTGGTAGGTGCTCATCCTTCAGTAATCTTCAGTGAATTGGTGACCCGTTTGAACACTAGCCTCATGCTAGTCTACCTCTTATATCATGCCACAGATTGGCTTGCAAGTGAATCCATGTAGCGTTGTTCAGTGTGGTTCTTGAGCTCTAGGAAGTATTCCAGGTCTCAGTACTGTCGGATCTGCACTAGGATGAGAAACTTTCAAGAGGACGGCTTGTGTGTTTTTGAGTTCTGAGCAGTGCAGCATTGAGAACAGCTAGATGCCGAGTGCTGGGTAGTGAAAAGCTTCTTTTGATAAACTTCTACAATGTTGTAAGTTGAAGCAATTCAAGTATCTCCCTTCTAAAGCACCTTTGAGGTACAAAATAGAGAAAGGAACAGCAGGGTCAATGCTGTGCAGGCTCTTTTGTAAATAAGGCTTGAAAGGAACCTTTATTTTCATCATTGGGATTTATAGAGTTGTCGGCTCATTTCTCCCTGAGAAACACTGTAGTTGCCCATGTTCCCTTCATAGCACAGTTGCCTTTGTGATGACAAGTGATTTTCTAGGAAAGAAACTCGGAGGTTGCCATTCTTTGCTACGTGCTCATCCTTCAGTAATCTTCAGTGAAGTGGAGAACCCGTTGGACCGCTAGCCTCAAGGTAACGTTCTTCTTGGATCCTGCCACAGATTGGCATGCAGCACAATCCATGTAGAGTTATTCTGTGTGGTTCTTGAGCTCTAGGAAGCATTCCATGTCTCTTAGTACTGGCGGTCTGCCTTATCCTAATGGATACGAAAAGTACAAGAATGACGGCCTCTGTGTTCGAGCCTTTGTGAGCAAAGCAGCATTAGGAACAGCTAGATGCCGAGTCATGGGCAGTGAAGCACTTCTTTAGTTAAACCTCTAGATTGTTGCAAGTGGAAACAACTCACGTATCTCCTTTCTAAAGCACCTGGAGGTACAAAATAGAGAAGGAAACATCAGGGTCAAAGCTCTGTGGGCCCTTTTCAAAACAAGGCTTGAAGGGAAACTTTATTTCCCTCATTGGGAGTAAGAGAGTTGCGGGCTCAATTCTCCCTGAGAAACACTGTAGTTGCACATGCTCCCTTCATAGCACAATTGCCTTTGTGATGCCAAGTGTATTTGTAGGAAAGGAATTTGGAGGTTGCCATTCTTTGGTAGGTGCTCATCCTTCAGTAATCTTCAGGGAATTGGCGGCCCGTTTGAACACTAGCCTCATGCTAGTCTACCTCTTATATCATGCCACAGATTGGATTGCAAGTGAATCCATGTAGCGTTGTTCAGTGTGGTTCTTGAGCTCTAGTAAATATTCCAAGTCTCAGTACTGTCGGATCTGCACTAGGATGAGAAACTTGTAAGAGGACGGCTTGTGTATTTGGGAGTTCTAAGCAGTGCAGCGTTGAGAAGAGCTAGATGCCTAGTGTTGGGAAGTGAAAGGCTTCTTTTGATAAACCTCTAGAATGTTATAAGTTGAAACAAGTCAAGTATCTCCCTTCTAAAGCACCTTTGAGGTACAAAATAGAGAAAGGAACAGCAGGGTCAATGCTGTGCAGGCTCTTTTGTAAATAAGGCTTGAAAGGAAACTTTATTTTCATCATTGGGATTTATAGAGTTGTGGGTTGAATTCCCACTGAGAAACACTGTAGTTGCTCATGTTCCCTTCATAGAACAATTGCCTTTGTGATGACAAGTGAGTTTCTAGGAAAGAAACTTGGAGGTTCCCATTCTTTGCTAGGTGCTCATCCTTCAGTCATCTTCAGTGAATTGGACAACCCGTTTGACCACTAGCCTCAAGCTAAAGTTCTTCTTGGATCCTGCCACAGATTGGCATGCAGCACAATCCATGTAGAGTTCTTCAGTGTGGTTTTTGAGCTCTAGGAAGCATTCCATGTCTCTTAGTACTGGCGGTCTTCACTAGGATGAGGAAAGTAGAAGAATGACGGCCTCTGTGTTCGAGCCTTTGTGAGCAAGGCAGCATTAGGAACAGCTAGACGCCGAGTCATGGGCAGTGAAGGCCATCTTTGGTTAAACCTCTAGATTGTTGCAAGTGGAAACAACTCACATATCTCCTTTCTAAAGCACCTGGAGGTACAAAATAGGGAAGGAAACATCAGGGTCAAAGCTCTGTGGGCCCTTTTCAAAATAAGGCTTGAAGGGAAACTTTGTTTTCCTCATTGGAGTAAGAGAGTTGCGGGCTGAATTCTCCCTGAGAAACACTGTAGTGGCACATGTTCCCTTCATAACACAGTTGCCTTTGTGATGACAAGTGAGTTTCTAGGAAAGCAACTTGGAGGTTGCCATTCTTTGCTACGTGTTCATCCTTCAGTAATCTTCAGTGAATTGGAGAACCCGTTGACCACTAGCCTCAAGCTAACGTTCTTCTTGGATCCTGCCACAGATTGGCATGCAGCACAATGCATGTAGAGTTATTCTGTGTGGTTCTTGAGCTCTAGGAAGCATTCCATGTCTCTTAGTACGGGCCGTCTGCATTAGGATACGAAAAGTACAAGAATGATGGCCTCTGTGTTCGAGCCTTTGTGAGCAAAGCAGCATTAGGAACAGCTAGGTGCCGAGTCATGGGCAGTGAAGGACTTCTTTAGTTAAACCTCTAGATTGTTGCAAGTGGAAACAACTCAAGTATCTCGTTTCTAAAGCACCTGGAGGTACAAAATAGAGAAGGAAACATCAGGGTCAAAGCTCTGTGGGCCCTTTCCCAAATAAGGCTTGAAGGGCAACTTTATTTTCCTCATTGGGAGTAACAGAGTTGTGGGCTCAATTCTACCTGAGAAACACTGTAGTTGCACATGCTCCCTTCATAGCACAATTGCCTTTGTGATGCCAAGTGTGTTTCTAGGAAAGGAACTTTGAGGTTGCCATTCTTTGGTAGGTGCTCATCCTTCAGTAATCTTCAGTGAATTGGCGACCCGTTTGAACACTAGCCTCATGCTAGTCTACCTTTTATATCAAGCCACAGATTGGCTTGCAAGTGAATCCATGTAGCGTTGCTCAGTGTGGTTCTTGAGCTCTAGGAAGCATTCCAGGTCTCAGTACTGGCGTATCTGCACTAGGATGAGAAACTTTCAGAGGACGGCTTGTGTGTTAGGGGAGTTCTGAGCAGTGCAGCGTTGGGAACAGCTAGATGCCGAGTCATGGGAAGTGAAGGGCTTCTTTTGATAAACCTCAGGAATGCTGTAAGTTGAAACAACTCAAGTATCTCCCTTCTAAATCACCTGGAGGTACAAAATAGAGAAAGAAACAGCAGAGTCAAATCTCTGTGGGCACTTTTGTAAATAAGGCTTGAAAGGAAACTTTATTTTCATCATTGGGATTTATAGAGTTGTGGGCTCAATTCTCCCTGAGAAACACTGTAGTTGCACATGTTCCCTTCATAGCACAGTTGCCTTTGTGATGACAAGTGAGTTTCTAGGAAAGGAACTTGGAGGTTGCCATTCTTTGCTACGTGCTCATCCTTCAGTAATCTTCAGTGAATTGGAGAACCCGTTGACCACTAGCCTCAAGCTAACCTTCTTCTTGGATCCTGCCACAGATTGGCATGCAGCACAATCCATGTAGAGTTATTCTGTGTGGTTCTTGAGCTCTAGGAAGCATTCCATGTCTCTTAGTACTGGCGGTCTGCACTAGGATACGAAAAGTACAAGAATGACGGCCTCTGTGTTCGAACTTTGTGAGCAAAGCAGCATTAGGAACAGCTAGGTGCCGAGTCATGGGCAGTGAAGCACTTATTTAGTTAAACCTCTAGATTGTTGCAAGTGGCAAAAACTCAAGTATCTCCTTTCTAAAGCACCTGGAGGTACAAAATAGAGAAGGAAACATCAGGGTCAAAGCTCTGTGGGCCCTTTCCAAAATAAGTCTTGAAGGGAAAATTTATTTTCCTCATTTGGAGTAAGAGAGTTGCGGGCTCAATTCTCCCTGAGAAACACTGTAGTTGTACATGCTCCCTTCATAGCACAATTGCCTTTGTGATGCCAAGTGTATTTGTAGGAAAGGAACTTGGAGGTTGCAATTCTTTGGTAGGTGCTCATCCTTCAGTAATCTTCAGTGAATTGGCAACCCGTTTGAACACTAGTCTCATGCTACTCTACCTCTTATATCATGCCATAGACTGGCTTGCAAGTGAATCCATGTAGCGTTGCTCAGTGTGGTTCTTGAGCTCTAGGAAGCATTCCAGGTCTCAGTACCGGCGGATCTGCACTAGGATGAGAAACTTTCAGAGGACGGCTTGTGTGTTAGGGGAGTTCTGAGCAGTGCAGCATTGGGAACAGCTAGATGCCGAGTCATGGGAAGTGAAGGGCTTCTTTTGATAAACCTCTAGAATGTTGTAAGTTCAAACAACTCAAGCATCTCCCTTCTAAAGCACCTGGAGGTACAAAATAGAGAAAGAAACAGCAGAGTCAAATCTCTGTGGGCTCTTTGGTAAATAAGGCTTGAAAGGAAACTTTATTTTCATCATTGGGATTTATAGAGTTGTGGGCTCAATTCTCCCTGAGAAACACTCTAGTTGCACATGTTCCTTTCATAGCACAATTGCCTTTGTGATGACAAGTGAGTTTCTAGGAAAGAAACTTGGAGGTTGCCATTCTTTGCTAGGTGCTCATCCTTCAGTAATCTTCAGTGAATTGGAGAACCCATTTGACCACTCGCCTCAAGCTAACGTTTTTCTTGGATCCTGCCACAGATTGGAATGCAGCACAATCCATGTAGAGTTATTCTGTGTGGTTCTTGAGCTCTAGGAAGCATTCCATGTCTCTTAGTACTGGCGGTCTGCACTAGGATACGAAAAGTATAAGAATGACGGCCTCTGTGTTCTAGCCTTTGTGAGCAAAGCAGCATTAGGAACAGCTAGATGCCGATTCATGGGCAGTGAAGCACTTCTTTAGTGAAACCTCTAGATTGTTGCAAGTGGAAACAACTCAAGTATCTCCTTTCTAAAGCACCTGGAGGTACAAAATAGAGAAGGAAACATCAGGGTCAAAGCTCTGTGGGCCCTTTCCAAAATAAGGCTTGAAGGGAAACTTTATTTTCCTCATTGGGAGTAAGAGAGTTGCGGGCTCAATTCTCCCTGAGAAACACTGTAGTTGCACATGCTCCCTTCATAGCACAATTGCCTTTGTGATGCCAAGTGTATTTCTAGGAAAGGAACTTAGAGGTTGCCATTCTTTGGTAGGTGCTCATCCTTCAGTAATCTTCAGTGAATTGGTGACCCGTTTGAACACTAGCCTCATGCTAGTCTACCTCTTATATCATGCCACAGATTGGCTTGCAAGTGAATCCATGTAGCGTTGTTCAGTGTGGTTCTTGAGCTCTAGGAAGTATTCCAGGTCTCAGTACTGTCGGATCTGCACTAGGATGAGAAACTTTCAAGAGGACGGCTTGTGTGTTTTTGAGTTCTGAGCAGTGCAGCATTGAGAACAGCTAGATGCCGAGTGCTGGGTAGTGAAAAGCTTCTTTTGATAAACTTCTACAATGTTGTAAGTTGAAGCAATTCAAGTATCTCCCTTCTAAAGCACCTTTGAGGTACAAAATAGAGAAAGGAACAGCAGGGTCAATGCTGTGCAGGCTCTTTTGTAAATAAGGCTTGAAAGGAACCTTTATTTTCATCATTGGGATTTATAGAGTTGTCGGCTCATTTCTCCCTGAGAAACACTGTAGTTGCCCATGTTCCCTTCATAGCACAGTTGCCTTTGTGATGACAAGTGATTTTCTAGGAAAGAAACTCGGAGGTTGCCATTCTTTGCTACGTGCTCATCCTTCAGTAATCTTCAGTGAAGTGGAGAACCCGTTGGACCGCTAGCCTCAAGGTAACGTTCTTCTTGGATCCTGCCACAGATTGGCATGCAGCACAATCCATGTAGAGTTATTCTGTGTGGTTCTTGAGCTCTAGGAAGCATTCCATGTCTCTTAGTACTGGCGGTCTGCCTTATCCTAATGGATACGAAAAGTACAAGAATGACGGCCTCTGTGTTCGAGCCTTTGTGAGCAAAGCAGCATTAGGAACAGCTAGATGCCGAGTCATGGGCAGTGAAGCACTTCTTTAGTTAAACCTCTAGATTGTTGCAAGTGGAAACAACTCACGTATCTCCTTTCTAAAGCACCTGGAGGTACAAAATAGAGAAGGAAACATCAGGGTCAAAGCTCTGTGGGCCCTTTTCAAAACAAGGCTTGAAGGGAAACTTTATTTCCCTCATTGGGAGTAAGAGAGTTGCGGGCTCAATTCTCCCTGAGAAACACTGTAGTTGCACATGCTCCCTTCATAGCACAATTGCCTTTGTGATGCCAAGTGTATTTGTAGGAAAGGAATTTGGAGGTTGCCATTCTTTGGTAGGTGCTCATCCTTCAGTAATCTTCAGGGAATTGGCGGCCCGTTTGAACACTAGCCTCATGCTAGTCTACCTCTTATATCATGCCACAGATTGGATTGCAAGTGAATCCATGTAGCGTTGTTCAGTGTGGTTCTTGAGCTCTAGTAAATATTCCAAGTCTCAGTACTGTCGGATCTGCACTAGGATGAGAAACTTGTAAGAGGACGGCTTGTGTATTTGGGAGTTCTAAGCAGTGCAGCGTTGAGAAGAGCTAGATGCCGAGTGTTGGGAAGTGAAAGGCTTCTTTTGATAAACCTCTAGAATGTTATAAGTTGAAACAACTCAAGTATCTCCCTTCTAAAGCACCTTTGAGGTACAAAATAGAGAAAGGAACAGCAGGGTCAATGCTGTGCAGGCTCTTTTGTAAATAAGGCTTGAAAGGAAACTTTATTTTCATCATTGGGATTTATAGAGTTGTGGGTTGAATTCCCACTGAGAAACACTGTAGTTGCTCATGTTCCCTTCATAGAACAATTGCCTTTGTGATGACAAGTGAGTTTCTAGGAAAGAAACTTGGAGGTTCCCATTCTTTGCTAGGTGCTCATCCTTCAGTCATCTTCAGTGAATTGGACAACCCGTTTGACCACTAGCCTCAAGCTAAAGTTCTTCTTGGATCCTGCCACAGATTGGCATGCAGCACAATCCATGTAGAGTTCTTCAGTGTGGTTTTTGAGCTCTAGGAAGCATTCCATGTCTCTTAGTACTGGCGGTCTTCACTAGGATGAGGAAAGTAGAAGAATGACGGCCTCTGTGTTCGAGCCTTTGTGAGCAAGGCAGCATTAGGAACAGCTAGACGCCGAGTCATGGGCAGTGAAGGCCATCTTTGGTTAAACCTCTAGATTGTTGCAAGTGGAAACAACTCACATATCTCCTTTCTAAAGCACCTGGAGGTACAAAATAGGGAAGGAAACATCAGGGTCAAAGCTCTGTGGGCCCTTTTCAAAATAAGGCTTGAAGGGAAACTTTGTTTTCCTCATTGGAGTAAGAGAGTTGCGGGCTGAATTCTCCCTGAGAAACACTGTAGTGGCACATGTTCCCTTCATAACACAGTTGCCTTTGTGATGACAAGTGAGTTTCTAGGAAAGCAACTTGGAGGTTGCCATTCTTTGCTACGTGTTCATCCTTCAGTAATCTTCAGTGAATTGGAGAACCCGTTGACCACTAGCCTCAAGCTAACGTTCTTCTTGGATCCTGCCACAGATTGGCATGCAGCAGAATCCATGTAGAGTTATTCTGTGTGGTTCTTGAGCTCTAGGAAGCATTCCATGTCTCTTAGTACGGGCCGTCTGCATTAGGATACGAAAAGTACAAGAATGATGGCCTCTGTGTTCGAGCCTTTGTGAGCAAAGCAGCATTAGGAACAGCTAGGTGCCGAGTCATGGGCAGTGAAGGACTTCTTTAGTTAAACCTCTAGATTGTTGCAAGTGGAAACAACTCAAGTATCTCCTTTCTAAAGCACCTGGAGGTACAAAATAGAGAAGGAAACATCAGGGTCAAAGCTCTGTGGGCCCTTTCCCAAATAAGGCTTGAAGGGCAACTTTATTTTCCTCATTGGGAGTAACAGAGTTGTGGGCTCAATTCTACCTGAGAAACACTGTAGTTGCACATGCTCCCTTCATAGCACAATTGCCTTTGTGATGCCAAGTGTGTTTCTAGGAAAGGAACTTTGAGGTTGCCATTCTTTGGTAGGTGCTCATCCTTCAGTAATCTTCAGTGAATTGGCGACCCGTTTGAACACTAGCCTCATGCTAGTCTACCTTTTATATCAAGCCACAGATTGGCTTGCAAGTGAATCCATGTAGCGTTGCTCAGTGTGGTTCTTGAGCTCTAGGAAGCATTCCAGGTCTCAGTACTGGCGTATCTGCACTAGGATGAGAAACTTTCAGAGGACGGCTTGTGTGTTAGGGGAGTTCTGAGCAGTGCAGCGTTGGGAACAGCTAGATGCCGAGTCATGGGAAGTGAAGGGCTTCTTTTGATAAACCTCAGGAATGCTGTAAGTTGAAACAACTCAAGTATCTCCCTTCTAAATCACCTGGAGGTACAAAATAGAGAAAGAAACAGCAGAGTCAAATCTCTGTGGGCACTTTTGTAAATAAGGCTTGAAAGGAAACTTTATTTTCATCATTGGGATTTATAGAGTTGTGGGCTCAATTCTCCATGAGAAACACTGTAGTTGCACATGTTCCCTTCATAGCACAGTTGCCTTTGTGATGACAAGTGAGTTTCTAGGAAAGGAACTTGGAGGTTGCCATTCTTTGCTACGTGCTCATCCTTCAGTAATCTTCAGTGAATTGGAGAACCCGTTGACCACTAGCCTCAAGCTAACCTTCTTCTTGGATCCTGCCACAGATTGGCATGCAGCACAATCCATGTAGAGTTATTCTGTGTGGTTCTTGAGCTCTAGGAAGCATTCCATGTCTCTTAGTACTGGCGGTCTGCACTAGGATACGAAAAGTACAAGAATGACGGCCTCTGTGTTCGAACTTTGTGAGCAAAGCAGCATTAGGAACAGCTAGGTGCCGAGTCATGGGCAGTGAAGCACTTATTTAGTTAAACCTCTAGATTGTTGCAAGTGGCAAAAACTCAAGTATCTCCTTTCTAAAGCACCTGGAGGTACAAAATAGAGAAGGAAACATCAGGGTCAAAGCTCTGTGGGCCCTTTCCAAAATAAGTCTTGAAGGGAAACTTTATTTTCCTCATTGGGAGTAAGAGAGTTGCGGGCTCAATTCTCCCTGAGAAACACTGTAGTTGTACATGCTCCCTTCATAGCACAATTGCCTTTGTGATGCCAAGTGTATTTGTAGGAAAGGAACTTGGAGGTTGCAATTCTTTGGTAGGTGCTCATCCTTCAGTAATCTTCAGTGAATTGGCAACCCGTTTGAACACTAGTCTCATGCTACTCTACCTCTTATATCATGCCATAGACTGGCTTGCAAGTGAATCCATGTAGCGTTGCTCAGTGTGGTTCTTGAGCTCTAGGAAGCATTCCAGGTCTCAGTACCGGCGGATCTGCACTAGGATGAGAAACTTTCAGAGGACGGCTTGTGTGTTAGGGGAGTTCTGAGCAGTGCAGCATTGGGAACAGCTAGATGCCGAGTGCTGGGTAGTGAAAAGCTTCTTTTGATAAACTTCTACAATGTTGTAAGTTGAAGCAATTCAAGTATCTCCCTTCTAAAGCACCTTTGAGGTACAAAATAGAGAAAGGAACAGCAGGGTCAATGCTGGGCAGGCTCTTTTGTAAATAAGGCTTGAAAGGAACCTTTATTTTCATCATTGGGATTTATAGAGTTGTCGGCTCATTTCTCCCTGAGAAACACTGTAGTTGCCCATGTTCCCTTCATAGCACAGTTGCCTTTGTGATGACAAGTGATTTTCTAGGAAAGAAACTCGGAGGTTGCCATTCTTTGCTACGTGCTCATCCTTCAGTAATCTTCAGTGAAGTGGAGAACCCGTTGGACCGCTAGCCTCAAGGTAACGTTCTTCTTGGATCCTGCCACAGATTGGCATGCAGCACAATCCATGTAGAGTTATTCTGTGTGGTTCTTGAGCTCTAGGAAGCATTCCATGTCTCTTAGTACTGGCGGTCTGCCTTATCCTAATGGATACGAAAAGTACAAGAATGACGGCCTCTGTGTTCGAGCCTTTGTGAGCAAAGCAGCATTAGGAACAGCTAGATGCCGAGTCATGGGCAGTGAAGCACTTCTTTAGTTAAACCTCTAGATTGTTGCAAGTGGAAACAACTCACGTATCTCCTTTCTAAAGCACCTGGAGGTACAAAATAGAGAAGGAAACATCAGGGTCAAAGCTCTGTGGGCCCTTTTCAAAACAAGGCTTGAAGGGAAACTTTATTTCCCTCATTGGGAGTAAGAGAGTTGCGGGCTCAATTCTCCCTGAGAAACACTGTAGTTGCACATGCTCCCTTCATAGCACAATTGCCTTTGTGATGCCAAGTGTATTTGTAGGAAAGGAATTTGGAGGTTGCCATTCTTTGGTAGGTGCTCATCCTTCAGTAATCTTCAGGGAATTGGCGGCCCGTTTGAACACTAGCCTCATGCTAGTCTACCTCTTATATCATGCCACAGATTGGATTGCAAGTGAATCCATGTAGCGTTGTTCAGTGTGGTTCTTGAGCTCTAGTAAATATTCCAAGTCTCAGTACTGTCGGATCTGCACTAGGATGAGAAACTTGTAAGAGGACGGCTTGTGTATTTGGGAGTTCTAAGCAGTGCAGCGTTGAGAAGAGCTAGATGCCGAGTGTTGGGAAGTGAAAGGCTTCTTTTGATAAACCTCTAGAATGTTATAAGTTGAAACAAGTCAAGTATCTCCCTTCTAAAGCACCTTTGAGGTACAAAATAGAGAAAGGAACAGCAGGGTCAATGCTGTGCAGGCTCTTTTGTAAATAAGGCTTGAAAGGAAACTTTATTTTCATCATTGGGATTTATAGAGTTGTGGGTTGAATTCCCACTGAGAAACACTGTAGTTGCTCATGTTCCCTTCATAGAACAATTGCCTTTGTGATGACAAGTGAGTTTCTAGGAAAGAAACTTGGAGGTTCCCATTCTTTGCTAGGTGCTCATCCTTCAGTCATCTTCAGTGAATTGGACAACCCGTTTGACCACTAGCCTCAAGCTAAAGTTCTTCTTGGATCCTGCCACAGATTGGCATGCAGCACAATCCATGTAGAGTTCTTCAGTGTGGTTTTTGAGCTCTAGGAAGCATTCCATGTCTCTTAGTACTGGCGGTCTTCACTAGGATGAGGAAAGTAGAAGAATGACGGCCTCTGTGTTCGAGCCTTTGTGAGCAAGGCAGCATTAGGAACAGCTAGACGCCGAGTCATGGGCAGTGAAGGCCATCTTTGGTTAAACCTCTAGATTGTTGCAAGTGGAAACAACTCACATATCTCCTTTCTAAAGCACCTGGAGGTACAAAATAGGGAAGGAAACATCAGGGTCAAAGCTCTGTGGGCCCTTTTCAAAATAAGGCTTGAAGGGAAACTTTGTTTTCCTCATTGGAGTAAGAGAGTTGCGGGCTGAATTCTCCCTGAGAAACACTGTAGTGGCACATGTTCCCTTCATAACACAGTTGCCTTTGTGATGACAAGTGAGTTTCTAGGAAAGCAACTTGGAGGTTGCCATTCTTTGCTACGTGTTCATCCTTCAGTAATCTTCAGTGAATTGGAGAACCCGTTGACCACTAGCCTCAAGCTAACGTTCTTCTTGGATCCTGCCACAGATTGGCATGCAGCAGAATCCATGTAGAGTTATTCTGTGTGGTTCTTGAGCTCTAGGAAGCATTCCATGTCTCTTAGTACGGGCCGTCTGCATTAGGATACGAAAAGTACAAGAATGATGGCCTCTGTGTTCGAGCCTTTGTGAGCAAAGCAGCATTAGGAACAGCTAGGTGCCGAGTCATGGGCAGTGAAGGACTTCTTTAGTTAAACCTCTAGATTGTTGCAAGTGGAAACAACTCAAGTATCTCCTTTCTAAAGCACCTGGAGGTACAAAATAGAGAAGGAAACATCAGGGTCAAAGCTCTGTGGGCCCTTTCCCAAATAAGGCTTGAAGGGCAACTTTATTTTCCTCATTGGGAGTAACAGAGTTGTGGGCTCAATTCTACCTGAGAAACACTGTAGTTGCACATGCTCCCTTCATAGCACAATTGCCTTTGTGATGCCAAGTGTGTTTCTAGGAAAGGAACTTTGAGGTTGCCATTCTTTGGTAGGTGCTCATCCTTCAGTAATCTTCAGTGAATTGGCGACCCGTTTGAACACTAGCCTCATGCTAGTCTACCTTTTATATCAAGCCACAGATTGGCTTGCAAGTGAATCCATGTAGCGTTGCTCAGTGTGGTTCTTGAGCTCTAGGAAGCATTCCAGGTCTCAGTACTGGCGTATCTGCACTAGGATGAGAAACTTTCAGAGGACGGCTTGTGTGTTAGGGGAGTTCTGAGCAGTGCAGCGTTGGGAACAGCTAGATGCCGAGTCATGGGAAGTGAAGGGCTTCTTTTGATAAACCTCAGGAATGCTGTAAGTTGAAACAACTCAAGTATCTCCCTTCTAAATCACCTGGAGGTACAAAATAGAGAAAGAAACAGCAGAGTCAAATCTCTGTGGGCACTTTTGTAAATAAGGCTTGAAAGGAAACTTTATTTTCATCATTGGGATTTATAGAGTTGTGGGCTCAATTCTCCCTGAGAAACACTGTAGTTGCACATGTTCCCTTCATAGCACAGTTGCCTTTGTGATGACAAGTGAGTTTCTAGGAAAGGAACTTGGAGGTTGCCATTCTTTGCTACGTGCTCATCCTTCAGTAATCTTCAGTGAATTGGAGAACCCGTTGACCACTAGCCTCAAGCTAACCTTCTTCTTGGATCCTGCCACAGATTGGCATGCAGCACAATCCATGTAGAGTTATTCTGTGTGGTTCTTGAGCTCTAGGAAGCATTCCATGTCTCTTAGTACTGGCGGTCTGCACTAGGATACGAAAAGTACAAGAATGACGGCCTCTGTGTTCGAACTTTGTGAGCAAAGCAGCATTAGGAACAGCTAGGTGCCGAGTCATGGGCAGTGAAGCACTTATTTAGTTAAACCTCTAGATTGTTGCAAGTGGCAAAAACTCAAGTATCTCCTTTCTAAAGCACCTGGAGGTACAAAATAGAGAAGGAAACATCAGGGTCAAAGCTCTGTGGGCCCTTTCCAAAATAAGTCTTGAAGGGAAAATTTATTTTCCTCATTGGGAGTAAGAGAGTTGCGGGCTCAATTCTCCCTGAGAAACACTGTAGTTGTACATGCTCCCTTCATAGCACAATTGCCTTTGTGATGCCAAGTGTATTTGTAGGAAAGGAACTTGGAGGTTGCAATTCTTTGGTAGGTGCTCATCCTTCAGTAATCTTCAGTGAATTGGCAACCCGTTTGAACACTAGTCTCATGCTACTCTACCTCTTATATCATGCCATAGACTGGCTTGCAAGTGAATCCATGTAGCGTTGCTCAGTGTGGTTCTTGAGCTCTAGGAAGCATTCCAGGTCTCAGTACCGGCGGATCTGCACTAGGATGAGAAACTTTCAGAGGACGGCTTGTGTGTTAGGGGAGTTCTGAGCAGTGCAGCATTGGGAACAGCTAGATGCCGAGTCATGGGAAGTGAAGGGCTTCTTTTGATAAACCTCTAGAATGTTGTAAGTTCAAACAACTCAAGCATCTCCCTTCTAAAGCACCTGGAGGTACAAAATAGAGAAAGAAACAGCAGAGTCAAATCTCTGTGGGCTCTTTGGTAAATAAGGCTTGAAAGGAAACTTTATTTTCATCATTGGGATTTATAGAGTTGTGGGCTCAATTCTCCTTGAGAAACACTCTAGTTGCACATGTTCCTTTCATAGCACAATTGCCTTTGTGATGACAAGTGAGTTTCTAGGAAAGAAACTTGGAGGTTGCCATTCTTTGCTAGGTGCTCATCCTTCAGTAATCTTCAGTGAATTGGAGAACCCATTTGACCACTAGCCTCAAGCTAACGTTTTTCTTGGATCTTGCCACAGATTGGAATGCAGCACAATCCATGTAGAGTTATTCTGTGTGGTTCTTGAGCTCTAGGAAGCATTCCATGTCTCTTAGTACTGGCGGTCTGCACTAGGATACGAAAAGTATAAGAATGACGGCCTCTGTGTTCTAGCCTTTGTGAGCAAAGCAGCATTAGGAACAGCTAGATGCCGATTCATGGGCAGTGAAGCACTTCTTTAGTGAAACCTCTAGATTGTTGCAAGTGGAAACAACTCAAGTATCTCCTTTCTAAAGCACCTGGAGGTACAAAATAGAGAAGGAAACATCAGGGTCAAAGCTCTGTGGGCCCTTTCCAAAATAAGGCTGGAAGGGAAACTTTATTTTCCTCATTGGGAGTAAGAGAGTTGCGGGCTCAATTCTCCCTGAGAAACACTGTAGTTGCACATGCTCCCTTCATAGCACAATTGCCTTTGTGATGCCAAGTGTATTTCTAGGAAAGGAACTTAGAGGTTGCCATTCTTTGGTAGGTGCTCATCCTTCAGTAATCTTCAGTGAATTGGTGACCCGTTTGAACACTAGCCTCATGCGAGTCTACCTCTTATATCATGCCACAGATTGGCTTGCAAGTGAATCCATGTAGCGTTGTTCAGTGTGGTTCTTGAGCTCTAGGAAGTATTCCAGGTCTCAGTACTGTCGGATCTGCACTAGGATGAGAAACTTTCAAGAGGACGGCTTGTGTGTTTTTGAGTTCTGAGCAGTGCAGCATTGAGAACAGCTAGATGCCGAGTGCTGGGTAGTGAAAAGCTTCTTTTGATAAACTTCTACAATGTTGTAAGTTGAAGCAATTCAAGTATCTCCCTTCTAAAGCACCTTTGAGGTACAAAATAGAGAAAGGAACAGCAGGGTCAATGCTGTGCAGGCTCTTTTGTAAATAAGGCTTGAAAGGAACCTTTATTTTCATCATTGGGATTTATAGAGTTGTCGGCTCATTTCTCCCTGAGAAACACTGTAGTTGCCCATGTTCCCTTCATAGCACAGTTGCCTTTGTGATGACAAGTGATTTTCTAGGAAAGAAACTCGGAGGTTGCCATTCTTTGCTACGTGCTCATCCTTCAGTAATCTTCAGTGAAGTGGAGAACCCGTTGGACCGCTAGCCTCAAGGTAACGTTCTTCTTGGATCCTGCCACAGATTGGCATGCAGCACAATCCATGTAGAGTTATTCTGTGTGGTTCTTGAGCTCTAGGAAGCATTCCATGTCTCTTAGTACTGGCGGTCTGCCTTATCCTAATGGATACGAAAAGTACAAGAATGACGGCCTCTGTGTTCGAGCCTTTGTGAGCAAAGCAGCATTAGGAACAGCTAGATGCCGAGTCATGGGCAGTGAAGCACTTCTTTAGTTAAACCTCTAGATTGTTGCAAGTGGAAACAACTCACGTATCTCCTTTCTAAAGCACCTGGAGGTACAAAATAGAGAAGGAAACATCAGGGTCAAAGCTCTGTGGGCCCTTTTCAAAACAAGGCTTGAAGGGAAACTTTATTTCCCTCATTGGGAGTAAGAGAGTTGCGGGCTCAATTCTCCCTGAGAAACACTGTAGTTGCACATGCTCCCTTCATAGCACAATTGCCTTTGTGATGCCAAGTGTATTTGTAGGAAAGGAATTTGGAGGTTGCCATTCTTTGGTAGGTGCTCATCCTTCAGTAATCTTCAGGGAATTGGCGGCCCGTTTGAACACTAGCCTCATGCTAGTCTACCTCTTATATCATGCCACAGATTGGATTGCAAGTGAATCCATGTAGCGTTGTTCAGTGTGGTTCTTGAGCTCTAGTAAATATTCCAAGTCTCAGTACTGTCGGATCTGCACTAGGATGAGAAACTTGTAAGAGGACGGCTTGTGTATTTGGGAGTTCTAAGCAGTGCAGCGTTGAGAAGAGCTAGATGCCGAGTGTTGGGAAGTGAAAGGCTTCTTTTGATAAACCTCTAGAATGTTATAAGTTGAAACAACTCAAGTATCTCCCTTCTAAAGCACCTTTGAGGTACAAAATAGAGAAAGGAACAGCAGGGTCAATGCTGTGCAGGCTCTTTTGTAAATAAGGCTTGAAAGGAAACTTTATTTTCATCATTGGGATTTATAGAGTTGTGGGTTGAATTCCCACTGAGAAACACTGTAGTTGCTCATGTTCCCTTCATAGAACAATTGCCTTTGTGATGACAAGTGAGTTTCTAGGAAAGAAACTTGGAGGTTCCCATTCTTTGCTAGGTGCTCATCCTTCAGTCATCTTCAGTGAATTGGACAACCCGTTTGACCACTAGCCTCAAGCTAAAGTTCTTCTTGGACCCTGCCACAGATTGGCATGCAGCACAATCCATGTAGAGTTCTTCAGTGTGGTTTTTGAGCTCTAGGAAGCATTCCATGTCTCTTAGTACTGGCGGTCTTCACTAGGATGAGGAAAGTAGAAGAATGACGGCCTCTGTGTTCGAGCCTTTGTGAGCAAGGCAGCATTAGGAACAGCTAGACGCCGAGTCATGGGCAGTGAAGGCCATCTTTGGTTAAACCTCTAGATTGTTGCAAGTGGAAACAACTCACATATCTCCTTTCTAAAGCACCTGGAGGTACAAAATAGGGAAGGAAACATCAGGGTCAAAGCTCTGTGGGCCCTTTTCAAAATAAGGCTTGAAGGGAAACTTTGTTTTCCTCATTGGAGTAAGAGAGTTGCGGGCTGAATTCTCCCTGAGAAACACTGTAGTGGCACATGTTCCCTTCATAACACAGTTGCCTTTGTGATGACAAGTGAGTTTCTAGGAAAGCAACTTGGAGGTTGCCATTCTTTGCTACGTGTTCATCCTTCAGTAATCTTCAGTGAATTGGAGAACCCGTTGACCACTAGCCTCAAGCTAACGTTCTTCTTGGATCCTGCCACAGATTGGCATGCAGCACAATCCATGTAGAGTTATTCTGTGTGGTTCTTGAGCTCTAGGAAGCATTCCATGTCTCTTAGTACGGGCCGTCTGCATTAGGATACGAAAAGTACAAGAATGATGGCCTCTGTGTTCGAGCCTTTGTGAGCAAAGCAGCATTAGGAACAGCTAGGTGCCGAGTCATGGGCAGTGAAGGACTTCTTTAGTTAAACCTCTAGATTGTTGCAAGTGGAAACAACTCAAGTATCTCCTTTCTAAAGCACCTGGAGGTACAAAATAGAGAAGGAAACATCAGGGTCAAAGCTCTGTGGGCCCTTTCCCAAATAAGGCTTGAAGGGCAACTTTATTTTCCTCATTGGGAGTAACAGAGTTGTGGGCTCAATTCTACCTGAGAAACACTGTAGTTGCACATGCTCCCTTCATAGCACAATTGCCTTTGTGATGCCAAGTGTGTTTCTAGGAAAGGAACTTTGAGGTTGCCATTCTTTGGTAGGTGCTCATCCTTCAGTAATCTTCAGTGAATTGGCGACCCGTTTGAACACTAGCCTCATGCTAGTCTACCTTTTATATCAAGCCACAGATTGGCTTGCAAGTGAATCCATGTAGCGTTGCTCAGTGTGGTTCTTGAGCTCTAGGAAGCATTCCAGGTCTCAGTACTGGCGTATCTGCACTAGGATGAGAAACTTTCAGAGGACGGCTTGTGTGTTAGGGGAGTTCTGAGCAGTGCAGCGTTGGGAACAGCTAGATGCCGAGTCATGGGAAGTGAAGGGCTTCTTTTGATAAACCTCAGGAATGCTGTAAGTTGAAACAACTCAAGTATCTCCCTTCTAAATCACCTGGAGGTACAAAATAGAGAAAGAAACAGCAGAGTCAAATCTCTGTGGGCACTTTTGTAAATAAGGCTTGAAAGGAAACTTTATTTTCATCATTGGGATTTATAGAGTTGTGGGCTCAATTCTCCCTGAGAAACACTGTAGTTGCACATGTTCCCTTCATAGCACAGTTGCCTTTGTGATGACAAGTGAGTTTCTAGGAAAGGAACTTGGAGGTTGCCATTCTTTGCTACGTGCTCATCCTTCAGTAATCTTCAGTGAATTGGAGAACCCGTTGACCACTAGCCTCAAGCTAACCTTCTTCTTGGATACTGCCACAGATTGGCATGCAGCACAATCCATGTAGAGTTATTCTGTGTGGTTCTTGAGCTCTAGGAAGCATTCCATGTCTCTTAGTACTGGCGGTCTGCACTAGGATACGAAAAGTACAAGAATGACGGCCTCTGTGTTCGAACTTTGTGAGCAAAGCAGCATTAGGAACAGCTAGGTGCCGAGTCATGGGCAGTGAAGCACTTATTTAGTTAAACCTCTAGATTGTTGCAAGTGGCAAAAACTCAAGTATCTCCTTTCTAAAGCACCTGGAGGTACAAAATAGAGAAGGAAACATCAGGGTCAAAGCTCTGTGGGCCCTTTCCAAAATAAGTCTTGAAGGGAAAATTTATTTTCCTCATTGGGAGTAAGAGAGTTGCGGGCTCAGTTCTCCCTGAGAAACACTGTAGTTGTACATGCTCCCTTCATAGCACAATTGCCTTTGTGATGCCAAGTGTATTTGTAGGAAAGGAACTTGGAGGTTGCAATTCTTTGGTAGGTGCTCATCCTTCAGTAATCTTCAGTGAATTGGCAACCCGTTTGAACACTAGTCTCATGCTACTCTACCTCTTATATCATGCCATAGACTGGCTTGCAAGTGAATCCATGTAGCGTTGCTCAGTGTGGTTCTTGAGCTCTAGGAAGCATTCCAGGTCTCAGTACCGGCGGATCTGCACTAGGATGAGAAACTTTCAGAGGACGGCTTGTGTGTTAGGGGAGTTCTGAGCAGTGCAGCATTGGGAACAGCTAGATGCCGAGTCATGGGAAGTGAAGGGCTTCTTTTGATAAACCTCTAGAATGTTGTAAGTTCAAACAACTCAAGCATCTCCCTTCTAAAGCACCTGGAGGTACAAAATAGAGAAAGAAACAGCAGAGTCAAATCTCTGTGGGCTCTTTGGTAAATAAGGCTTGAAAGGAAACTTTATTTTCATCATTGGGATTTATAGAGTTGTGGGCTCAATTCTCCCTGAGAAACACTCTAGTTGCACATGTTCCTTTCATAGCACAATTGCCTTTGTGATGACAAGTGAGTTTCTAGGAAAGAAACTTGGAGGTTGCCATTCTTTGCTAGGTGCTCATCCTTCAGTAATCTTCAGTGAATTGGAGAACTCATTTGACCACTAGCCTCAAGCTAACGTTTTTCTTGGATCCTGCCACAGATTGGAATGCAGCACAATCCATGTAGAGTTATTCTGTGTGGTTCTTGAGCTCTAGGAAG